>NC_033803.1:50404305-50432190 GCF_001876935.1 Asparagus officinalis | reverse complement strand
ATATATATATATATATATATATATATGTATATATACATATGTGTACATATGTACATAAGTACATATGTGTACATATGTATATATATGTATATATGTATACATATGTATACATAAGTATGTACATATGTATACATAAGTATGTATATATGTATACATAAGTATGTATATATGTATACATATATATGTATGTACATATGTATATATACATATATGTATGTATATATATGTATACATATGTATATATATGTATATATGTGCACATATGTATATATATATATGTATACATATGTATACATAAGTATGTATATATGTATACATATATATATGTATATATATGTATACATATGTATATATATGTATATATGTAGATATATATATAATATATATATATATATATATATATATATATATATATATATATATATATATATATATCTGTGTGTGTGTGTGTGTGTGTGTGTTTTTATATATATATTGTAAAACCCCAAAAATTTGAATATTTTATGATAATTAATAATAAATATGTTATTTATTTATAAATAACATATTATGATGTTTGAGTATGTTAGGAATTAGTTTGAGATCAATTCAATGCACAATTCATGCTCGATGTATAAATCTGGAAAATTTATGACCAGCGAAGAGATTTTATATTTTTATCATAGATGTATTTGAAATTTGGAAAAACGTAAATGACAAAAGTTGTAGGTATCTTCAATTGATTTCCAACAAGTCTTAGATCACCTTATTCCGAGGTAGGACATGAAAGTTATGGCCAAAATACCGAAGGTCATTTTTCTAGTCAGATTAGGATTCCTAGTTCGGGTCAAACGGGTTTATTTCGGGTTTGCATTTATATAAACATGTGTTTTTATAAAAATTAACTTCCTTACATCAGAGTTTCAAAGCCTAGCAGACCCTCTTCCTCTCTCTGAATCCATAGCCCTAAAGTTGAGAATTTTGAGAGCTTTATGAAGCAAATATCGACACGAGGGCGAGATCATCAACGTGTAGCAAGGGAAAAACGGCTTGGTTGTACTTCTTTTTGGTTGCTGGTTAGTTTAGAGGCTTAGAACGATGTCTAAGGAAAAATTATCTTTATCCAAACCCTTCCCCATAGTTAAATAACTAGTTAGATGTTTAATATGATGTTGAATATGTGTTTTCATGCTTGAATCGTAACATGATGTGATAAAAGTTAAAATTTTTATGTTAAAACATAAACCAATGCTAGATAAGTAAATTTTTTTCTTGCTGTCTATGATAGTATCATGATCATGATCATTAGGATTTTTCATAATTTCATTTATATTTTTTCTTGCTGTCTATGATAGTATCATGATCATGATCATTAGGATTTTTCATAATTTCATTTATATATGAGAAATTTAAGAGATGTACTAAATAAATATTTTCTGCAGAAAACTACAGCAATTGTATCATGTTTAACTAAGATTTTTAAATAGAAAATAAACTCCAAATTTAACCAAACTAGTTCCACATGAAAGATACATATATCTAGTTTCTAAAACAGAAGACTAATCTTAAAAATCATTTGTATAGAGAAAGATATGATCTTTTTACTAACAACATGTCCTGCAGAAAAACGGATGCATATATATAATATTTAACTGGATATTTGGGATAACAAATGAACTCCAAACTGAACCAAACTTTTTTCATTTGGAAGATGTGTAAATCAAGGTTTCAAAACAGAAAATCATTCTTAAAAAAAGTTTATATAGAGAAAGATGTGATATTTTTACTAACAATATATCCTGTAGAAAAACGGATGCACATATATAATGTTTAACTGGAGATTTGGGATAACAAATGAACTCCAAATTGAACCAAACTTATGTCATTTGAAAGATGTGTAAATCTATTTTTCAAAACAGAAACCCATTTGTAAAAATAATTTTCCTAGAGAAAGATATGCTTGTTTTACTAACAGATGTTACGTCTGTTTTTCCTGCTCGTTTTGTGGCGCTGTGTTGCGCCGTTTTGAGGTGCGTTCGCGGAGTTTTTAGCCGCTTGATGTTACACGTTTAGTCATGAATATATTATATTATACATTTAAGAATGCCAAGGGGATTATGATGAATTTTGATTTGGTCATATTTGAATTAGATATAGTTCATATGCATGATGGATGTCATTGATGAGCACAACTCAGTACTATATGGGATAGTGCGTCGACATACCAAATATACATGGTTTATACATGAGCTGAATATTGTTTATGAGCATTTCTTACTACTATATGGGATAGTGCGTCGACATACCTGAGATACAAATATTTATATGAGGTGGATATCGTTGATGAGCTTAGTTCAGTACTACATGAGGTAGTGCATCGATATTCCATATGTACAGGCCATTGAGTCGGATTTTAGGAGGCTTGATCTAGCCGTCCATCCCGTACTAGGGTGCGATGAGGCTCGTGAGCCGTATTTCTAGGATACCTTTTTGGTAGTCCGTCCCGCACTCATGTTATGCACTGAGATCGCGATGAGACTAATGAGCCGTGTACACAGTTCAGGATACCTACAGGGTAGTCCGTTATACTAAGACAATTACTTGATAGCCTAAGTATGGTAGATGCTGATTTTGAATACGACCTATCATTGAACTATATGACTGAGATATGTTACTTTTGAAAGTATACAAAATTATGTGTTAGTATTTTATTCTATCTCTCAAGTGATAGTGGAAGATATTATAAATACGATGTGTTGATATCTTATTTCTTTTACTGTCCTTTTTACTTCTTAGTTGGGATCAATGATTAGAGATTCACAACTTGAGACTTATGGTATATACATGAGGGTTTCCTTGTTTGGATTATTTCGCTCGACGTACCAGTCTCGTGTTATGGATTTCTAATTATTGGTTTTATTAGATTGTCTTTTATTAGTTCGGTATTAATGTTTAGATATCTATAATTTGAGACTTATGGTATATACATGAGGGTTTTCTTGTTTGGATTATTTCGATTGACGTACTACGTCTCGTGTTGTAGGTTTCTAAATGTTAATCCCACTTAGATATGGGGAAAATGAATCTAGGTAGACTATGCTTAATAGATAGAGCCTCCACTTCATCTAGCAGCCCTTCCCCTAGGGAAGGATGGATGTAATCTTGCTGTAGTTCTCTGACGCTCTTGTTGTTGTTTCTTTTTTTTTAAATACCGTTTCAGGTAGCTCGGAGTTCCGGAGAGCCGCAGGGTGACGGAGTTCTGACATAATCGCCGTCGCGTATTTTTACTTGTAGAGACTCCACCGTAGTTTTAAATTTTATTCAGACTTAGAGTTTATTTGTATTTTGTAAAGGCAATGAGCCTTAGTTCGACTTTCCGTTTTGATTCATGTTGAGACATCGTATGTTATTGCAGACTCCAAATGTATTTCTGTTTATTTTCAGTTGAGACATGACATTTATTTATGAGATATCATCTTCTTTATCGTGTCTATTATTATCGTTCTACTTCTTTGCCTGTTTTGTACCTACGCTTTTATTTGACCCTACTAGAGGATATTACTAAGATTGGTGAAACTTGTTGTTGCACAGTGTGGGTGCATGGCAGGTTTGATATCTCTGGGTTCACCTTGGACTGCAGCCATGAGTGAAAACAGGGGCGTCACAGTTCGTATCAGAGCTCTAGTTCCAGTATCCTTAGGATCATCCTGTGTCGAGTCATGGAGCTAGGATAGAGTTTCTTAGGATTCTTGTATAGAGTCTGTAAGGATTTCCTAGTATGAGTGAGGACGATATATGCGTATATCTCAATAATTGAGAAATTTTTTTTATGATAACTATTTTATGTTGATTGAAGGTATTTGCGTGAATACTATGTGTTACTTCATGGCGCTGTTAGCAGCAAGATCTTACAATAATCGAGGAGCAAGAAGTGTATCCGTTTCCGTCAGTAACACCACTTTCAAGAGATTCACCACCGGTTGTACCCGTTGTACACCACCACCCCAATCAGTTGTTGATAGAGTCGTAGAGCAGGAGATTTAACTCTGAAAGGATAAGAAAAATATCAGACAGTATGAGCACCAAAATTTCAAGGCACACCAGTTTCAATTGCAACCTATAAGGAAAAGAGTATATGAAAGTTTCTTGAACATCGGCTAGGAACCAAGCAGAAGTCAAATATATATTCGGCATTGAGGACCATCGCTGGAGGATAGCAACAACATCCAGATTTTTGACGAGACAACAATTATCACCTATTTAGGAGAATTTAGGTCATTTTTTCATCAAACAATTAGTGCTAGTCTAAATGAAGCAGGGAGATATACCCATAGTGAAGGAAGAAATCAAAATCCAAAATAGTGACAATGACAATGGCAAGAGAACCATTACGGAAATCTAGAGAAACCTAACAAGGGGAGAATGATTTTATCCCAGCAACAAGGTCAAGATAAGAAAGGAGCATAATGTGATTAGAGAGCGCCGGAGTAGCGCAGAGATTCGGAGAAACATGTTACAATCACAACAAGGTCGAACAAATAGCAAAAGACTTGTAGCAGTTCACAGCAGGAAGCTAGCATGATAAAGGTCGCAGTCGGCAATCTCAGAGTCGTAATTTCGGCTAGCAGTGAGGAAATAGAAGTACTACTTGTTAATCCGAAGATTTAGGGGCCAGCAGGCCAGATTTGCATTATTCAGGAGATTTTCACTATCCAGCAAAGTCTATTCAGCTGTACCGCATGATCAGGGTACGAGTGGAGCTTTATTCGTGATTTCATTTTCAGTTCGGATCTAGTTTGATTTATGAAATTCGCTTATCTCTTATCCTTCGTACCTTTGTTGATGGGTGTCAGCTTGTGGCATTCCTTAGATTTTCCATTGTCAGTGCCTACCCCTCTAGGGGGTGTCCCTTCCATCTGTAGGAGATGTGTCATCAAACTAGATGAGTTTGAGTTAGACATCGAGTTGATCGTGTTGTCGATGTCAAATTTTTGGTACGGATTGGTTATCTTCCTACCATGATAGTATTGACTGCTTTGCGTACACAGTCAATTTGCGAGCGTTCGATGAGTCCGAGAAGATTGAAGCAACCTCTTAGGGCAACCGTTTTGCGGAGTCATTTATGGCGTACATCGAGGAGGTGATGCGATGGGATCAGGGTTTTGATTTATTGGAGACTAGAGTTGTCTCAGAGTATCAGGATGTCTTTCAGGACATACCTGGATTACCTCCTGTGTGGGAGGTTGAGTTCTATATTGAGTTGCAGCCAGGCACAGCCCCGATATCCCGCGCACCCTATCGCATGGCACCAGCTAAGATGAGGGAGCTTCAGACCCAGTTGGACGAGTTGTTAGCTCAGGGTTTTATTCATTGGAGTCATTCTCCGTGGGGAGCGCCAGTTCTCTTCGTGAAGAAGAAGGACGACAGTATGCGTTTGTGTATTGATTATAAAGAGTTGAACAAGGTCACTATCCGAAATAGGTACCCATTACCTAGGATTTATGACTTGTTCGATCAGCTACGCGAAGCGCATGTTTCTCGAAGGCTGATCTTCGTTTTGGGTTATTGTAGTTGCGAGTTCGGGAGAGGGATTTTCCCAAAGCCGTGTTTTCCTGATTCGATATAAATCTTTTGAGTTTCTGGTCATACCATTTGGGTTAACCAATGTACCCGCTGTATTCATGGATTTGATGAACCGGGTTTTCTGTCCCTTCTTGGATCAGTTCGTGATAGTTTTTTATCGACGACATCCTCATTTATTTGAGATCAGAGGTAGAGCACGAGCAGCATCTCCAGTTAGCTTTGTAGACTCTACAGGAGCATCAGTTATATGTCCAGTTCAGCGAATGTGAGTTTTGACTTTTAGAAATCAGATTTCTCGGTCACGTCATCAGCAAAAAGGGCATAGCAATAGATCCGACTAAGATTTCAGCAGTTCTTGATTTGGAATCCGTCAAAGATGGAGATAGAGATTCATAGCTTTTTTGGTTTAGCCGGTTATTATTGGAAGTTTATCTAGGACTTCTCGAAGATTTTGATACCACTTACACGCCTTACGAAGAAGGGTGTATAGTTCATTTGGAGCATGGAGTACCAGAAGGCCTTTGATTCCTTGAAGGCTAAATTGTCTACAGCGCCAGTTTTAACTATTCCGAGCAACGACAGGACATTTGTGGTCTACACAAATACATCATTGGCAGAGTTAGGAGACGTTTTGATGCAGACTCAGAGAGTAGTAACATATGTCTCGCAGCAATTGAGAGTACATGAGCAGATCTATTTCCACTTATGACTTGGAGTTAGCAGCAGTGGTATTTGCACTGAAGTCATGGAGACTTTAGTTATATGAAGTACAATTTGAATTATTCACAGACATCAGAGTCTTAAGTATCTTTTCTCTCAGAAGGAACTTAACCAGAGACACACAGACATCAGAGTCTTAAGTATCTTTTCTCTCAGAAGGAACTTAACCAGAGACAAAGGAGGTGAATTAAGTTTATCAAGGATTACGAGTCCGCGATTCAGTATCATCTGGGGAAGGAAAATGTCGTAGCAGATGACTTGAGTAAGAAACGTCAACATCGGGTTTCGGCTTAGAGGTGCTCGTTGTATTGAGATATTCTCACCCTTAGCGAGTGTGATTTTAGACATGAGATTGGTAGAACCAGTGCATTGTAGGGAGCTGTGTCAGTGCAGCCAGCTTGGAGTATCAGAGTTGTCAGAACTCAGTTAGAAAACTATTGAATTCAGATCCAAAAGGAGGAAATTTACAAAGAGCCTAAGACTGATTGGACCGTTGGAGCAGATGGAAGTCTACAGATGAAGGACAGGTTGGTTATGCCAGCCAATGCAGAGCTTAAGAGGGAGTTGCTAGATGAAGCACATCGTACTCGGTACACAGTGCATCCAGAGACCCCTAAGATGTAAAAGGACCTAAAGAGACACTCTTGGATGGGGTGATATGCGTAGGAAGATTTCAGAGTATGTAGCTAAGTATCTTACCTGTCAGTGAGTAAAGGCGGAACATCAGAGACCGACAGGAACACATCAGCCTTTACCCATTTCGGAGTAGAAGTGGGCGGACATTTCTATGGACTTTATTGTAGGGTTATCGAAGTCGAAGAAAGAGAATGATTCGGTTTGGGGTGATAGTTGATAGACTGATAAAGTCAGCACATTTTATTCCAGATAGGATATTTATTCAGGAGACTATTCAACTTTGTGGAGTGCCAGATACGACAGTATCAAATTGAGACGGATTGTCAAACGGAGAGAGTAAATCAGATGATGGAAAACAAATTGCGGGCTTGTGTTATTTGATTTTCAAGGTAGCTAGGAGGATCATATTTCATTGATAGAGTTCGTTTAGAACAATAATTATCAAGTGACAATCGGTATGACCCCGTATGAAGTATCGTACGGGAGGCCTTACAGATCGCCTATATGTTGGGTAGAGCCGGAGAAGAGTTTAATACTTGGGCCAGAGCTTATGAGACAGATTACTGAGGAAGTAACATTGACCAGAGATCGGATTCTAGCCATTTAGAGTCGGCAAAAGAGCTATGCTAATAAGAGATGAAAACCCTTGGAGTTTCAGATTGGAGATTCGGTTAGGCTGAAGGTATCGCATGTGAAAGATGTTTAGCAATTCAGGAGACAGAAAAAGCTCAATTCGGGAGATAGAAAAAGCTTACGCCGAGATACATTAGACCGTATCAGATTTTGGAGAGCATTAAAGCTGTGTCATACAGACTAGATCTTCCAGCATCGATGTCTAGTATACACAACGCATTTCATGTTTCTATGCTTAGGAAGCACTTTCATGATGTAGAGCAGCAGCGAATGATGAACGCACTGAAGATTTAGCTTTAGAATGATCTGACTACGATTGAAATCCAAGTTTGTATGCTTGCTAGGGAAGACAAGAAATTTAGAAACAAGATGTTTTTTCTTTGTGGCAATTCAGCGAAACCGGAAAGGAATTGAGCAGGTTCTTGGGAGCGCGAGGAGGGTATACATCGCGACTACCCACACCTGTTTGATCTAGTAAATTAAATTTTTGTATGACTTGTTTATGGCTTATGGTTGCATGTATGGCGATGTTTATACTTAACACTAAAATGAGAGTATTACCACTTATCATCTAAGTACTTGGAACATAATGTACTTGTTCCATTTAGTTAGGTGTTAAGTGGGGGTATTTACATTTTAGATGGTTAAGTGTAGACATCGAAGATGATTTTCAGGAGCGCAAATATGTTATGTCGCGCGACTTCCTGCACCTATTAAGGAAGTGGATTGATTTATGTGTGCGATTATTTGTGTGGTTATATTTAGATTTAATGTTAGAATGAGGATATTTTTGCTTAATTCTTAATCTTTTGGAATATATGGTATATATATGGGGGGTTCCTGGTTTGGATTTTTCGCCCGACGTACTAGATCCATTCGATTAAGGGTTGAGTGGGAATATAGTCATCCTGGATTGTTAAATATAAATATCCCTATATGCTTATCAAGAGTAAATGTTTTGAGATGTTTATGTTTACGGGTTAAATTAGACCCTCTACGTGCTTTTCTAGTATTATTATTTACTTAAGTATGATTTCTGAATTTTGAGGACGAAATTCTTTTAAGGGGGGAAGAATGTAAAACCCTAAAAATTTGAATATTTTGTGATAAATAATAATAAATATGTTATATATTTATAAATAACATATTATGATGTTTGAGTATGCTAGGAATTGGTTTGAGATCAATTCAATATATATATGTATATATATAAGAGCAAATGCACAATTCATGCTCGATGTATAAATCTGAAAAATTTATGACCAGTGAAGGGATTTTGTATTTTTATCATAGATTTATTTGGAATTTGGAAAAACCTAAAAAACGAAAGTTTTATGTATCTTCAATATATTTCCAACAAGTCTTATATCACCTCATTCCGAGGTCGGACGTGAAAGTTATGACCAAAATACCGAAGGTCATTTTCCTAGTCAGATTAGGATTCCTGCATCGGGTCAAACGGGTTTATTTCGGGTTTGCATATATATAAACATGTGTTTTTATAAAAATTAATATCCTTACATCAGAGTTTCAAACCTTAGAAGCCCCTCTTCCTCTCTCTGAATCCCTAGCCCTAAAGTTGAGAATTTTGAGAGCTTTGTGAAGCAAATATCGACACAAGGGCGAGATCATCAACGTGTAGCAAGGGGAAAACGACTTGGTTGTACTTCTTTTTGGTTGCTGGTTAGTTTAGAGGCTTAGAACAATGTCTAAGGAAAAATTATCTTTATCCAAACCCTTCTCCATAGTTAAATAACTAGTTAGATGTTTAATATGATGTTGAATATGTGTTTTCATGCTTGAATCGTAACATGATGTGATAAAAGTTAAATTTTTGATGTTAAAACATAAACCAATGCTAGATTAGTAATTTTTTTTCTTACTGTATATGATAGTATAATGATCATGATCATTAGGATTTTTCATAATTTCATTTATATATAAGAAATTTAAGAGATGTACTAAATAAATATTTTCTGCAGAAAACTGCAGCAATTGTATCATGTTTAACTGAGATTTATAAATAGAAAATAAACTCCAAATTTAACCAAACTAGTGCCAAATGAAAGATACATGTATTTATTTTCTAAAACAGGAGACTAATCTTAAAAATCATTTGTATAGAGAAAGATATGATCTTTTTACTAACAACATGTCCTGCAGAAAAACGGATGCACATATATAATGTTTGACTGGAGATTTGAGATAACAAATGAACTCCAAACTGAACCAAACTTTTTTTATTTGGAATACGTGTGAATCTAGGTTTCAAAACAGAAAACCATTCTTAAAAATAGTTTATATAGAGAAAGATATGATCTTTTTACTAACAATATGTCCTGTAGAAAATTGGATACACATATATAATGTTTAACTGGAGATTTGGGATAACAAATAAACACCAAATTGAACCAAACTTATGTCATTTGAAAGATGTGTAAATATAGTTTTCAAAATAGAAAACCATTTGTAAAAATAATTTTCCTAGAGAAAGACATGCTTGTTTTACTAACAGATGTCACGTCTGTTTTTCCTGCTCGTTTTGGGGAGCTGTGTTGTGCCGTTTTGAGGTGCGTTCGCGGAGTTTTGAGCCGCTTGATGTTACACGTTTAGTCATGGATATATTATTTTATACATTTAAGAATCCCAAGGGGATTATGATGAATTTTGATTTGGTCACATTTGAATTAGATATATTTCATATACATGATTGGTGTCGTTGATGAGCACAGCTCAGTACTATATGGGATAGTGCATCGACATACCAAATATACATGGTTTATACATGAGCTGAATGTTGTTGATGAGCATATTTTAGTACTATATGGGATAGTGCGTCGACATACCTGAGATACAAAGATTTATATGAGGTGGATATCGTTGATGAGCTCAGTTCAGTACTACATGAGGTAGTGCGTCGATATTCCATATGTACAGGCCATTGAGTCGGATTTTAGAAGGCTTGATCTAGCCGTCTATCCCGCACTAGGGTGTGATGAGGCTCGTGAGCCGTATTTCTAGGATGCCTATTTGGTAGTCCGTCCCGCACTCATGTTATGCACTGAGATCGCGATGAGATTAATGAGCCGTGTACACAGTTCAGGATACCTACAGGGTAGTCCGTTACACTGAGACAATTACTTGATAGCCTAAGTATGACAGATGCCAATTTTGAATACGACCTATCAATGAACTATATGACTGAGATATGTTACTTTTGAAAGTATACAAAATTACGGGTTAGTATTTTATTCTATCTCTCCAGTGATAGTGAAAGATATTATAAATACGATGTGTTGATATCTTATTTCTTTTACTGTCCTTTTTACTTCTTAGTTGGGATCAATGATTAGAGATTCACAACTTGAGACTTATGGTATATACATGAGGGTTTTCATGTTTGGATTATTTCGCTCGACGTACCAGTCTCGTGTTATGGATTTCTAATTATTGGTTTCATTAGATTGTCTTTTCTTAGTTTTGTATTAATGTTTAGATATCTACAATTTGAGACTTATGGCATATACACGAGGGTTTCCTTGTTTGGATTATTTTGCTCGACGTACTACGTCTCTTGTTGTAGGTTTCTAAATGTTAATTCCACTTAGATACGGGGAAAATGAATCTAGGTAGACTATGCTTAATAGATAGAGCCTCGACTCCATCTAGCAGCCTTCCCCTTGGGGCGGATGGAGGTAATCTTGCTGTAGCACTCTGACGCTCTTGTTGTTGTTTCTTTTTCTTTTAAAAATACTCTTTCAGGTAGCTCGGAGATCCGGAGAGCCGCAGGGTGACGGAGTTCTGGCATAGTCGCCGTCGCGTATTTTTACTTGTAGAGACTCCACCATAGTTTTAAATTTTATTTAGACTTAGAGTTTATTTCCATTTTGTAAAGGCAATGAGCCTTAGTTTGACTTTCCGTTTTGATTCATGTTGAGACATCGTATGTTATTGCAGACTCCAAATTTATTTCAGTTTATTTTTAATTGAGACATGACCTTTATGTATGAGATATCATCTTCTTTATCATGTCTATTATTGTCGTTCTATTTCTTTGCCTGTTTTGTACCTACGCTTTTATTTGACCATACTAGAGGATATTACTGTGATTGGTGAAACTTTTTGTTGCACAGTGTGGGAGCATGACAGGTTTGACATCTCTTGGTTCACCTTGGACTGCAGCCATGAGTGAAACAAGGGGCGGTCACAACACAACAACACCACACCACACACACCAACACACAGGCAACACACATATTATATATATATATATAATATATATATTTATATATATATATATATATATATATATATATTATATATATATATATATATATATATAACATATATTATATATATATTATAATTATTATATATATATATATATATATTATATATGTATGTATATACATATGTATATATATATGATAGTGTGTATATTTATATCTATATATATATATGTATATCATAATTATATAATTATATATATAATAGGTATATATAGTATATATATATATATATAGTATATATATATATATATATATTCTTATATAATATATATATATATATATATATATATAATATATATAATATATCTAATTATTTATACTATATATTATATATATATATAATATAATATTATATAATTTATTCTATATATATTATATATATATATATATTATATATATATATATCTTATACTATTATATATATAGTATATCTATATTATATATATATATTATTGGTTAATACATATGTTACTCAAGTATGTATATATGACAATGACATATGTATGAGATAATATATATAATTAATATACTATATGTATGTATAATATATGTATATCATATATAATATATATATTATATATATATATGTATATATATATATGATATATATATGTAATATGTTTTTATTATATTATATTATATATATATATATACTATATATATATATATATATATATACTATATATAAATATAATATATATATATAATATATTATATAAATATACATATGTTAGTATATATATGTATGATACATATATATCATAATTAATATATGATATACATATTATACATAAGTATGTATTATACACTATTATAAATATGTTATATGTTGTCATATGTATATATACTGTTATATATGTATACATATTGCATGTATATATATGTGTATATAATTATATATATATATATATATATTAATATTATTATATAAATTATATTTTACTATACTTATTAATTTACTTATATAGTATCTTTATATATATATATATGCACATACATATACATGTACATGCGTATGTGTGTGTGTGTGTATATATATACACACATATACATATGTATGTATATACGTATACATATACATGTCTGTACATTTGTATATATGCGTATATATATGTATATATGTGTACATATGTATATGTATGTATATATGTGTACATACGTATATATATGTATATATATGTATACATATGTATATATATGTATATATATGTATATATGTATATGTATGTATATATGTATACATATATATGTATGTACATATGTATACATATGTATGTATATACGTATATATGTGTACTTATGTACATATACATATATATATGTACATGTATATATGTTATGTATATATACATATGTACATACATATATATGTATACATATGTATATATATACATATGTACATTCATATATATATGTATTATATATATATATATATATATATATATATATATATGTATGTATGTATATACGTATACATATACATGTATGTACATTTGTATATATACGTATATATATGTATATATGTGTATGTATGTATATATATGTATATATGTGTACATACGTACATATATGTATATATATGTATACATATGTATATATATGTATATATGTATATGTATGTATATATGTATACATATATATGTATGTACATATGTATACATATGTATGTATATACGTATATATGTGTACTTATGTACATATACATATATATATGTACATGTATATATGTTATGTATATATACATATGTACATACATATATATGTATACATATGTATATATATACATATGTACATTCATATATATATGTATACATATGTATATATACATACGTACATTCATATATATGTATATATATGTATGTATATATACATATGTACATGCGGACGCCCCTGGGTTCACACAAGGCTGTAGTCCAAGGTGAAACCAGAGATGTCAAACCTGCCATGCACCCACACTGTGCATAAACATGTTTCACCAATCACAGTAATATCCTCTAGTAGAACCAAATAGAAGTGCAGGTACAAACAGGCAAAATAAAGAGAATAAATGTAATTGACATGATATAGAAGAGATATCTCATAAATGAAAAGAATCATGTCTCAACTATAATACATCTGATATCTGAATAATGAAAATGTCTCAACGTGAATCAACTAAGAATCGTACTAAGCTACACTGCCTTTACAATATGAATATGAAACTCTAATGTCTGGATAAAACTCAAAACTACAGTGGAATCTCTACAAGTAAAAATACGCTACGGCGACTATGCCAGAACTCCGTCACCCTGCGGCTCTCCGGAACTCTGAACTACCTGAAAATGTATTTTTAAAAGAAACAAAAACAACAACAAGTGCGTCAGAGCGCTACAGCAAGATTACCCACATCCGCCACCAGGGAAAGGGCTACTAGATGAAGTGAAAGCTCTATCTATTAAGCATAGTCTACCTAGATTTATTTTCCCCGTATCTAAGTAGGATTAACATTTAGAAACCTACAACACGAGACGCAGTACGTCAAGCAAAATAATCCAAACAAGGAAACCCTCATGTATATACCGTAAGTCTCAAATTGTAGATATCTAAACATTAATACCGAACTAAGAAAACCCTCATGTATATACCGTAAGTCTCAAATTGTAGATATCTAAACATTAATACCGAACTAAGAAAAGACAATCTAATGAAACCAATATAAACATTAATACCGAACTAAGAAAAGACAATCTAATGAAACCAATAATTAGAAATCCATAACACGAGACAGGTACGTCGAACGAAATAAAAAGACAATATATACCCTCATGTATATACCATAATTAGAAACCAATAATTAGAAATCCATAACCCTCATGTATATACCATAAGTCTTAAGTTGTGCATCTCTAATCATTGATCTCAACTAAGAAGTAAAAAGACAGTAAAAGAAATAAAATATCAACACATCGTATTTATAATATCTTCCACAATCACTAGAGAGACAGAATAAAATACCAACACATAATTTTGTATACTTTCAAAAGTAACGTATCTCAGTTATATAGTTCAATGATAGGTCGTATTCATAATCGGCATCTGTCATACTTAGGCAATCAAGTAATTGTCTCAGTGCAACAGACTACACTGTAGGTACCCTAAACTGTGTACACGGCTCATTAGTCTCATCGCGATCTTAGTGCATAACATGAGTGCAGGACGGACTACTAAATAGGCATCCAAGAAATACGGCTCACGAGCTTCATCGCACCCTGGTGCGGGACGGACGGCTAGATCAAGCCTCCTAAAATCCGACTCAATGGCCTGTACATGTGAAATATCGACGCACTACCTCATGTAGTACTGAACTGAGCTCATCAACAATATCCACCTCATGTATAAACTGTGTATATCTGGTGTGTCAACGCACTATCTCATATAGTACTAAGATGTGCTCAACAACGACATCCAACATGTATATGAACTATTTCTAATTCAAATATGATTTAATCAAAATTCATCATAATCCCCTTAGAATTCTTAAATGTATAACATAACATATTCATGACTATACGTATAACATCAAGTGGCTCAAAACTCCGCGAACGCACCTCAAAACGGCGCAACACAGCTCCACAAAACAAGCAGGAAAAAAACAGACGTGACATCTGTTAGTAAAACAAGCATATCTTTCTCTAGGAAAACTATTTTTACAAACGGTTTTCTGTTTTGAAAATAAGATTTACACATCTTTCAAAGAACATAAGTTTGGTTCAGTTTAGAGTTTATTTGTTATCCCAAATTTCTAGTTAAACATTATATATGTGCAGTCGTTTTTCTGCAGGACATGTTGTTAGTAAACATAACATATATTTCTCTATACAAAGTCTTTTTAAGAATGGTTTTCTGTTTTAGAAACTAGATACATACAGATTTTATATAAACCTAGTTTGGTTAAATTTGGACTTTATTTGCTTTCTTAAACTCTTAATTAAAGATTATATAAGTGATGCGGTTTTCTGCAGAAAAACATTTATATAGTACATCACTTAAATTTCTCATATATGAATAAAATTATAAAAAAAACTCTAATGATCATGATCATGATACTATCATAAATAGCAAGAAAAGATTATTCATCTAGCATTTATTTTAAGGTTTACTATCAAAAAAAATCTGACTTTTAACACCTCAGGTTAAGATTAAAGCATGAAAACACATAATCAACATCATATTAATCATCTATACTAAATATTTAACTATAGGGATAGGTTGGGATGAAGATAATCTTGCCTTAATATCATGTGCAAGTCTCTAAAATAAACAACAAGCAATCCATGAGCACAAACGACCCGTTCTCCCTTGTCACACGTTGATGATCTCGCCCTTTTGTCGATATTTGCTTCACAAAGCTCTCAAAACTCATAAGAATAAGATCTAGGGTTTTTGAGGGGAGAGGATGGCTGCTAGGGTTCATAGATATGATAAAAGAAGGGAATTTTTATAAAAAACACAGGTATTTATAGAGTCAAACCCGAAACAATCCTGTTTGACCCGAACAAGGAAACCTAGTCTGACTAGGAAAACAACCTTCGGTATTTTGGCAATAACTTTCGCGTCCGACCTCGGAATGAGATGATATAAGATTTTTTGGAAAGATCTTGAAAATACCTACAACTTTATTATTTTGAGTTTTCCTATATTCTAAGTACATAATTGTAAAAAATCTATAAACGCTTAACTAGTTATTTTTTCCAGATTTTTTCTCGTGCATGTTTTGTGCATTTGCACTCATATATTCATATATATGTATCGGATTGATCTCAAATCAATTCCTATCATACTCAAATATCAATAAACATTATTTATCATAATATAACATGTTTATTATTATATCTGACAATATTCAGTATTACAGGGTTTTACATTCTCCCCCCTTAAAAGAATTTCGTCCCCGAAATTCCGCATTCGTATCTTTGAGATTAATAATGCTAGAAAAGCACATTGAGGGAATAATCTAGACAATAAAATCCTCACATACACATCTCTCATCATTAGTCTCCAGATATGAACCTAGCAATATCTACATTTAACAATCTAAGATGCCAATATTTTCACTTAACCCCTAACTAAACAGAACTAGTACGTCGGGCGAAAAATCTAAACAAGGAACCCCCCATATATATTCCATGTGTTCCGAATGATTAGAAGTTAAGTGTCAATACCTCCATTCTAGCGTTAAATGTAAATATAACCATACAAATAATCACATACATAAATCAATCCACCTTCTCAATAGGTGCAGGTAGTTGCGATGCATAACATCTTCGCGCTCCAAAGAATCATCCTTAATGTCTATACTTAACAGTCTAAAATGCGAAGTTCTGGAAGCTTCTCTAAAAATGTGAAGTGAAAACCGAGCCTCGATCTGACACAATCGTCTCTGGAACTCCATGTAATCTCACGATCTCCTGAATAAATATCCGTGCATACGTCTCTGCCGTGTATGTCGTCATTACTGGTATGAAATATGCTGACTTTGTCAGCCGATCTACTACCACCCAAACTGAATCATTCCCTTTCTTCGATCTTGGCAATTCTATAATGAAGTCCATAGAAATATCTGTCCACTTCCACTCCGGAATGGGTAAAGGCTGTAGGGTTCTTGCCGGTCTATGGTGTTCGGCCTTCACTTGCTGGCAGGTAAAGCACTTAGCTACATATTCTGCAATCTCTCTACGCATGCCGCTCCACCAAAAATGTCTCTTCAGATCCTTGTACATCTTTGTTGTGTCTGGATGCATTGTATACCTGGTACGATGCGCTTCATCGAATAAATCCTTCTTCAGCTGAGCATTAGTCGGTATTACTAATCGGCCCTTCATCCGAAGTCCTCCATCTGCTCCAACGGTCCAATCAGCCTCTGGCTCTTTGGAAATCTCTCCCTTTCGGGCTTGAATCCAAGAGTCATCCAACTGAGCTCTGACCACTCTGTCACTCCAAGATGGCTGTACGGATAAAGCTCCCAAAAATACGATGCTCCCGCCAATCTCCGATCTAAAGTCGAACTGGCTACGTGTGTGGAGATCTCGATATAACGAGCATCTTAAAGATGCAATCCTGTGACAACGCTTCCTACTCAATGCGTCTGCTACGACATTCGCCTTCCCCGGGTAATACTGAATCACGAACTCATAATCCTTAATGAACTCAACCCATCGTCGTTGTCTCTGATTTAGTTCCTTCTGGGAGAAGAGGTACTTCAAGCTCTGATGATCTATGAATAGCTCAAACTGTACCCCGTACAGGTAGTGTCTCCATGTCTTCAATGCAAAGACTACTGCTGCTAGCTCCAAGTCATGTGTGGGATAGTTCTGTTCATGTGTTCTCAACTGATGTGAAATGTATGCTACTACCCTCTGAGTCTGCATAAAAACACCTCTTAGACCCGCTAACGACGTATCTGTGTAGACTACGAAGGTCTTATTACTGTTAGGAATGGTCAAAACTGGTGCTGTAGTCAACTTAGTCTTTAAAGTTTCAAAGGCCTCCTGACACTCCGTGCTCCAAACAATAAGTACACCATTTTTTGTAAGGCGTGTAAGTGGTTTAGCTATTTTTGAGAAGTCCTGAATGAACTTCATATAATAGCCTGCCAAACCCAAAAAGTTACGGATCTCGGTAACTGTTGTCGGTGGCTCCCAATCAAGTACTGTCGTAATCTTAGCTGAATCCACTGCAATGCCCTCTCTGCTGATGACGTGGCCTAAAAATCTAACCTCGGATAGCCAAAACTCGTACTTGCTGAATTTGGCATATAGCTGGTGCTCTCGCAAAGTCTGCAATGCTAATTGAAGGTGCTGCTCGTGCTCTACCTCCGACCTCGAATAGATTAGAATGTCTTCGATGAATACTATCTCGAACTGGTCTAAGTATGGACGAAAAACCCGATTCATCAAATCCATGAATACCACAGGTGCATTGGTTAGCCCAAATGGCATGATAAGAAACTCGAAGGACCCATAACGATTCAGAAAGGCGGTCTTGGGAATATCCATCTCCCGAACCCGCAACTGATGATAGCTAGAACGAAGATCAATCTTCGAGAAGTGTTGTGCTCCCTGCAGCTGGTCGAACAATTCATCAATTCTCGATAATGGATACCTATTTCGGATAGTGACCTTATTCAACTTCCGATAATCTATACAAAGACGCATACTGCCGTTCTTCTTCTTCACGAAAAGGACCGGCGCTCCCCATGGAGAATGACTCCGGTGACTAAAACCCTGAGACAACAACTCGTCCAGCTGAGTCTGTAGCTCCCTCATCTCAGCAGGTGCCATATGATAGAGAGCTCGAGATATCGGTGCTGTACCTGGCTGCAACTCGATGCAGAACTCAACCTCTCTCACAGGAGGTAGCCCCGGTATGTCCTGAAAAACATTCTGAAAATCTGAGACAACCCTAGTCTCGCACAAATCAACACTCCGAGCTCTCAGCATCACCTCCTCGATATAGGCTAGAAAGGACATCGCAAAATGGTTGCCATGTGAGGTCGCTATGATCAACTCAGACCTATCGAACGCTCGCAAACTGACTATTTTCACAAAACTCTCAATGCTAACATGGTAGGATGATAACCAATCCATACCAAGAATGACGTCGAAATCCGACATCCGCAAGACGATCAAATCTATGATAAACTCGGACTCATCTAAGCTGATGACACATCTCCTACAAACGTTCTCTAATAGGAATACCTCCCCTAAGGGAGTAGAGACGGACAACAAAACATCTAAAGGATGTGCGACTAACTGGAGTCTATCCATGAAGGCATGAGATATAAAAGAATGGGAAGCTCCGGAATCGAATAGGATCCGAGCTGGAAAATAGTTTACTAAGAAAGTACCTTCTACTATAGCTCCGCTCGTACCGTGATCACGCGGTAAGACTGCATAGACTCTGCCAGTGGCTGGCGACTGTTGAACTGACGATGGTGGAATATACGGGACTATCTGTCCCTCGGGAATCTCCTGAATCACGCGAATCTGGCCTACTGGCCCTTCAATCCTTGGAA
Source organism: Asparagus officinalis (assembly GCF_001876935.1). Lineage (NCBI taxonomy): Eukaryota > Viridiplantae > Streptophyta > Magnoliopsida > Asparagales > Asparagaceae > Asparagus > Asparagus officinalis. Next base: position 50,412,297 of record NC_033803.1, on the reverse strand, counting down.
CAGAACCGCCGCCCTGCTGATGCTGACCCTGACCATGGTTCTGCTGCTGACCGTGTCCTCGATTCTTCTACTGGCCCTGACCTCTGCCATGCTGGCCTCCTGATGGCGCACTGCGACAGTCCTTGGCCTTATGCCCGATCTTGTTGTAGTTATAGCATGCACCCTGAATCTTGCGATGCGGTGGTGCTCTCGAGTCATGTTGTGCTCCCTTCTTGAACTTGCCCTGCTGATGGTGATGAAAGTCCTTACCCTGCTGCTGGGGTCCTCCTAGTCCGGCAAAAGGTCTCTTGCCCTTGCCCTTGTCATTCTGTTGTCAAGACTTGTTGTTGCCCTCCTTGTTCTTCTGGAACATCGCAGTCTCTGTCTCCTACGATATAGCTGCATCTGCGACCTCTTGAACTGAACGGAATCTTCTAGAAACTAGGTAACGGCGAAGACTTGGGCGAAGTCCCATAAGAAATATCTACGTTTGGCGCTCTCCTGACTACCACATGCCCGTAAAACGTAGAAGACTCATAAATCGGCTCTCATAGTCAGCCACAGACATATCTCCCTGCTCTAGCTTAGACAACTCTAGCTCTTTCCCGGCCCGTGCCGCCAAAGAGATGTACTACTCGTTGAAGAAATACACGAAATCCTCCCAAGTGAGGGCCATCCGATGATCCGGAGTGAACTGAAGCCTATACCATCCTCCTGCATCACCCTTCAGGCTAAAAGCTGCCAGCCTTTGCTTCTGCACTGAGTCGACGTTAAGTAAATCTAAAAGTATTTCCCACATATTTCCTCCATTTATAGGTTGTAACTAAATCCGATGTGCCCTAAAATTTTTGTGCTCCCAACTTCTAATATCTTCCTCAATCTTACTAAGCCAAGCTTCCTATTCTGCGACTCTATTAATAGCTAGATATGGCGATGGTGAGACCTTCGATATTACCTCTTCAATAGGTACGGCTGATACAACTGGTGGTGGAACTTCAGAGAGTAAAATTTGTCTTGTTACTCACTCCTCGAGTGTTGCTAGTCTCTGCTTCTGTAATCGGTATTACCAAGTCGATCAGATACTTTGGAGCCTACTGTGGCTCGGGCTCTACTTGCCCAGCTCTCCGGGTACATGCTTTACCTCTACCACGTCCTCGTTCCAATGTTTATAATACCAAGAGGAGACTTATTTGACACAGTAGGTGAGTTCCCAATCATAAAAAACATAACATATACCAATAGGAAAAATCGTATCACTTATCATTCATGCATTTCTAGGCTAAAAGAAATGTGGATTTAAAAAGAAAATGACTTCTCTGTATGGTAAGGACCCTAGGCAGTTAAAGAATAGTTGAAGGGAAATAATGTCGTAAAATATGCTTTGAATGATCCCCCTTTATAAATATAATGAAGGGTGGTATTTATGGGAATGTTGTTGTACTGCGCACGAAGATCATTTGCTTGCAGTTAGGCAGTATTTATACAATGACCATATCACCTATCCATCGAATTTGCATTTAATGCACGTGTCTTGAAACTCCATGCAGTGCGTTGCCATCATGAGTGTAATCCTTTTAATCATGCCACATTTAATATGCCATGGCTAGCAAACTCCACAAACCGGTGGGGTGTCATTGTCATAATTGCTTTAGTCAAATTAATTTGATGAATTATGGCTAGCAAACTCAGCGTGAGTAATTCGAGTGGTTACGCTGACTTTGGTGGCATACTACCTTAGGACCGTATGTCTGTAATGACATGCACCACCGATTTTGTTTAGTTAGCGCATTAAGTAAGGTGACTGTAGTGATTAGACCGTTGATAGGTGCCAGATCAGGTTAGTGACACCCCATTCTTCGTACGTTTTGCTAAATGGAGCTTTATGGAGTTGGATCATGCTTATCTTTAGAGAGAATCACATTGTTTGGAGAGTGTCTTCAGCGATCACGCTGAGTTTGTCCCATGCAGAGTTTAGTCCACATAGAATTGTATTCTGCAAGGTTGTGCCCATCTTTGGAGAGTTTATTTTTGCTGACTTTAAAGTTCATTTAGGTCTAGGATCACATATCCTCTCGTTACTTAGCCAACTTTGTGAGTTCTTGGCTTTGTCTAGTTCATGCAATTGCAATCAAAACGATCAATATAACCTTTGGGTGTGTGTGTGTATGTATATGTATGTATGCATGTATGTATGTATATATATGTATATATACGTACGTATACGAATGTATATATATACATATACATATTATATAAACACACATATGTATGTATGTATGTATGTATGTGTATATAATATGTGTATATATATTTAGAAAAAAATGTAGGCAACTTAGTACCAACCACATGTTTTGTGCTTAGTAGTGAGGTGTCTCATTCTCATCCACTCTCCAACCCATGTCAACACCTCCATTTGAATTAGTGGATGAGAATAAGCCCCTTACTATCAAGCATAAAAACTTGTATTTGGTACCAAGTTCCTTCATATTGCTCATATATTTATATGTATGTCTATGTATATATATAATATATGTATGTATGTATATGTATATATACATATATGTATGCATGTAAGTATCTATGTATGTATGTATATATCTGTGGGTGTTATGTCGATAATTAACCTAAGAGTTAATCCTCCTCCTGGAGTTGAAACGTGTCTCATATTAGCATGGGCACTTGTCCATTCCTAAGTAGGACCGAGTTGAGACAAGCTCTCACTCGACCTATCATTTGGATCGACCCCCTCATTCACTCAGGGAGTTGACAACATGTGAGACCGACAAAAAAGGCAGTACTTATTGTCCCACTCGTGGAGCCAAATCGAAAGCGATTTATTCTTGAACTCTACATCAACAACTATCCAACATCATTATTACTCATGCCACGAGTCTCTATGACTCATCAACCTCCATACCTCTTCAGTCGCTATCACATCATATCAATGGTGACTCATCTCATCTACAATCGACATTTGTAAATCATCTGCAGATTCAGCTGGTTGCATGGACTCGGCCAGAGTTACGCGTCTATCCCTCTCATCTGGGTATATATATGGGCTCACCTCCTACTGAGGAGAGGATCCTCCAGGGGCCCTCTTGGGGCCACAGGTATGTCATTTCTGGTTAACTTCATCAGCATATTCAGAACTTATTCAGTTCATTGGTTCCCTACCCAAGTTCTATACTGACTTGATCATCAGAAGAATCACCAGAGAACCCAACTCAGGTCCTCTAACATGCTTATTTTGTAGCTCTCTTATCCTATACAAAGGATCAGCCGTCTAAGAAGATAGGGGGACCTACCTCATCCATATCTACTCTAAGCCTCATTGTTAACTCAGGATTATATTTAATCTCGTTGCTGAGTCCCAGGACATCAACAATTGGCGCCCACCACGGGGCCTCCTTATTACTTTGGATGGGCAATCCCCTATATTCAAGCATGTGAATAAGAAGTTGCCATCTGCATCTAAGCTCCATGGTAGTCTAGAGATTTTGCCATGAGACTATGATGGCACGTTGGCCATAAAGTATATACAGCTTTAGAGAACTCTTCAAGGTAATCAAATTAAAGATACTCTCTTAAAACAAAATATTTTGTGATATGTATCTATATTCATTTTTTACTACTCGATCTTCATCGACTCGACCTACTTCATCAAAGACATTTGTATCATTTTTCATGAATAAAACCAAGGCACGCCGTCGATGCAAAGACCTTGATATCATTTTCTTAAGTAAAACCCAAGGCATACGTCTTAGAACTTGGTATCGTGAGTAAAATCCAAGACAAGCATAAAAGATCTTGGTACCTACTCAAGATAAACCCAAGCCACTTTATCAACTTAGTCGACTTTAACGTAAAGGCCTTGGCATCATTTTCATAAGTCCAAGGCATGTGCCCCATGACCTTGGTGTCATCGTGAGTAAACCTTAGGCACGAGGTTGATTTGTCCCACTCGCATACACTGAGTTGAGTCGCCTCAACCCAAAGACAAAAATGTACTCAAACGAAGCAGATTATAAAATCTTAAATGCAAGAACGTAATATCAAAGGTACACAATTTAAATTGACTAAAATACATTTTTATTCATATATGTGAAACTATTTACAGTATAAATATGCTGACAACAAAAAAAGATACATTGGAGCCCCTAAGGAGTTTGGCTCAGTAGAGATGCGAGCGGATCAACACTGGAGCCAGGAACATGAGTCGAATGCAGAGGAGCAGTGGTAGAAATTGGCAGATGAGTTGACTGAACCTCAAACTCGACCTATTCACCTTTCTTCTCTCCAAGCCCACTCACCCAGCTATGTGGGTTGAGCCCTCCCCTGCCTCCTCGGATGACTCTTCACTATCCTCATCACCGCTCTTGCCATAAAGTATGATCCCCCTCCTTTCTTCTATATCTCCTATAGAGTGCCAAGAAAATTGGCCACTCTTAGAGGATAGTGGAAGAGCTCACGATCACTCTTGAGGTCAGCTGGAAGTTGCACCTCAAGGTAGTCATAGCCATCCTTGCAAGCCAGCACCACCTCCACCTTTCCAAGAGTGCTGTGGTGATAGCCCTCAACAATTTCGAACCGATAGGCCTCAAATTCCAGATGAGCAAGGTGGCTATGTAGCACTTTTAGACTTCAGCATGGATGACTCACGCTATCTCTTAGCCTCGAGCACAGCTCGAGCACTCTCATGCGTGAGCCTTTCATGAGCAATATACTTCTCCTTCAGTTGGACCCACAGACTCTCAACATCTAGTCGATTAGCTCGAGCCAACTCAAAGATTTCATTCCTCTTTTGCCTCTTGACCTCAACCTCCTCAGACAAATATCTTATCTTATCATCCTGTTCACAGAGATCATGTTGGAGATATCCAAGATCTTCATGGAACTTGCTGATTTCGGTCGACTTCTTGTTATTTGAAGTCTCTAGGCCATCGATCATCTTCGTATCTCCACCTCCCAGCGTCACTTTTCCTCGCCTCTCTTCCAGATGGCCAGTTCATCCTCCCTGGTAGCTAGCACCAGGAGAGTCCACTTGTGTTTGGCTTTATGAGCCTCCAAATCCTCTAAGAGTCTAAGATAGGAGGTTCAGACTTGCTCGTATCAGTCGAATAACTCCTGCTCCACCAGAGCTTCTCAGATCTTATAGCCCTTTAGTTACTGGTGAAGACTGGCATTCAGAATATCATTGAGGGTCTCGTCATCATGAGGAAGAACTTATCAACAGCTTTGGTTTGGGCAAGTCGAGACTCTAGGACTGACCCCCTCTTGTCGAGATGTCACCTGGGTTCATATCTAAACTTCTGGGATGACTCTTTATCATAACAAGGACTGATTCTGGAAGACCCCAACAATAGCATCCTTAGCACGTCTCACTTCTCTGTCTTGAGCTCATCAATGTGATGAGGATATGGCCATCTGAACCCTTGAGTAGGACGCGCCCATTCTTTAGCTGGTTCTTTTCCCTGCTAATGGGCCAACTCGGCGGGCGTATCAGGAGCCACCTCTCCCTCTATTAGGGCTTCAGTCTCTTTGGCCTTGGCTAAGTGGATATCAATCCCCACTTCTCTAGTGGGGGATCTATCGCCAATAATGATGATGTTAGCTTCTTGGTCCTGAACAATAGCAGCATCCTCTCCCTCTGTTTGAGGAGCTGGAATCTCCACCAGAGGTTGGCTTGTGGCATCCCTTTGAGCAGCAGAGGACGTACGCACCTCCCAAGCAACTTTGGCCTGCACTATCTCAGTCTCCTTTATGTCTATCATCAACAGAACTGACCATATCTCATCATCTGTAGTTGGAGGAACTATGGAGATGCCAACAACCTGTAGTAGTGAGTTATCAAAAAGGTTCTCAAATCGACAAAAAACTATGTAGGCCCTGATCTTATCGAGCGCATGCTTCTCGGCGCTTGACAGCAAACCTGGCCTCAGCACATCCTTATTGATCTCTGACCATGCTGAGTAGTCCAAGATAATGTTGCCTCCGAACACCCACACAAATCTCTCCTTCCAGTCTTTATTGGAATCAGGAGCGTTGGAGATGATCTTATTGCCCCCGAAGACCTGGAGATAATAATGGCCCTCCTACTGATTCACCTTCACATAGATAAGGTGGCCGTGGATTCTTAGAGTTGGGTCGACTCACAATCGGTGGTAGTGACGAGGCATAAAGTATACGTCTAAAGTTGCAAGTGCACAACCATCAAGTTATAGTATAAAAAGTTATCGATCTCACGAGGAAGGTGTTTGTTAGAGAAAATCAAAATTGGTTTTTATATTGTATATGTGACAATTAGGAGCGATGGATGTGATTGTGGAGAGATAGAGAGAGTGAGAGTGATTGTATATAAATAAAAACAAAACGAGATTGAGAGTGGAGAGATAGAGAGTGGAGAAATAAAAACAAAACGAGATAGAGAGTGGATGTGATAAAGTGTAGATATAAATAAAACTAATAAAAGAAAAGAAAGAAAGACGAAGGAAATAAAATATAAAACAAATGAGAGAAAATCAAGAATAAAGAGGAAAATGAAGAAAGTAAATGATGGATGATTCACTTAGAGGTATGAAGAATCTAGAATTGAATCCACTTGCTAGTTTCATGTAATTTCTAGAGTTCCCACAAGTATTAATTCCATATCTTTAAAAAACGACAATTCTCTAGAAGGTTCAAGCCTCAAGGAGAATCTAGGAAAAGGAAAATAAACAAAAATAAAAACTAATCCTAAGAGGATTCTAGCTTCAAGGTGAATAGTGCAAGAAAATAAAGTCTAAACTACAAAATAAATTGTAAAAATCTAAACTACAAAATAAATGCAGGAATTTAAAGCAAGGAAGTAATAAAAATAAAAGTAATTCTACTCTACAAGTATGAAAATAAATCTAAGGTAAGAGGGTTCTAGTGTCTTGGTTATTTAAATAAAAAAAAGAAAGCAAAAGATAAATTTATTGACAAAGAAAAAATTTACATCCCAAGAGGGTTCTAGTCACAAGGTGATAGCAAAGCTTCATCTTGATCTTCATCTTCATCTCACTTTCATCTTCATAATAAAAAAAGGGAGAAGAAAAAAAAATGTGAAGAGGTAAAAATATTTCTTTATTAATTACAACAAAAAGTTATAATTTGGAAGGTCTTCACAATTAAGAGTAACCCTCCTCTCCAAAAAGAGTTTTTATAAAATATTTCATACTTGAACCCCTCACTCTCTATCCCTATTTATAGAGTATTACAGAAAATATCAACTCTTGGATTAAACTTGATCTTTAAGTTAATCAATTTTAGCCTTTAATCCATAATAGTAAACTTGGTATTGATACCGCTATCAATACGGGTATTGATACCACTATCAATATGGGTATCGATACTCAATCATTTTGTTCTTTTACCCATCTTCTCTTGTGTGTATAGGCTTGACTTCCTGGGCTTTTTGAAAGATGAGATGTTGAGTTCTTTTGGGATATTATTCATTAACCTGCAATTAAGATAAAACATGTTTATTAGTGGCACTTTTATTTAAATCAAATAGATAACAAGGATATAAAAATATAATAAATATGTGATTATCAAGTAGATAACGATAAATCTCACAAGAGTGGCAATAGAATTTGGCTTCATCTGTGACGGCGACCCCCCAAGTGCTTCGAAGACACAATAGAGGAAAAGATGTAGAGACAAGCGCAACCCATACTCCGGATGCTTCAGATATGCCAGATTATTATCGTGGTCATATATCTCCTGCATACGCACAGACGCCGATGGGGCAAATGCCCTAGGAATTTCATTTTTACTGTACAGATCCTCCAGTTGTGATGGTGACAATTTTGAGTGAAACATCCGAAGGTGGTCGATCCGAGCCTTATTCCTAACTATCGAGGATGAAGATGCATTTAGATTGGAAGCTCCCAAGAGCAATTAAAGAGGAAGTGATTGCAATTTTTTCACATCATAGGAGTTGATAATTTTCTTAGAGCAATAACATCTCCCATCTCACAACAGCCATACTTA
>NC_033803.1:50403639-50404295 GCF_001876935.1 Asparagus officinalis | reverse complement strand
TACTTATAGGCAGAAGGGGCCGACAGGTGGAAAGATCGCAACAGTCTGCTTAGTTCCTAACCAATAGTCGAGATTATTCCCAAAATGCGAGGCGACTGCTCTAGGATCAGAGTGCACCTTATCTTAATTGGCCCATAATCCTCACACGAGAATTGAGGTGGTGATCTTCTATGGTGTGCGTCAATAACCCCTCATAAATGTACCTCGGGACCCTACCAGCTATAGCTCTATTTCACTCGAACTCGACTACATCGTGTTCGAGCGAAAGGGGCCACTGTTATGTCGATAATAACCTATGTGTTAATACTCTTCTTGGAGTCGACACGTGTCCTATATTAGCATGGATGCTCGTCTCTTCCCAAGTAGGGACGAATGGAGACAAACACTCACTCGATCCCATCACTTTAATCGACCCACCTCATTCACTCGGACCTGGATCGACAACAAGTGGGGGCGATAAAAAAGGCGATACTTGCTATCCCACTTACAAAGCCGGATTGAGAGGTGGTTTCTCCTTGGACTCCACACCAATAGCTGTCCATCATCATCATTACTCATGCCACGAGTCTCTATGGCTCATCACCCTGCATACTCTTTAGTTGCAATCACATCAAATCAGTGTTGACTCATCTCATCTACAGTCAATATCTATAAAT
>NC_033803.1:50402484-50403492 GCF_001876935.1 Asparagus officinalis | reverse complement strand
TAGTGAACTAAAAAAATTAAAAATTACAGCACATCTGCTTTCTCAGTTTAATTCCAGATTTAACCATAATTTCCAACATATATATATATATATATATGAGAAAAATCAGTATGCTTGATACCAAGCACAAGTTTTTATGCTTGGTAGTAAGGTGGCATATTCCCCACCACTCATTAAAATCGGGGCCCACATTTACATAGGTTAGGGAGTGGTTGAGAATTTGAATAAGTGGATGGGAATAGGACATGTAATGACCGTAAAATTTATACTAGTTAAAATAGTTTTCTTTTATTTTTAAATATTTAATTATTATTTTTAAAAGAGTATTTGTTTTTTTGTTAATTTTTTGCAATTTTCTATGATTTAAAATCCAAATTTTATATTTATATAAATGATTTTAATATCTATAAATTTATTTTGAGCGGTAAAATTTTTTAAAATTAATCTGTTGTGTTATCGGTACTATTATGTATTATTTTAAATAATATGTTGTATTATTTTTACTGTTACGTATTATTTTGTGTATTATGTTGATTTATTAATTACGTATTATTTGTATAAATTATTATATTATTTGAATTATTGCGTATCAGCTGTCGTTTTACTACAACTGGTACGTTTTACTGTGTATATAATTATCCTATAATTATTTGATTTTAAATATAAGTAATTATATTTTTATTAATTAATCTTGTTTAATTGTATAATTTACAGTATTATTTCTTCAGTTTCATATCAACTGTTGTATTAGCACAACGGTACGTTTTTATTTGCAGATAATTATTCTATAATTATTTTAATTTTTAAATATCATTTATTTTAATTAATTTTCGTTTAATTTAACCCCAAATGCTAACCCTAATTACAATCTTATAAATAATACCCTCTCTCCTCTCTCCTGTTCAAAAAAAAAGTTTCAGCCGTCGTCCCCTATACTCTCTCTCTCTTTCTCTCTTCTTCTCTCTCAAATCTCAACCCTCTCCCATCTCCGGCCACCGCAACCAAGCT
>NC_033803.1:50390507-50402172 GCF_001876935.1 Asparagus officinalis | reverse complement strand
TCAGCCCCGAGCCGCCGGACCCCGCTCTCACGTTGTATCTGATCACGCACGTCGACGTCGACACGTTCGACGAATACACCGAGGCAAGATCTCGCCGCTTAATTATTATTGTTAACTATCTTGGTTATATATTATTGTGATTAATATCATTATTATGGTTAATATGCATTTGTGAATATCTGCGTGGAATGATGATTGCGAGCTCACGGTGAAAATTAGATTAATAATGTTGTTAATCGTATTTTTTAAAAATTTCAAACATGAAATGACAAGTTATGTATTAAAATTAGAATTTGTAAAATTTTTATCAAAAAGAAATTAATTAAGGAAAATTTATAAAATAGGAAAATATTACTTTTCAAGCAGAAAGGAATTTATATATATATATATATATATATATATTACATAAATATTTTATTTTAAATTAGTTATAATAAGAGATAGTTTTAGAGAATAATTTTGGAAAAGAATATTATTATTTATGATAGTATGACTGATCGTTGTAGAGGGTGACATTTCATGTGCAAAATGGCATCGGTTTCTAGTTTTCTTTTTATCGCATTATTATATTAGAGAATACCTAAGTACAGATAACTTGCATGAGGAGTTTGGATATTCCAGAATTGATGAAGTTCCTTATGTATGTATTTATGTTGTAGTATTTGTTTATGCATTTCATGTTCATTATAGTTCAAATTTCTGCTTCATAAACCCGCGTAATCATGTTTAACATGTCTTACTATATTCATGATTTGTTGATGTGTTGAGAACATTAGTAGTTCATGATTTAGTAGCCTTGTGCATCATGAACAGACTTAGTGACATGTGTGTGTGAGTTGACTGGTTTAGGCAGTGAACCCGAGTTTCCAATGAGGATTATGGTTAACTTAGAAAATAAGAAGAGTTGCGATGGGGGAAGTCAGTGTTTATTTGATCGAATAAGACTGTTGATGTATCTTCCAGGATCGCGCCAATAGTTGGTGTCGCTACTGGGGTTGGTTTGTAGGACTAAAGTAAAGTGTGTATATCCATTTAGTTAGTGGAATCGTTTCGTCACCCGAGTTTTGCTTGAGTTCGGACTAGACAGAAAACGGTTTACGTGTAGTCCCTTGGCCGCTGTGTAGCGGGATTGGATGCACGTAGGGGATTTGTGAACAGCCAGTTATCCAATGACAGGAGTGTTGACTTTGTGTGAGATGTGGACCACTGAGCATTAGGTTGGTTAGTATTTGACCCTGTTATTGTATTCACATAGCTGTATGTTCCCATCAGATTTCAGTTGCAAGTATCATTGTCTTTCCTGTTAGTATTATTATTATCATAGCATGGGTCAGTAGATAGTTTTATTTATTCATGTGAGATCTTGTTGTGTGCCATGCACGCTGACGTACACTTGTTTTCTCTGGTGTACGTCAGACTTAGGAGACGAACAGATTCAGTTTGATGATGCAGCCGAGACGGTGTATGCCCAGCCGGAATGTCCTTTCGATGGAGTGGAAGAACAAACTTAAACCTAGACGTGTTTTTCTTTTCTATAGTAGCTGATAAACATTAGAACTCTTTATAATATTGTCCTTACTTTGATGATGGATTCAATTATTTTATCAGTATTTTCTTTTATCATAGACTATGTATTTTTATTCCTAGTAGGACCTTTTTGTAATAAGGGTGCGTTTGACCCATATTTTTATGTCTGGGATGATTTACCATGGACGATAAGTTTATTTTTTATTCTGGATTATCTTTATATTCTTGCTATTGTGATCGGGGACCTGTGTTTGAGATTCATGTATTGACGCTTGGCGTATTGGATTGAGAAGAAGAAAAAAATGATAGTGTATATTTCTTCTCAATCTACTACCTCGCGGGCTTTTTCACGTTCCGATTCCCGAGTATTTTGGTAAGCGGGGAGTGACAGGATACCTCATTACCAAACATAAAATTTATGCTTGGTACGAAACATACCCATTTTTCTATATATAAGTGTTGGATAGGAATAAGATTCTCACCGAAACAGGAGGTCACTCGAACAATGTCGTAGGACCTCCTCCACCCATGCTGCGAGCAGGTGACTCCCGGAAAGCGTCGAACCGACGTTGGAGACATCATGGAATCGGCAACTGACAAGCCATTACATCAGTACGATATATATACACAAATCGGAAAAAAGAAGTCAATACTTGGACTCGAAATCCTATACAAATAGGATTCGTACGTTAGTAAAGTCATACATTAAACCTGTGATTTCGTAACCAAATTTTGCAAATAAAGCCTTTTGCAGAATTGACAATTATTACATAAAAGTCCCTCCCACAACTTTTTGCTTTGCATCCACAGCCTTTTACCAAAAAATTCGATCAGTATCTAGGGTTAACCTCGTGTACTCCAGCCCCAAATTCGTGCCCTTTTCAAATAACCCCTCTAAAAAACATTACGGGATTGTTTTGCAAATTAACCCCTCCAAACAATCCTTGAGCCCATTGCACCAAAGCACCCCCATTTTAGCATATAACCCAAACCTCCCAAATTCAGCATATTGCATAAAAAAAAAAAAAACCCTAAAATTAGAAACCCACAATTTGCAAATAAACCCTATTATTTCGTGTTGCAATAAAGACCCCCCAAACGCTTATTTCGCCACAAACCTCCTATCTATTGCAAACATAAATGTACATCTTTGCAAAGAAGTAAACGGGATGAGAGAGAACTTACCACAATCAAGTGGGTTTCTCCTTCGAGCGAAAGGACTAAGACTTCGTTGCGAAGAGTGAAGAAAACTCCGGCAATTGGGTATCCCACCAACATTCCAAGCTTTCCTTGTAATTGATAGTCTATCAATTAAGGACAGTATGCTTAGAGGAAGCATGAACAGATCCGAAAAAAACATGAGGAGAGGCTGTTTCGCAAAAGAGATTCTTTTGGGGGGGAATTTCTCTCTTGAAATCTCAAACAAAGAGACGGACCATTTACAATGTGGACAAAAAGACGAAAAGAGGGACCAATAGAGAAACCAGAACCCTAGGGGTTCCGCAAAACCGAGACACCCAAGGTGTCCGCATGCGAGACACCCCATGGGCCCGCTATTCGAGCAACCCCGAGTGTCTCACCTCTTTGGCTCCTACACAGTGTTCATCTCCCCGGGTCGCAGCGTTTAAGCCCACGCCGACACGATTTCGATCCCCCCAAGTTCATTCATCGCGGAGATTGAGATACGTTGAATTCACACTTAGTCATACGACAGGATCGAAACCCTAAGCGGACGCTGGCGTCAACGCGTAGCCCTAGCTCAACGCCGACAGCGCGGCCGACAAAAAGATCAACAGCGTGACGACCGAAAGTCAACACTGACGACTAAAGTCAACCCATTCGTTCCAAACACCCTAAAGGTAGACGCCGTTGTCAACGCTAACCTGGTCACCCGGACACGCTGCAAAAGTCAACACGTGCGACGGAAATCAACACGTGACGACGAAATCAACCACTGCGTTCAAAACCTAAGGTGACGCCGCTCAACCGAACTAGGCAATGCCGTTACAGACCGCTTGCCCGTCAAAAAGTCAACACGGACCGACGAAATCAACGTGACACAAAAGTCAACCCAACCTTTCTAAACCCTAAGCGACGCCGTGTCAACGCTAACCTTAGGTCAACGACATTCATGCGCGTGCCAACAAAAAGTCAACACGTGACGAGAAAGTCAACTACGTGACGAAAATCAACCACGCGCCTTTCAAAACCCTAAGGTAGACGCCGGTCAACCTACCGTTATTCACGCGCGACAGCCGCGTTGCTCAAAATTCACACGTGACACCAAGTCAACAACTGACGACAAAATCACCCACGCGCGTTCAAAACCTAAGGTGACGCCGGTCAACGCGTAACTTAGGTCAACGTCATATAGCGCGTTGCAACAAAAGTCACCGAAAACCCCAAGTCAACACACTGACAGGCCCAGCAAAGTCAAAGTTAACTCAATGACACGACCAACACTCAACTCACCCGCTATAGACACTCAAACTCCGACGACGCCAGCGATAAACGCGAATCCAGCCCGGAACACTCGTTATCGACAAATCACCGGAATAAACCGAAGATCGAAGGACCCGAGATTGAAGCAAAACACAGGTCCCTTAAGCCGACTGAAGGTTGACAATCATATCCAAATTATTCCGCCTTCTATAAAAAACGAGTCCGAAACACTTTGGAGGGTATCTTAAGGCATCGAAAATTACCGATAGGTCCCACTCACAGGCCCGGTGTTAATACGATCGACAGAAATCGAACACGTACCCAGTCACAAAGCTCAAATACGCGGTGACACCTGACGAACCGAACGATACTGAGCCGACAGAATGTCAGAATTACGGGTATACGGGTGACCAAAAACCCGTGCATCCACCCAATTGAACCAAACACCCGCCATGTCCGACACCCACTTGATAAGCCAAACCATCGGGCCTACAGAGCTCGCCGTCACGGATTCACAACGCATCCGAATCACTCAAATCCGAGTTCGGACAAAGTTCAACGCGACAACGCCAGAAACAACGCACAGCTCGACTGCGTTGGACAACCAAAGGGTCTCGCAGCACGAAACACACGAGGGTTCTTCGCAAAGCCAAACACCCCAGGGGTGTCTCGGCCAGGCCGAAGACACCCCAAGTGTTCGCCGGCCAGAACCCTAGGTGACTCGGCCGTGCCGAGACACCAAAGGGGTCTCGGCCTGGCCGAGAACCCCAAGGGGTGTCCGCCAGGCCGAACACCTAGTGTGTCTCGCTGGCCGAACACCCAAGGTCTCGGCCTGGCCGAGACACCCCAGCGGAGCAAGGGAGTCTCGCCAACCGAGACACCCAAGGGCGTGTCCGCCGCCAACACCCCAGGTGTCTCGCGCCTGCCCGAGCACCCCAAGGTCTCGCCTGGCCAACACCCCAAGGGTGTCTCTCAAGCCGAGACACCTCCTAGGTTCTCAAAACACCCCCCCCTTTTTTCCTCATAAATAGCCCTCTAGCCTCCTTGTGAAGGTCTCTGATTTTTGCATCGATTCAGGCTGAATTATCTTAACCAAGGATCGTCTGCAATGAGTGCCCGCGATCAGCCCTGCCGCGAGTGAGGATCAGAGTCGCACAACGGCGAAGCCTGCGATAAGTCAGTGAGAGTCTTCATCAAACAACCCTATCGTTCACCCCTTTCCTGGTATTTCCTCGCAGGCATACCGAAGAGAGCACCTAATCCGTAACGAGAATACGTTTAACTTTATATCCACGCAGATCACGAAGTTCGCTTCTAATCCCACGCGATAGAACCAACCTTGCCATTTTCCGAAAGACTTGAAAGTCCCGCGTCACGATATAAATCCCCCCACAGGCCAACAAACCCACGCACCAGCCCACCAAACCCACCTCTGTTATTTTCTTAATTGAATAATTTATATTTTCCATTTTTTACACGACAAGTCTTAACCACATTTCAAAAGACACATGAAAACCCAGAAACTTCAACCAAACAGATAATCTAGAAATATAGTTTATAAAAATATTATATATATATATAAATATATATATGAAATATATAATATATGTATATATTATATATATATAATAATATATATATATAATATATATATATATATATATATACATATATATATAATATAGATTATTATACATATAATGTAATGTATGTATATTTTTTTTTAATCATTATGCTAAAAAACATATATATATAATATGTATGTTATATTATAATATAATATAATATTATATATAATATAATTATACTTATATATATATATATAAATAATATAATATATAGATAATATATATAGTATATATAATATATATATATAGTATATATAATAATATATATTATATATATATGTTATATATATATATTATATATATACATATAGTCATATATATATATAACATATCAATATAAATATAATATATTATCATATATGTACATATATATATATATATATATATATATATATATATATAGTGGTGTTCGGTGGTGGGTGGTGTGGTGTGCTTACATACCACTATATGTATATAATTATACATATGTATGTATCCATATCTATATACATATCTACATTCATATATATGTATACATTATATATATACATGATGACATTCATAATATTACACATAGTATATATACATAGATATATATATATATATATATATATATATAATATAATATATATATATATATATATATATAATATAATATATATTATATATATAGTAATATACTATTACATGCTATGTGTGTGTGTGTGTGTGTACACACACATACGCATGACATAGTATTATACATACGTGTGTGTGTATAATATATATATATATATATATATATATAATATCACATATCATATATATAATATATATTTCATCACCCTATATATATTATATAATATAATATATATTATATAATATATATATATATATATATAATAATATATATATATATATATAATATAGTATGTATATATACGGATACATATACATGTATTACATTTGTACCATATACTATATATATGTATATATCGCTGTAGTATGTATATATATTATATATGTGTAACATACGTACATATCAGTATATATATGTATACATTGTATATAATGTAATATATATGTATATATATATGTATACACTATATATGCTATGTACATATGTATATCTTTATGTATATAGTTATACTATGGTACATATGTATATATTATAACATATACTACATATAATTATTTAATAAGTATATTACATATGTACATTCATATAATATGTCAACATTGTATATATATACATATGCTACATCCTATGGTGTGTGTGTTTGTGGGTTGTATGAATTATAATATACATATGATCATATAAATATATATATAATATATATATAATATATTATATATATATATAATATATGATACTATATATATATATAAATATATATATAAATATATACTAATATAATATATATATAAATATAATAAATATATATATATATATATATATATATATATACAAAACACTATATATAGAAAAGATGGTATTTCGTTACAAGCCCATAAATTATGTGGTAATGAGTATCCTGCACTCCCTTACAAAATACTCCGGGAATCGAACGTGAAAAAGCCGCGAGCGTAGTAATTGAAAAAATATACACTATCATTTTTTCTTCTTCTCAATCCAATACCCGCCAAGCGTCATAATGAATCTCAAAAACACAGTCCCCGTTCACAATAGCAAAAGAGAAAGATAATCCAGAATAAAAAAGAGAAACTTACGTCCACGAAATCACCAACATAAAAATATGGGGTCAAACGCACCCTTATACAAGAATCCTACTAGAAATAAAAATACATCAAGTACTAGATAAAAGAAAATACTGATAAAATAATTGAATCCATCATCAAAGTAAGACAATATTATAAAGATTCTAATGTTTATCAGCTTACTATAAAAAGAAAAACACGTCTAAGGTTAAGTTTTCTTCCACTCCATCAAATAGACATTCCGCTGGGCATACACCGTCTCGGCATGCATCATCCATAAACATGAATCTGTTCGATCGGCCTAAGTCTGCCTACACCAAGAAAAACAACGTATACTTTCAGCTGGCATGGCAACACAAATCTACCAGAATAAATAAAAACATCTACTGACCCATGCTATGATATAATAATACTAACAGGAAAACAATGCATACTTCAACTGAAATCTGATGGAACATACAAGCATGTGAATACAACAGGTTCAATACTAAACCAATCCTAATGCTCAGTCCACATCTCACACAAAGTCAACACTCCTGTCAATTGGATAACTGGCTTCACAAATCCCTACGTCATCCAATCCCGCTACACACGCCAAGGACTACACGTACAACGTTTCTAGTCTAGTCCGGAACTCAAGCAAAACTCGGTTGACCAAACATCCACTTGAACTTAAAGCGGTATTACAACGTTTACGGATCCGACAACCAACCCAGTAGCGACACCAACTATGGCGCGATCTTGAAGATACATCCAACATCTTATCGACAAGATAAACACTGACTTCCCCCATCGCAACTCTTTTCTGAGTTGTTCTAAGTTAACAAAGCTCGCATGTTGGGAAACCGCGGGCGGTGCACTTGCCCTAAACCCAGGCAACCTCACCCCACAACACATGCCCAACTAAGTCCGGCAGTGAGGCACCCAAGCTACTTTAAAGCTTAGAACGACGAATTGGTCCGCAACACCCCATGCAACCAATTATTGAATAAAGAAAAGACAAGTGACATAAGAACGCGTGCGCGACTGCAAGAGTGAGGACGCATGAATTTTATGAGAGCAGAAAGAGGTCTCACGCGAGCTATTCAGCATAAAGAGGAAGATTCAGAGATCTCAATCTGTTCATCCATTCCTAGATCGTACTAGCTGCTGATTCTTAAGAAGAGTGATTATCTCGGCTGTATACTGAGATAAGTTACTTTAGTTTATGTCGTCCTCTTGCGACCGGCCAATTAACAATCTTATATTGATCTGACAGTCGGTGGTCACGGAATAAGACCCCGTACAGCGCTAAAGATCGCATGCAAGCAGCGGCGTGATAAAACTCTATTACGTGTGTTTAAAAAAAGTATAATCTTTTGTTTTTGTTTGTGATATCATTATAACGACTGAAATGGGTAATGCAGTCCCACTAATGTAAAGTAGCCAACTTTTCTATCATAAACACTTGTTTATTGCGTAGAGCCAACAAATACTAGTTGGACCCAGCACAACAACCTACGAAGCAGGGAAAGTTGTGGCCGAGAAAAGCCAATAGTACTCGACAATGATCACAACAAGCTGTTAACCTGTACATACAAAGACATTCATAATTATGGATGAGAAAAAGAGATCCCCCACACTATAGAAACTCCTTCGCAACTCCCACCAGTCGATAACAGTTCAATACTTAGGTTACCTGCACTCATATCTCCTCCTACTAAATCCTAACATTCAGCACTAGATTCCCATACTAACGAAATTACTACGTAGACAGCACGAATGCGTTAAGACTACTTCCGCATCAAAGGATATTGAAATCGTTCGAGCTCTTCGGTCTTTACAATACTCGAGGATCCTACTAAGTCCATAAACATAATAATATTCTTCCAAAATTATTCTCTAAAACTATCTCTTATACACTAATCTTAAAATAAATATTATAATATAAATATATAGTATTATATATATAAATTCCATTTCTGGCTTTTGAAATATATTTCCTAGTGACTAAATTTGCCTTGAATTAATGTCCTTTTGATACAAAATTGTTACTAACAAAGTTCAATTTAATACACTAACTTGAGGTTGAATTGGTGAAGTTGGAAAAAAGACGATTAAACCCAACATTATTAAGCGAGGTGCACCGTAGCGCGCAATTTCATCACCACGCAGAGATGCACACGAAAGGCATATTAACCATCAAATGATATTAAGCACAAAATCATTAACCAAAGTTATGACAATAATAATACAGCGCAGAGACCTGCCTCGGTGGAATTGCTCGATAAGAGGCCCCAACCGCGACGTCCGTGACAAAAATATCTTACCCAAGTTGTTTGTTGCAGATCCTCGGCTCCTCACTGCAACACACCTGGTTCCAAAAGAAACTGGATCGTGGCTGGACGATGCCACGGCGCCTAACCCGCTGCCTCCAAGAGAGCTCAAGGTGAGTGTGCCTCTCGCGTAGAAACCGCAGCCTGAAACGCGGAGGTGCGAAGACGGAAGGAAGGGAAGCCTCAGCTCAGGGGAGGCCGGCGAAGTCCGCCACGCAACGTCTTGAGCCCGCGGAACCCCGAGGACCCAAAGTTCACCAAGGTTGTGGAGGCGCCCGGCAGTGTGGTATCGGACTAGTGCCTACCAAATAGATCTAGAGTGTTTAAAGAAAAGTGCGCCTGAAGTGGCTAAGGCCTGTCGCCACAGCAACAGAATCTGGTGGCCCGGTCCTTCTAAAAAACCCAACCGGACGGCAAATAACAGAAGATGCACGCCGTTGCGTGGGTCCAGAGACTAACCCGTTAATCCTACTGCTTGGAGTCCACCAGGAACGCCATCCAGAAAGCACGAGGCGTACACCCTCAACTTACGCATTCGGACCCAGGGGATCACTCCTTGCATAAAAAGCGAGGAGATTAGACCCTGTACTAAGGAAAGAGGTGGTCAAAGAAGTCACCAATATCAAAATTAACGTTTGGGTGCCAAAGCCCAATAGTAGAGCCTAAAATGCCCCGACCTAAAGAGGATAGGCCACAGATCCCGGGGAACCCCCCCGCTGGGAGAGACACCGAGTCATGTCTCTCACCGAATTCCGGCATCCAAGCGCTGCCTTCCAGAGCCTTCCGTCAGCCTCGGATCCCACTCCTTCTTGCTCCTTGTTCCTCTGGTGAAGCCTGGGGGAAAGTAAAGGCCAAGGGGACTGAGGGGGCAGCGCAATAACTAGATCTGGCTCCTCAAATTCAGAATGCAACGGCGTGAGGGGAGGATGCGCCTTGGTCCCCTACACGAAGACATCAAAGCAAAGAATTCCGTTATTAGGAACACCTTGACTCTGCTGAATAATTCTCTGAACAACTAATTCAGACTGGCGGGTCGTACGGCCTCCTACACCCAAACATTGATTCCGGAGGAAAGGGGCCCGAAAGCTCGTGTCAGGGTTCGTGGGAAGACCGGGAGCCCGTTTAGGATTCTCACCTGCCACGAAGTCTGTAATTATTAAACGTAGTTTGACCGCCTACGCAAACAGCCAAACAAAGCTGATTACATCCTCAGAATGAAGAACGCACCTGTCCGCTTACATGACAAACGGCATATCCTTGGTATCCGGGAATCAAATGAACAGGGCCATCACCTAGGGATGTCTGCGGGGGGGCAACCGACCAGGCGACATGTTTGATAGAGTGGTGGATACTAGGTCACCCCTGGGGGTATGAATAAATCTGCAAAAGAAAGTAATCTGCAACCAAATTAGAGGAATACGACACTGCCGCGCTCCCTATGAAGTAGGGGGTTCCACTCCAGTGCGCAGTCTTATCAGAGGGCCAGCTATCCCAATGATTGGCTCCGACAGAGGTTCTCGGTTATTTCCCAATGCGGCTTTCATTGAAGCGCCGTCAGCAAACCCAAATCAAGATGACTCCCGGTGCTTCAAATAGAAGATCAGGTTCCGAGTGGCAAGATGCGACAAACTCCTAGGAAGTCACCATCAACATGGCTGACAAAAGGGAAATCTAGTGTTCAATGCGAATAACGCTAATTCCTCGACTTTTCTCCGGGGCATGAAAAGTCAATTCAGGCTAATATGGCTCCGGGGATTCGATGGGTCTGTCTCAGCCGTAACCAGATTAGAAAGCTGTCAGTAATGGGATTACCAGAAGATGCAGTGAAGGACTATCTAGGAACGCATAACTAGTTTTCAGAAGCCTACTTCACTCCGCAAAACCATCTCCAACGACTATATATGTCTAGCATTGGCGGCCACGGCGGTAAAAACGGAGGCGTCGGCGAGGAGAATAGTATTCCATGATCAACTACCGAATCAAGTGCGCCTCAAACTTCTTCAAGAAGTGCTGGCCAAATAAAAAGAAGATTTTAAAATAATAATAGAGTATGGCCATGCAGTTTAGTGTCAAGGA
>NC_033803.1:50386080-50389507 GCF_001876935.1 Asparagus officinalis | reverse complement strand
TACCCATGAGGCTTGTGTTCAGGCGCGAGCACCAAATGGTGGCTCGTCACTCGTGCGAGCACCAAATAGGTGGCTCGCACAGTTACCCGAGCCATCACGACTCTTTTGACTCCCAAGGACTCCTAAAAACGCGGATTTCGATATTTTTAAGGATTCTTTCTGTCCCAGGTGTAGGCATATAAAATTGCTTATAGCGTCCTTTAGCTCTAGCTCGGCCACTATACCGACGAACCAACGAGGCCGACTGCAGATCTGTACGGATGCCATCAAGCGACGCGAATGCCTCATCCATACACGTGTGCGGTGATCATATGCCAATAAGGTGTTCGAACAGTCAAGAGTCAATCCAACCAAATGCGCATACTCGGACATCACTACCGAATGACGATCGAATCATAGTATCGGTTTTTCTGACTTCCAACTCATGAAGCGGATTTACTGCCAAATCAGGAATCCCAATTTACTGCCAAATCTAGATCATCAAATAAGAGACTAATTAATTCAAATCACGACGAGAACCATAAGGCTGGAAAACACCAAAACCACCACCTAGATGGCTCAGGCCGAACGCAGCCGAGCAACTTCAGGTGGCTCGGCCCAAGCCGAGCCACCTCCAAGGTGGCTTCTGCCTAAGGCCGAAGCCACCCTTGTGGTGTGGCGTGCCCAGATCTGCTGCCCATAGGCACAGATCTGAGTGCCTATAAATAGGCTAGCGCCTTGGTTTATTTTTGAGGTTGGAAATGTTTGAACGAGTAGAGGCGAAGCCCTGATGCTCTGAGACTTCGCGGCACCAGATCCAAACAAGATCAAACTTTTAGACTTCAAGCGACTTGTCATCCAGATCTTGCTGCTCGGCGTACCGGTCAACGCCAAATAGGCCAGGTATTCGAGAGTCGACCAGATCCTCAGATCTTTATATTCGGTGTGTTTTCGTTCATCTTTTTGATATTTCGGCGATTTGTGACTCCTCAAGTTCGCTTGTTTTGCGTACGGTTTATCGTTTTGCTGACTTGCACATTCTACTGATCCACTTCGTGCGCTTACTGGTATTGGGTAAATTCCCTTGACTCGGATAATAACGTTTATCGTCTTCTCGTTGTCTTGAATTATATTTGGGAAGTTATAGGTAATTTTTGACGTCTACAAATACGAACAAAAGTAGAGAACTGAGTTTTTATTTCATTATAAAAGAGTTCAATAACGTGCGAGACCTCTGACCTCTCTTTTAACAGATAAAGCCACGTCATGCGAGAGAAGTCATCAACAAAGATAATAAAATATCGAAAACCTTACACAGAGAGAACACGATAAGAACCCCAGACATCAGAATGAACCAACTCAAAAGCAAAGCTACTATGTTTATCGACTCGACTTTGAAAAGTAACACGATGGTGCTTACCCAGTTCACATGACTCACAACCTAAAGAGGAAATAGATAGCTGAACAGAAACTACCGATCTAAGTTTTTATAGTGAAGAATAACCCAGACGCCAGTGTCACAATAAAGTAGAGTCAGACTGCGATGCAACAAGGCCAGTCTCTGGTACACTGTCGTCCAAATAGTACATAACTCCTCTCTCATGCCCCAAACCAATCTTCATCCCAGTTGCTAGGTCCTGAAAAACACAATAAGATGGAAAGAAGGTGATTTTACAGTTATTTTGTTTTGTAAACTTGCTAATGGATAATAGGCTAACATGGAATTTGGGAACATATAACACATCAGTTAGTTTTAAAGAGGAAGTAGCATGAACTACTCCATCACCACGAACTAGAGAAAAAGTACCATTAGCAATGTGGATAGAAGGAAACTTATCAGAAAGATGTAAAGATACAAAGTGATCCTTTATACCTGTCATATGAGATGAGGCTCCAGAATCTAGTACCCAGGGTTTGTGAGAAGAAGCTATGTAAGCATCCATACCTGAAGAGGATACATGAGTAGCAGAATGAATGTTTTGAGAGAGTTCTAGCTGGCGTAACCTCTCATAATCTGCCTGAGAAATCTGAACAGTAGGAGCAGTAACAGCTGGACCACCATAAGTAGTAGCAGAAATAGATGAGTGAGTCGACTCGGTATTAGCTACCTGGGCCCACTGAGGACGACCAAACTTCTTCCACTTTTTAGAAATATGATTGGTTCTCTCACAGTGACCACACTGTCGTGATCCCTTATCAGATTCACCTTGCCTCCCACCAAAGGAGCCACGTCCTCCTCCTGAATCACAGCCACGACCACGACCGCGGCCTCTGCCCCGACTAGAGAACATGGCAGACTGATCCATCATAGGTGGAGATGATGCAGTAGTATCAGAAGTAACACCAGTAGAGACATGCATGACTCTGGAGAATATAGCAGTCGGTGAGGGAATTGTATCTCCACCCAATATCTGTCCCCTCACCTGGGATTGTAAATTAGGGTTCAATCCAGAAAGAAACTTGGATACTGCCAGATCGCGACGATACCCCAACAACGTCACTGCATCAGCTACTGCAGGCTGATGCATCTCTAGTTCATCTATCAGTCCCTTCAACTCACCAAAGAACTTCGGAACTAACCTATCTCCCTGTTTGAGCGCAAACAGTCGCTCAAAAATCTCAAATACACGGGAAGCATTCTTCTCATTCCCGTACATAATCTTCAGGTTGTCCCACATCTCCTTCGCAGTGGTTAAAAACATAACGCTGCTAATGATATGTGCTTCCATACTATTGAGAAGCCAAGTCATAACACAATAATCAGAAGAGAGTCGTGAATTGTAAGTGGGATCTGAGGTGGGTGGTGGAGAAGCCATAAGATGTTGGAGTTTGCTCTGAGCGCCAATGAAGATGCGGAAAGCTTATGCCCAAAGTAGATAGTTTTTACCATTCAATTTAATTGTAGTCCCCAAAACTACTTTGGGCACAGAAGTCTCACCAGTAACACCAGAAGTAGTAGTAGAGGAGGAGATTTCCGACATAGAATTAGTAGTCATTTTTGCGCAACAATAGTAGACAAATAGTAATCAAATAGCCAGTGTAGTAGTAGAGATCTGTTATTGAAACATAAACTAAGAACAGATCAGCAGCAAGATGATGATATTTCAGCCGGACATATACCAGATCTGAAAAACATAAGAGGCAGAGTAGTAGATAGTCACGCCCTCATGCCGCGAAGGAAGAGAGCCCTGGCTTGTTTGCACAAAGGCTCAAGTAAAACTCTATATTCTCATTCTCGAAGGAAAACAAGAATAGAAGTGAAATTCTCATTTCTCGAAGGAAACAAGAATAGAAGTGAAATATCTCAACACTGTGAGATAGACACCCTTCCTCTCATCAGTTCTATGATTGAAATGTTGAGGGAATAGTCAACACTATAATAATAGTGGCAATAGCAAGCAACAAACAGCAACAGGCAGCGGATCAAGTGGGGGCGGCGGCAGGAGGG
>NC_033803.1:50372271-50386070 GCF_001876935.1 Asparagus officinalis | reverse complement strand
AGCTAGGGGGTTTCTGGCTCTGATACCATGTAGAAAATAGAGAAAACCCTATTGTTGTTTATTGAGATAACAAGAGAGATATATATAGCCATACAAATAGGGTTATGGTTAACGGGTAACAGCTCATTAACCCAATACCCAATACTTAATTTAACATGGACGAAATAGTTCAGCTTCTTTCCACTCTTCCAAAGCTTTCTTAGTCAGAAAAGAATCTGAAGCCATACCCGCCTATAACTCTGCAATCCACCACCCGATCACGTCTGAAGTGTGGTGACTTTGGGGTTCCTTCCTCTTCGAAAGGATTTGATTTTGATCCCTTACCAAAAGGCTTCTACATATGGAGATGGAGGGTAGTAATACTAATCATAATATCATACTCAAAATCTTTCTACATATTTCATCTATACGTTCTCTTCATGTATATTGTATTTTTTGTTACATCTTGTATAGAAGCCAGGGAGAGCAGAGAAAGACTTTGGACATCTTGACGTTAAAATAGTGATCCGAAATGTTTGCAATCTCTTCTATAGTAGTGAGCTTCCCATCACTGAGGATGGCATGAAATCATGGACCTAGTAGCACCATTGACCCCTTTGCATGCTTGGTTCATAGAGGACGATCTCCAAGCATATGCAGATCTGGAAGAGAAATCTGTTTTTAGTTATCCACTGTAGGTAAGCTAAATTGGACTAATAGTGTCAAAAATAAGTTTTTCTTTTCGAATTTTCGATATTATTAGATGTAATAGAGGTTGTTAACATGGTAACCAATAGGTCACTTGATAAGATAAAGGTGAATGGGATGCAAAAGTTGAAGCCGCCACATTGTTGATTATGAGTCAGAATGACTACTGTCTGAAATTTCCAGGGATGGAAAAGCTTATTAGAAGTGGAATGATCAAGAATTTGTACCGAATTTGGAGATCATACTCATGCATGAAGGTACTCATTTTTTTCAAGAGCAGTCTCCAGGCGAAGTGAATAAGCTCATTTTTTATTTCATCACTAATCACGTTTTAGAAGATTGAGGGAGTGTTTCCTCAGTTTGCTGCTTGTTACCTAAAATAAGGTCTTAACTTGAATAAATGTTTGATGATGCAAATTATAAAAGAAATAGCTAGTCTTAGGATTCCATGTTAACAGAAGTACTTGCAATTATGTTGAGAGCTAGCATGTTCATTGTCATGTTTCTGCACAAAACCTCAGTTAGCACATCCATGGCTTTCTCCTTGTACTTCTTTTTCATATTTTCTGTATGTTGTGAGAACTCTAAGTGTTGTATGCAAAACCTGGCACAATGCTTAAATGAGTTTGTCTCACATGAATACTTTGGATGGTACAAAGAGCGTAATGGAGAATATTAGTAAGAATGTGATTCCTAGCAATCTAATAGAACATGATTTCTTTTATGTTGCAAGTCTGCACGGTCTTTAAGAGCTTTGTATGCAGTGAAGCACAACCTGTTTTGATACCAATTTGATGTAGGCAGGTGCTTAATGGAGAATATTAGTAAGAATGTGATTCCTAGCAATCTAATAGAACATGATTTCTTTTATGTTTTTAAGTCTGCACGGTCTTTAAGAGTGGAGCTGATTTGGTCTTCTTGTTATTGTTTCAGTTGATTCAAGAACTCACAAAGCAAGACTTTCTGAACCGAGGGGAGAAAACTACAAAAGAAATACAAAGTGAAAGCGTATAAGCATTAGAAAGAAACTCTCATTTGAATCAGATGTAAAAGTCTTAAAGAAACTAGTGCGAGAGCAACTTAAGCATGACACTGTGTAATGACAAAATATTAACTTTTGTTGGTTTGTATTTGTTGGATATTTTGGATCTCTAGTTTGTTGAATTGTTATATGCAATATTTGAAGTTTCTACTTTATTTATTGTTTTGGTTAGTGGTGGATGAGTTTACAAAGTTTTATTGATGAATGATTTCGGTTATTTTTATGGTGATTATTAGGTCAACTATTGACATTATTGCATTTGAGATTTTAATGTATTTTATCTAGATGTCAAGTTAGTTGGATATGTGATATACTATTTAAGGCATTTATTTTCACCAATTTCGATGCAAACCTTATGTAATTCGAGTATCTTATTTCTATTATCTTCGAGCTAGAATTTTAGTTCAGAAATTAGAATTCTACTTGTTGGCAAACAACTCAATTGAAATTTTTAAAATTAAAATTCTAAAATTTGTCAAACGTGAATTTCAAATTGAATTCTGTAATTCAAATTTGGATGTTTCTCAAACAAAGGAATTGAATTTGAAATTATAGATTTCAAATTTCAGAATTCAAATCTGGAATTTAAAATTAAATCCTCAAATCCAAACGCAACCTTAAGTATTTTGAAATTTGTCCCTAATATTCACATTTTGAAATTTATCCCTGAAGTCTTGTAAGTGTTTTGAAACTCAAATCTTTCAACTGATACTGTGGGACTAGTTTCAGAATATTTATAGTGGGGGGTTAATTTCCAAATATGAAGATTTGTGGGAGTAATTTCAAAATATTTAAAGATTTGGGGAGTAATTTTAAAATATTTAAGGATTTGGAAGACTAATCTCAAAATAAGATGATTTGAGGATCTAATTATCAAAATATGAACGATTTGGAGACTAATATCATTTGACATGTTATTTTGTTATGTTAACACTATGGACACGCTAAGGGCTTTCCTATTATATGTCAAAGATTAGAGATTTAAAAATGTGAAATGACCAAGAAGGCGAACATTATCTTAAGTTGTTTCTGAACCTGAAATTTTTCTAAACCTGAATTATTTCTGAACTGATGCTGATACTAATTAAAAATGTGCCGCCCCAAAAAGCATTGACAGAAGACGGTCAAAGCCAAAATTAGTACTGACAGTCATGTTGCAGTAGATGGCGACCGAAAGTTAGCTACAACTACCTCAACCGGCAGACTAGTAAACAAGTGGGTGGGCAGGATCTGCGACACACCAATAAATTGGTGCAGGAACATACACCAATTATTGATGTAGGGACATGCACCAATTCCTTATGTCCAGTCTCCGCCACAAGGCGCACGAAGCAATAACACAGTTAGCGCGGGATTTCTCTGCTTTGATGGAGTGCAAAGCGCCCTCTCTCAAAGCTACTTCCTTTGTTTTTGACAACGTAACCAGCGACACTGTTGACTTATTACAGTTGTCGCTCCTGATTGGGAAACGGTCATGCCTTCTAATATTAGGGGCATGCTTAGGGCTACTGCTACTCCAGAAGGGTACTTGGATCGGGAATGGCCTTCACTTTGGCCTCTAGATATTGACTGTGAGCTGGTCATCTTAGATTCATCGAAGAACCGAACAAGGTCATGTCCTGATTTGCTCAATTATGAATTAAGTTGTCTTTTTTTCTTCTTCTATGGAAACGGTTAAAAAGTACCTCTTTCTGAGTGAGTCAGAAGATTGATGTTAAGTTGAAAGATTGCTATGAAGAAGCCGATTTACCACTAGTCGACACAAGCAAGTGAAATGTAAGTTACACGAAAAAGAAGATCGGCACACAACACCAAACAAAGACTGGAATGGAGGTTACAGCTTGCTTTCTTCTTTTCTTACCGTAAGCTGGTGAACCAATACCACCGAGCTATTCGCTAAAACAAGAACATTAAACAGAGCTAGCAACGCCCATATCTAAAGACCTGTAACGCCTACTTATCTAAATGCTAGTGATGCCCTTTGCTAAACCGATGTAATCACTCTATTATATTTTGAAAGAAAGTCCGATGTCAGAAATGCATTTTTGTCATAATAAAATCATAAAAACAAGAGCATTTTTTTCCGTAAAATTAATCAGGAGACCATTTTAGATGATAGGACAGCAAAATGTAACAAAGTAAATCTTGAGAGGAAAAAGTCTTGAAAAGTATAACTTTAGGGGAATAAATACAGCCATGAGAACCTCGGGAGGGATAAAATGCAGCTTATTTAATACCATAAGACAAGCTATTTTTTTAAAAAAATCTTCACAACACGGAAATGCAGAGGACTTTCACATTATAACAAAGATTAGAGATTCAAAATGTGAAATTCCAATAATGGCAAATTGCTGGCTTACATTTTTTTCTGAACCTGAATTATTTCTGAACCTATAAAGCATGATACAATTTCCATGGTGCACGACATTTGAAGTACACAATTGTGTGCACTTCACATAATTCCCAACGTTCATATAAATACTGATCAATCAATTGTTAATTGCGTGTATTCTGTTTCAAAGAACTCTCTGAAGTTGGCCATCCTTGTTTAGACTCGACGGACTACCATTGGAATGAATCTCACAAATAAATTGTGTGCAAGTGTCAGAGTCCAAAATACTGATTTGCCTCCAAAATTATCATTTTGTATGCACAGTTACAGATGTTGAAAATTGTTGAACTCTGTTCTCATCACCAGAGCTGCTTCTAGTGGTGTTTTTACCTTCATGAATATGTTCTAAGAATTCCATCACTACCGCATCAGTCCAAGGAGCTCCAAATGGAGCTTCATCTCCTGATACCCAGCCAAGATGACCACCTTGCGGGGTAACTATAAGAAGGCAATGAGGATTTTCCTGTTGGGGGGAAAATGTGAAGAAAGGAAAAGGTAAGAATGGTTTATTTCAGAACAGAGTTTCCACTAAACATGAAAGGGACAAGGAATCTGTATTTTACTATATCATTTACGGCATTAAAAAGATCAAAACCATCAATTATTCCAAGATAGAATATTTAAATTAGTACTATCAAACTAATGTCTTATTCTTTCTTGTTATATATAATATTTTCACTTGTTAAGACTTTCCTTCAATAATAGTGTTCTTTCCTGTTAGAACTTTCTTTTCGTAGTACTCTCTATGAATATCCTACGACACTTGCATTTATGAAGGTTCCCCATCAATGATCATCTCCTTATTTTTTCTTCATGGCTTAGACACACGGGTAGCCTCATTTTTGTTTTCTTCGAATATCATCGATCCCAAACCTGAAAAAAAACCACATATCAACTTTTCTTACCATCTGCAGCCACCTAAACCTACCAAAGGATACGTGTGATTGATCAAAATTTCTCCAGCGGCCCATAAAGTTCTGCTAATTGTAGTTGAACATCGAAGGGAAGCGGTTTTGACGCGCAAAGATGTCACCCTTCATGAAGCTCCTCTTCATTGTCGTTGCACCGTCTTCCTCGCGTCATGTTTTCTTCATCATCATTGCTTGAGAAGCTCCTCTTCCTTGTTAATTCATCGTGTTCATTTTATTGTCTTCCATGTGGTCGCTCATGAAGCTTCTTTTCCTTGTTGTTGCTTGAAAGATCCTCTTCTTCATCATGGTGTCATCTTGCTAGTCATTGTGTCATCTTCCTCGTTGTCGCGAGGATCTCATCATCAACACGTCAGAGCACTGTAGCGTGGATGGTAAGATTGTTTTTTTCATGCACTGGGCAGCATGTCAAGCACAACGTCATCATCATTTTCATGTAACAACACTCCTCTTCCTTGCTGTGTGTTGTCCTCCATATCACTTCGTCGCTCTTTTCTCTATGATTCTTCGCCATCTCGGTCTCTGCTGTCCCTTCCTCTAAGATCTTCCAAGTAGTCATTCAGGATTAAAAGCTGGTTGGCGCTAAATGCGTAAAGGAAGATATGCTTTTAGCGAAAGTTAGAAAGAAAATTATAAGAGGCTTAAACAAGCATAGCTGGATTATCATGCACAATCACACTGTTTTCACTCACTGCCAGATTCGATGTAACAAAGACCTAGCTCTCGGCTTTGTTCCTCGCTTCTTCAAACTCCTTCCTCAAATATGTCAGGAAACTACTTTCTAACCAGTAATGAAAGTTCTGCTCTTGGATCCCGTCTTTTGCTTATCAGGTGAAAGCCTTCAACAATGGCTCTCTCATCTTTACTCTTCTCATCATATTCAGCTATTTTAGCTCTGACTTCTACAAAGGATTCCTCCTTTCACACCTGGTGCCATAGACCACTGAGATTTTTTTCCATCGATGAAAGATTTCTATTGTTCACCATCAATCTCATTATTCTCCATAGATGTCCTGTAATCCTATCCTACACCATCTACCTCATCATCGATTCTCCTGGATTCTTATCCTTCGCAATTGTTCTCATCATTGCAGAGTTTTCCTTATCCTTCGCCCCAGATTTCTATCCTAGGCCATTGATCTCATCGCCACAGAGTCTTTGTCGTATATCTAGAACTCTGACTCTTTCATTAAGTCTTAACTAGGGTTTAATTTTGATACTCATTATCCAAACTCCCAGTTGCTGGTAAATGTGAGATTAAGGGAATGTTAAATATAATATTTTCCTTCATTATGACTTTCCATCATATCTTTGTTTCCTATTAATCAACGGTCAATGAATAATGCAATGTTATATTAAACGTTGGGCGCTTCTAGGCGTCGGACTTGGCGCCCAGCGCTTAGTCGCCTAGGCGGGCGCCTAAACGGTTTCTGGGCGTTTTTTTTCTTTCTTCATTTAAGTGGTGGTCGATGAGGTTTTGCTGAAGGTCGGAGAAGGTAGTGGAGGTGTTCATATTTGGAGGTTAATGGAGTTTGGAGGACGTGTAGGCTACGACATCTAAAATCACAATCAAGGCTTACAGGGTGCAATCCACGTAAGCAGACAATGCTCCCCTAAACGCTCGTAAAATCTAGGTGGACAACCTAAATACCGCCTAGGCGTTAGGCGCTAGTTAGACGGCCTAGGTACCGCCTAGGTCTAGGCGTACGCCTAAGCGGACTAGGCGGAGGTTTTTTAAAACAGTGGAATAATGATAAATTTTTTTCATAGCATGAGTAATTTCTTAACAATAATAACTTGAGCAATAACAATAAATATCGTTTCATAACATGAGTAATTCTTAATTTTTATCTTGCCTTTTTTGCATAAGCAATTGGATAAGTATCTATTTTATGATAATTTCTTAATACTCTTCTATGTTAACATGCATGTACTTAAGACTTTGGTAGAATTACTTAATGTTAGTTTCCTACGCTACTCTCTTATATAAACAAAAATAACTTTTATTAAAGAAAATATATTCCTCTAGATATTGTTTGTTATTTTAAATACATAAAATATAATTTCCTTTCAACATTGAGTTTCTAGAAAGTTTCTTTTCCTAAACATGTATAACACATGCTAAGAGACCATACTTTTAAGAAATGCAATATATAACAAATTTAATGCTTAAATTAGTTTCCA
The DNA here is from genome assembly GCF_001876935.1 of Asparagus officinalis. Taxonomy (NCBI): domain Eukaryota; kingdom Viridiplantae; phylum Streptophyta; class Magnoliopsida; order Asparagales; family Asparagaceae; genus Asparagus; species Asparagus officinalis. The sequence goes on along the minus strand of NC_033803.1, from coordinate 50,378,836 downwards.
ATACGAATAATGTCAATTACCATAAAAACTCTAGTGATCGGGGGACCGCGGGGGGGGGGGGGGGAGGGGGGGCGGGGCGGGGGGCAAAGGGAGGAGACTGCGTTGAATGTGATGCCTTCAACGCGCTATCTGGGTCCAATCCAAAAAGCAATTGAGGATGTCAATGGTTCAAACATTGGTGGCTATTTGAATATGATCGAGATTTGAAAGGAGCTAGTAGATTGTGATTTTTCGGCAACTTTCCAAAACTGTGTTTGGATATGGTCGGGAGCTGAAGGAATCTCGAATGGTGTTATAAGGCATTGACGGAGCTTTGCCAGAAGAGGTTAGTCGTTGTTCACTTGGAGGAGTGATGTTATAACTTATTAGAAGCCGATTGAAAGAAATCCAGTGGTATGGACGCTCGCATATGTTGTCAGTGAAGATTTTGAGTGAAGCAAGTTTGGAGGATGAACTCCTTTGTGATCGAATCTCGACAGTTCATCGTTTTGTTCCAGAAGCGTTTGACAAAATTGTCGACCGATTCTCTGTCCCTCTGCTTCTCATCGAAGAGTGTTCCGATTGACACCTCCGTATCATCATCGAAGAAATTGGTGAGAAACATGCTTTCCATATCGTCCCAGCTGTTGATGCTTCCTGGCTTGAGATGACAGTACCAATCGAAGGCAGCTCCGCGAAGGGTGCCAACGAAGGACCGGACCATCAGAGGTTCATTGTCAGAGATCACGCCTAAGTGGGACTTAAAATAAATCAGGTGCTGAGTGGGTGAGCCCTTTCCGTCGAACGGTGTGAAGTTAATTAGATTGAATTTTACCGGATACGGGATTAGCTCCCACTACCTTGGGTAGGGATATTGATACGTGTGTATCTTCTTCTCTGCTTCGAGAGCTTAGCAATCCTCATGGGAGCTTGAGGATAGATGATTCTCATGATAGCATGAGAATATGGGTGTAAAACAGTACAGTGAAACGCAGGTAGAAACGTGGAACGAGACGACGAGCAGCAGATTCGAAGAATCCAGTTGTCAGCTCGTGAGTTGACTCATACATGTACATGAGTCGACTCATCAGGTTGAGTCAACTCATGACTGTCATGAGTCGACTCACGAAATCAAGCCCTGTTAGCAAAAGTCTCTGACCAGTCGACTCATCAGTTATGAGTCGACTCATATGAGGTCATGAGTCGACTCATCGACAGTTTCCTGATTCGTTTGGGTTTCTGTTCACACGAATTCCTGTTGGTTTTGGATTTGGTTATTTACCAGATTACCATCCACGTTTGCACACCTATATAAAGGGTTGTTTAGGGTTTCTAAACATCAGCTTAGATCAGTTTTATGATCTTAGATCAGAGAGATTCTAATCTTTGTATTATGGTTTAGAGAGGTTGTTCTCGATTCTAGTGAGATTGTGAGGGAGAGATTGTAATCTTTTGTTCTTCATAATCTAGAAGAAGGTATTTTCCTTCGCCATACTGAATTATTCTTGTGTTTTAGTTGTCTTCTTCTCAACCCACCTTTTGGTAATTCCCCGACCAAAGGGTGCTCGCACGGCGACTCGTATCAAGTTGGTATCAGAGCGATCAGATCCTGCAAATGGGGCATCCTGTGTATGGTCCTGACTCGATCGTAATACAAAAAGCTTGGCGAGATCCTTATTTCATTGGAAGGAGTCCAGGTTTTAAGGAGGAAGAAGATGGCTGAAGAAGACAATTCAGCGAGGATTGATGCATTGGAGAAGCAGATCGAGACGATAGGTTCGACTCTCACACAACTCGTCAGTCTTATCCATGGAGGTGATAAACAAGGTGAATCTTCTTCGAAAAAAATTATTGAGTCCGATGTGGAAAGAGTAGATTCAGATTCCGACGAGGAGGAGGAGACCGTTAAGACTGCATTGTATCAAGGGGATAAGAATTCTTATCAGAACCTGAAGATTGACTTCAAGGTGGAGATTCCTGTTTATGAGAGGAACCTTCAATAATAATTGGGCGAGAGTTATCGCCCTGGGTCTTCAGATCTGAAGACCAGCGAACCTTCTTCAAAAAAGAGATCTTCCTACACTTGCGAGAGGAGGAGGATCTGGAGGAGGATGAGACGTACTCCTCAAACTTCTGCTGGTCGAATTCATACTCGAGCGCTACATCAACCGAGATCTTGACCCTTGGTTGCGACACGACAGCCTTGACAGAGAGGCTGTTGACTCCCACTGTGATCGCCAACATGTTTACGTCGAAAATCATTTTCATTGTGGAATCCATTACAATCTTTAATCGATTTACAAGATTCGAAAGGAACATTTTTATAAGAATTTTCTTACACGAATGAAAATAAATAAAGACTTCCTAAAAACAGACGCAAAGATCATTTATCGATCGCTGCTTGCGTGGAATCTTTGCTTGTATCGGGAACGCTTTAGTCCGTGGACCGCCAAAAAATCAGATCCGGTTGATCGGAACGAAGGCTCGTTCTTGTTTTATTTTAGACACAAGAACAGAAGTAAATATCATAATAATATGAGATAAATACTCTTCTCGAGATCAAAATGACGTTTGATCTAAAGGAAACTAATGCAGGGGTTGCAGATCTATCGAACTTCTCCTCTTTATACTGAAGAACTCGTCAAGATCTCGCTTTTAGATCTAAAATTCATGGCTCTCCTCTCACAGGACCAACAACTTGCCTCCAAGCTCTTAATTCCAGGTCACCCGTGTATAGGGGCCCTAGGGGTGTATTTATAGGCTTCGGTGCCCTATTTTCGAAAAAAAACTTACGATTTGACCTTATCTTCGGTTGATAACAGCTCTACCACTCTCTCATGTTTAAAGATAGCCTCAAGGCAGTAAGGAAAGTTTCGAAACCGTCGAAACAGATCAAAAACCGTCGAAATGCGTCCCAGGAGTTTTGATTAGTGGGTGTTTCGCACATGGGTACAAAATGCTCTTGAGTGTTTCACATTCCAGATGCGAAACACAGCTTTGGTTGTGTTGTTTCTTCGTTGTTTCACCGTTTTGCATGTTTCGTTAACTCGTATGCTTTGTCGACTCGCTTCGTACGCTTGTTTGCTTCTTTACGGCAGCAGATAATCTTCTTTGACTTGGATAATAGCGTTCATCACCTTCTCTTCATCTCGAGCTATGTGCGGGAATCTATAAGTAATTTTTGACGCCTACAGTCTCGTCAGTGAAGACGAATATTATTCAGAAGCTCATTTGTAAGTATCAAAGCAAAGTTCAAAACTCGTTGGAAATGAGAATCGAAGTTCATCAGATGACGAAGCTTTTCAATGAAGACGAAGCTCGTCATAAGAAGTCCACAAGACTTGCTATGTAGTTGGACTCAGATATTGAAGACAAAGTTCGTCAGTGAAGACGAAACTCGTCAGACTAAGTCGGTGAAGGTAAAGTTCGCCAAGAGAAACTCGCCATACTGTGAAGCTTGCCTTATCAGACAAACCTCACTGTGCGTTAACAGCGAGGCTCGCCATCCACATGAAGTTCGGTTGTAACGACCACGAGGACCAAGTCAGCCCACGTGGGCTAAATTGCAGGAGACAGTTACGCCTCTCTACTCACGATTTCAACACGTTGGTTATGTGCTAAGGGCTTATTAATAGCCATGAGCAGCTATGAAAAGCCAACTTTTGGATCATTGGGGATTCCAAGCAGGTTTTTTTGCACACAAGCTTAAGGCCCGAACCTCGGTTCTTGCAGCCTAATTTTTCGCCAAAAGCTTTCGCGATCTTGATCTGATTGTCAACGGGAAGCAGCTCGACTTAAACATCGAGTAAGGTATCTTTTCGCCACACAGAGCCCACTTTAAACAAAAGAGAAGTCAAATTAACATTCTCTTCCTCTGTACTCGAGAGAGAGCGATTGTAAGGGATTCTTACCAAGTGATAGAACTCATTCTTAAAACAAGAATGAATCGTATGTTTTTCGACCCTACACAAACATGTTTCATAAGACTCATATCGACGAGTTTGCAGGTCGTGAGGACAGGTCTCAATCATTTGGGGAAGTGTACATGTGATGACGTAGTCCAGGTCAAAGGACGGCACGTGACGATGGATCCGACACTTCTCATAGCACGTCACATGCTGATGGAGCCGGTACTTCTCAGCTTCATACACAACCAGATACTTAGATCATTGAGGCTCATCAGCGGGAGAGCGAGGGGAAGGGGGAAGAGAGGAAGAGGAAGGAGAGGAGGACTTTTGGGATGCATGTGATTTTCTTTTGTTCAAATTTGTTACTTTTGGGATTGTTCAAATGTGTTAATTTTGTGGATCAATTATTGTTTATATATGTGATTTTCGTGAGTATTGTTTGATTCATGGCTGAAGTTTATGAATATTGTCAATATTCAGTATATATGTGATTTTCGTGTGTATGGTTCGATTCATGTATATTTCGTCATTTATAAAAAACACCGTGTATATAAAAAACATGCACAAGTGGTTGTGCCTGTTTTTAAAAACCTACAGCTCTACGTGACTTGAAGTCCCGTGGATTTGCAGGCGGACTTTCCAGAGAGCGTTGCTCTCTGGAAATGCCGACTGAAACATCACAGGATTTCAAGTTCCGTGATGTTTGCATAATACTAAAAGTCCCATGATGTTTGCACATTACTAAACATCACGGGACTTCAAGTCTCGTGATATTTAATCACACTTAAACTTCACGGGACTTCAAATAACTTTGGCAATTAAAGTGGATATGGGTCGTTTTTTGCAAATAACTTTGTAAATGGGTCGAAATTGAAAAATTGTTGCTATTTTTAATCTTGATGCAATTGAAGAGGTAGTGGGTCATATTATTATTGGAATTGGAACGGGCCTTGTCTTACAATGGCCATGCATGACATTTTTTAAATTACCAAAACCAAGAGACTAGTGAATGCAAATCTTCCATTTCTATTCTCTCTCTCGTATATATTCATTCATTCCTTTATGCGTAATTATTTGATATTATCTTTGACCACACATACAATTTTCTTTGTATTACATTCATATTGAAGGTTGATTTGAAGGATGGATGTGACCTTCATCTGGTCCATTGCCTATGCCTCAATACTAGGAAGGAAGAACTCGTAAATCAAAAACAACGATAAGAGAATTTTTTGCTGCATTTTTTATCACCTGTGTGTTAATTGCTCCACTAAAAGGTTAATGTACGCAATAGTTTTCATCTCTTTCTTTAATTTCTCTCTAATAAGGTTATACATCTGTTTGTAGGAAAATTGTGAGAAATTTGAGAATAAAATTTGTATTAATCTCTCTAACTCACTTAGGAAAAGAACGAACACAATCCCTCACAGTAATCTCTCTCTAAAATTTGTCCACATAGACTATATATTTTTCAATATTATCTAATGTTCTCATATCCGTTTTTTTTCGCATGCATATCCACTTATATATCCGCATGTATGTGCATATCCGCATACGATTTTAATGGATATGGATATGAGTTTTCTTCACCGAGATACTCGTAACCATAACTATATTTATGATGGGTAGGCAGATATGGATATGATAAGTATCATATCTGAGCCGTATCCAGATCAAATGCACCCCTACGCACATGCCATCCTTACTAGTATGATATAAAATAGCACCAATCATCATGGCTCAAAGTGTAGCTAAAGCGAGTCAAATGTCAAAAAAAATATTCTGAACATTTAAAATTTTAATAGGACATACGCTAACAAAAGAAAGAGAAATATATACACTACTTGGACTTACAAGCTAAGTACAAAACTATACATGTAAGTCCAAGGGCGTCAATTTGTAGACAACAAAAAAAATAATGACGTGTCTCAACAAACTAAATTCAACAAGATTTCAAATTATTAATAAATTAACTAATACTCAAATGGAGATGCATACTCCTCCACTATAATTCAAACAAGAGGGCATATACTCACTTCTTCTGGTGGTCCTTAGCATTCGCCCTCCAACTTCAATCAATAGATCTTTCTTGCTCAATAAACATTGAAGTAAAATTCAACATTAGTAGAGATTAGCCTACCCAAATATAATTTCTCCTCTGATAGAAATTGATGCCACTTTTTAAATTTTTTCCTTAAAAAAATTAATGGGATGTTCTGATGTCTACAACTACTTTAGATTAATGTTGGCATGCAACCCCGACCTATTTTTCTATTGAAACAAAACAACGAATAAATCTATTTATCAACATCAATAATTATTGAGGATAGATACAAACACGATTATTATAGATGGACAATCTATACTATAGATCATCATAAGCTATCATCATTCGTATTGGAAATTAGCAGACATACATTTTAACTAATCAGACCCCTATTAGATAGTATTATCGCTAGGATCTCGATTGTGCATTCGATATAGTTTAATTAATAACAAACATCTTTATGTATTTAATGGTGTTTTGAGTTGAAATGTGAAAATTATAACTTGCTTGGGCCATAACTTGCTACTCGGTTATTAGAATGACTATTATCATATGTTTCTGTAAAGCTCTCGATGTGCCCTACAAGTCGAAGTAGTCAAATCGATAGTTGGTTGGTCTAACTAGCCGGTAC
>NC_033803.1:50355822-50372266 GCF_001876935.1 Asparagus officinalis | reverse complement strand
TAGGCTAGTTTGATCGATCAGTGCACCGATACAAGTTCTAGAGCTAGAAAAGATCCGCTAGTCCAATGGCTAGGCGGTTTAGCCAACCGTTCAGACTAGTCTGGGAGAATTTTAGGCAAGAAACATGCTTTGAACCACGTACTCTATAATACTAGTGTCTCATCCACCGTCACTGCTTTGATCTAAATCACATCCTCGAAGCAAGTTAAATATTCAATCAAGAATTTTCTCGGAGTGCCACCCTTGGAATTCATCATCAACATTGTTCTTATTGATCATATCTTCACACTATGACAAACTAATCATCTTATCAACAATCGTAGAACAGAAACACAAACAATTATCAGTTTAACCATAAAACCTAGAAAGATTGAACCACCATAAAATCTTATGTGTTTATCCATGATTGCTTTGTTTAGTTTACTGTTTATTATTTCGTTGCTATACCTTTGATAACAAAACAATAATTAATTAAAAACTACAAATCAGTAACAATCTTATTCAACCTCTCTTCTAGGTTTGCAGCTAGATATGAATAGTTGAGCTTCACACTAGAGTGGAAGTCCCTCTTAGCAAAAAGGAAGAATAGATGAAGGAATATCTTTCGAACCGCTATTAACTCTTGCGTGATTATCCATGATTGGTTTGTTTAGTTTACTGTTTATTATTTCGTTGCTATATCTTTGATAACAAAACAAGAATTAAGTAAAATTGCAAATCAGTAATAATCTTATTCAACGCCTATTCCAAGCCTGCATCTAGATTCGAACAGTTTTCACATGTAAAAATACTTAAGACATCTTATTTGTTTTGCCCTTAATCATCATTAGGGCGTTTCCTCCTTTTTTCCTTTTCCCACCAGGTCTAAGTGTCTAACTGGGCAACAGATCATAGGATTTAGCTTTGTCATTTCCTTATGGTAATTAAGTTTGTTTTTCACATTGATACTATTTCCTGCCCTTGGAAAATTATTCCTACTTTGAGAACCATTAAACTTCTTAGGAATTGCATTACTATTTACAGCCATTATTACGAAGAAGCTAATCAATGCGCGGACACTCTTCAAAAATTATCTTAGGAATCTGAAAATGATTCTAGCAAGCATCCTTTCGATAGTATACCTGCCCGCCAAAATAAAAGGTTGCAAGCTTCTGGATGCACAAGAATACCCTTCTATTAGGAAAACATAGTCTTATTCAATCAATCATATTGTAAGGGGAAAGTCTCCCTTGTTTCTTTATTGCCACTTTTTTTTATTAAGGAATAATCCCTCTACTTTATGGTTCAGTTTTATGTCCTTGCTAAATTTTTTAATTAACAAAACCTTTAAGTCTAACCAAGGACCTGAGAAGTTCAGCTAAATAAATAAATAAACATTTTAAAATTGAAGGTTTTATTTGACATTAGTCCCTTAAATCTTTCATAATCATTGAAATTCCTATTAGGTCCTTCAAATCTTAAGTTATTTTAAAATCAATCCCTCAAATCATTGAAATCGTCTATTAAGTACCCTAATTCTTAAGTTATTTCCAAATTAGCCCCCCCAATCTAGAGCGAAAATCATAATTGGAGGAATTAATTTGAAGCAACTTATGAGAATTAGGAGATGTTAGTCCATAACTATAGATTTAATTTGGTAATCCTTCTAATTCTACTTGTTCTCTTGATTGGAGGGACTAAACTGGAAATCAGTGTTTTTAAATGCGCATCCAGGCGCGCGCCTCGGGCGCGAGGCGCTTCGGCGCAGCGACGCAGCGCCCCGCAGCACGTGCGGGGCGCTGCACTTGCGTCGGCGCGTTGCGCCTGGGGAGCGCCCCGCAGCGCCGACGCCTTCAACGAGGCGCGCGCGTGGGAATATTGGAAGAAATGAAATGTTTATTCAATGGGTTATTGGTATAAACCCACTTCAACGAGGCGCCCGATTTCATTTTTATGTTCTGTCGCTCTTCTCCCACTCCAAATCACGAAGAAATCGTTAGGGACCTAGGGTTATTGGGTATCCCTCGGCAGCAACAAAGCAACGATGCGACGCGACAGGCGACGGGCGACAGGTGACGGCGAGCGGCCGACATGCGACGCGTGATCGGCGACCGGCGAGCGGCGAGCAGGTAGTTATTCCTCAACGATGTTTTCCTGCTCTTTTTTTCTTTTCGTTTTTTGGTTTTCTTTTTTTTTTCTTTTCTTTTTTCTTTTCTTTTTGTTGTTGGGTTATCGTTCTCTGCTCCTCAGAGATGTTTTTTTTTCTTTTTTTTTCTTTTCTTTTTTTTTCTTTTCTTTTGTTGTTTCGTTCTCTTTCTCTGTTCCTCAGAGATGTTTTATTTTATTTTTTTCTTTTCTTTTTTCTTTTTTTTCTTTTCTTTTTTTCTTTTCTTTTGTTATTTCGTTCTCTCTCTGTTCCTCAGAGATGTTTTTTTTTCTTTTCTTTTTTTTCTTTTTGTTGTTGCGTTATCTTTCTCTGCTCCTCAGAGATGTTTTTTTCTTCTTTTTTTCTTTTTTTTTCTTTTCTTGTTTTCTTTTAGTTTTGCGTTCTCTTCTAAAATTGTTAATTAAGTTCACTCAACTATGTTTTTTTCTTTCACTGCTCCTCAACGATGTTAAGTGACTAAACTGTAAACTGTTAAAGTGTTAATTAAGTTCCCTCTTCTAAAATTGGTTTGATTTTAATATTAACTAACTTACAAAGAGAGACTTAATGTTAATTATCTTACTTTTCCTAGCTGTTAGTTTTTAATTTATTTTTTTATTATTATCGCTCTTGAGTCTTGACTGTTAAACTGTTTTTTTTTTTTCTTTGGCTTAATATCAATATGTAAAATTGCAGAGTCATGATGTTATGAACTAATTGATTGCTTCTTAGTTCTTATTAGTTAATAATACATATCAGTCATAATTGTTGAAAATTTTCAAGCTTATTGTTGTAGTACGAGTACTACTATTTGATTTCCTGTGCGAGACTGCGAGTATTGATTCTTGCTATTTGAGCTAGATGTAGTGCTACATGTTGAAACTTGATTCGTCATTTGTAACCTGTAAAGAGGAAAATAAAATTTTTGTAGTCTGGAGTGCGCCTCGCTTCGCTCGGGCGCGCGCATCGCCTTGCGCCTTGCGCATGTGTGCGTAAACTGCCTTTGCGCCCCGCATTGCGCCTCGCGCATTGAAAACAATGCTGGAAATAAGTTAAGAACTGGAGGACCTATTTGCAATGTCAATGATTTGAAGAACTAATTTCAAAATAGCTTAAAATTTGAGGGACCTAATAGCTATTTCAACTGTTTGATGGATTAATTTCAAAATATGAAAGATTTAAGGGACTACTATCCAAAAACACGCCATTTGAAAAGAGAAGTTATATACCTGAATTAGACAAAAATCCTCACTCTTCATATACTGTGAAATCAACAAGGTAATTTTTTGTTTTAAAAGCTGATTGCACTTAAAAATTCTCTTTTATACTCTTAAATAGCAAAAACTTGAATCTTAACTGTAATGTGTAAAATAAATAATAAAAATAAAAAGAAACTAAGTAAGCATTTAGAGATCAAATGGATTCAGACTTTTACTGCAAACTGAATTTGGTATTCTACTTATAGCATATCATGTTTACTGATGAGGGGTTATCAATAAGAAATCCTGAAATAGGAAGTAGAAAAGGATAGTTATGAATTAAATAAATTAAACTTTGATGTCAATGATGCTCAGACAAGCAGATCCTTAAGGACATTAGTCAGTGGGCAGAATATATGCTAATATTCTAGATGAGGAATGGCTGTGATGGATCTATAGTACAAAAATCTATCCACAATCAACCCAGACGATTATACAGTTGAAAAGAACAAATATGGCATACAGCCCAAAAAGAATGAGGTACCTTGATTTCTGCATGAGGAATTCCTCTAGCTGGTGCAATTGGATCATTAGCAGCCTACCAATCACAGGGAAGATAAGATATAACAATAGAAATATATGGCAAGCAAATATAAATATGCGTGGAAAATACTTTATATAAGTAATCAGTCCTAGTTTTTAAACTGAACAAATTTTCAAAATAGCCCCATTTAATTTTTTTATTTTTAAAATCGACCCCTTTTTTTTATTTACCAAAACCGACCCGTTTTTTTATTAGCAGCCTAATCACCCTCCTAAACAGTCGGGGTTAGCAACCCCGACTATTTAGGAGGGTGTTAAACCCCAATTAGAAGCCTTAAACCCTAAAAATTTATGTCCTAAATAGTCGGGGTTGGCAACCCCGACTGTTTAGGAAAGTGATTAGGCTGCTAATAAAAAAAATGGGTCGGTTTTGGTAAATAAAAAAAAATTGGGTCGATTTTAAAAATAAAAAATTTAAATGGGGCTGTTTTGAAAAATTGTTCTTTTAAACTCATACGAAATCCATTTCGATATAATTTCTCGTGTAATTAGTCAGTCTTCATAAATCACCTAAATTTATGTATACATTGTATGATAAAGCGGAATATATTTATCCTACAGGAGAATGCTAATAGAACCATATGATATGAATATACTTTATATTTTAACCACAATTTATAACATTAGAAAACAGAAATTGCAAATTACTAGCACTGAACATCAAAAGCTGGGAAATTGCAAAATAATAAGTTACTTTCATAACAGTGGGCTAAAATATGCTACTGTGATACATTTACAAATTACAAATAGATAAGAGTTAGAACTTTCTCCAAAAACAAGAAGAAAAAATAAAGGGAACTAAGTTAAGACACAAGATGAAGTGCTATATAACTTCCAACCTGTGAACATATTCAGCAAAGATTATCACAAACTAAATAAAGAAAAGACAATCAGCAAAATGGTTTGCTTGCTTGTATATAGTACTACTTTGCGATGACAGTTAAACAGCCAAGTACCAGAAGCATACACTTTGTAGTTAGATTTAGAAACATTTCTAGTGAATGCAACTCTGTGACAAATGTACGCTGGCTAAGAAAGAAATCAGTATGCTGGTTGCGTGCGAAAAAGAAACCACAGTGGGGCACCATAAAGCAGCCTGAAACTGATATCTTTCAATCCCATGCTGTTCTACATTTGACCAAAAACAGTATATAACTTTCCTGAAGTGGGGACAAAATTTCCACTGGGGTTTAGGCTCAAATTTAATGCATGGGACTGAAACCATGGTGTCAACCAATTTGTGGAATGCAGGATCGAAGTCTGTTTTGCTGGAGTGGCAATTTATCATTAAACAGAAAACTTACTGAATTATCATTTTTCCTATTGAATTGATGCAAAACGGCTTTCGAAGTTCAATAGGCAAGTAGAACTGTATAAGCGTTGGAGAAGAGTCAAACCAGTTAACGTCATTTCATTGAATAAAATGCTCATCTAGCTAAACTGGAACATAGAAGCTATGATTCAAAAAGTGGGAGGTCTCTTTAAAATCTGCTAATTCTTTTAATCCCTATTTTACTAAGTATCGAGTCTGTTTTACTAGGAATCTTTTAGCTTGTTTTATTTTGTTGACATTATGTTGGGAAAGTAACTCGATACTAGAAAGAGAGAGTCATGTCTATTGATAGTAATACAAATAAAATAAAAATTCCTTAATCTTTCAACATAGGACTAAATAATCATTCTAACTTTCTTAGTATACAAACTACCGTAGTGCTCCTCTCAAGTCGGACAAAAGAGGTTTTTCGATATTAGCCGCAATATCTTCAATATTTTGAAATTAGTCCCTCCAAATCTTCATATTTTAAAAATACGCACCCAAAAATTAAGTGTTTTGAAACTAGTCCCCCTCATATTGTGAAATTAGTCCACCAAATGTGTTACAAGTGTTTTGAAATTAGTCCCTCTAGTTAGCACAAGGTTCAAACATTTGAGGGACTAATTTCAAAAAACTTAAACACATTTGGGGGACTAATTTCAAAGTATGAAAGATTATCACTATTTTTACTAGAATATTAGCAACTAAAGGTTGCTAATATTTTATTCAACAGGTTGGACATTTTTTATATGGATTTTTTCGATCTTAGTCCCCTACATCTTTCATATTTCGAACCTGTGGATAAGAAAGAGTGATTGAAAACAAAGCATTGTCTACGTGTGTATCCTTCGGTTAGATCACAATCTACAATTGTTAAGCTATTAGTCTGAGACTGAAAAATGTAAAATTACGGAACAATTTAACTGTCTTGGGAGCATAAAAACCAAGGTCAAGGATGCAGTTTCCTTTCTGACAAGAATCAGACAAATGGCTGTAACAAGCTCTGGTTATGGATCTTTTTCTGGTGGCTCACTTCATAACTGAGGTCCCCACAGATGGAAAAATCTGGAAAAGTAAAACTTAATCGCTTCACGGTTGTCCTTGCTGACACTTTGGGCATACCCCAAATGTGTCTACAATTCCTTTAAAGCTTAGTAATGTAGAATTCAAGCAAGATTTCAGCACAATGGTTGTTCCGCTCACTCCATAAATGAACAAGCCAACCCGGGATCCTTCTTTACCTAAATTTAACTGTAATTAGCATGATCTTTCAACTTTTGCTAGAGGCATGATTGTAATCAGGAAGGTTTCATGCACTTGGATATCAATCTTCTTGTCCAGTTACAACTGAGAGGCTATATACCGATGAAACTGTGAAGTCTTGGCAAAGAAGTTTGCACCTTTTAGGTCATGTAATCTAAAGTCATTCCCTCCGAAGTTTCCATAGACTAAGAAAAAGACTAGATGTAGGAGTAGATGATTTTCCATAGTGACTAGATTAATCTCTCAAAGTATATATAAGCAAATGAGCAAAGCTTCATTGTTCACGAACATGGAAAATATTATGATACTCAAGACTCTAATAGGCTTCAGTACTGATTATCCATCTAAATGAAGTCCAAGAATGCAGTCATTTTGACATATTGATAAGCAGACTTACAACAGCTGTATCTTCACTATGAATAATTAAAATGAATGCACAATCAATCAGGCCCCTCAGGTGTTGAGCAATTCAGATGGAATTTTGTTTGTACAACAACAAAAATATGCAGCAAGTTGCATACTATGTTTTACTATTTCAAATAACAACAACAACAACAAAGTTCATCACAACTCAGGAACCATGTTATACTGTTTATAGTAAAATTTTGTGCATGTTTGGCAAACAAAGGATAGGCTTATGTAGAAATCAACCTTTCAAAACATTAAAAAGCAAAAAATGAAAGGTTCAACCAACTTCAAAGAGGAAGGCTCATGAAATGTTAATAATGTTGAACCTAATTACCTGTATGCATAACAAAGGTGTTCTAACATGCTCAATTGTCCTTGAACTACTGGCATTGAAGTAGTAATCATCAACTGACGTGAAAGCAAATGAAACTGCCAACAAGGACAAGAAAAATAAACTCCTTAATATATTTTCTTCAAAAAATTAAAAGGGAAGCATGGAATCCAAAATAGATTACTTACATACCGCGAGTTAACCCTTCATCAAATTCTCTGACAGTCCTGGCATTAGCCGCCATAGGTATATTATATTCACCATCAAGGCCTTCAAATAGAAGAGCATGCCTGAAGATTAGTGACAGCAAGAAGGAAGATCAGTAGCTGAAATTGGATATCAGATCTTTAAGGAATCATAAAAGGTAATAAGAAACTGTAAGAAAACATGGTTTACTTCTTAAATATTCTTCTCAAAGATCTAGCAAGAGCTTTGTCATAAACATTATTGAAGCCCTTACGGAAATCCTCATCTGCAATTACCAAATTGAAAGGATTACACAAGGATACTGCCCCTGAAAGAGCATGCTTACGAGATTCCTGCAACAAGAGGAAAAACAAATCAAATATGCATGGAATGTAGTAATACAACCATAGAACATCGTCCACAAGGGAGAACCAAAACATGCACCATAGGGGAAAGTATACTAAATCAGGGTATAATAGGATACATACTTTTTGTTTGTACTGATAATATGATACATACCTGACCCAGGAAGCGAACAAGAATATTAGCACCAAGGGACCAGCCAACAGCATATATATTGGATTTAGTATAACGTGCTGAAACATGATCCACAACTTGACTGAGATCATCTGTAAACGAAGCTGAGTAAAACTGCATTTAGACAACGATTTATCAACAACATGCGAGAGCCAGATAACTATTCAAAAACATACATAGATGTCGTGTGAAGAAAAAGTAAATAAGAATGTAAATCTGAAAATAAAGGAGGCAAATTGCTAATCCTTTCTGACATTTATGATAATCGAAGCACATTCTTTAAGCCCAAAAGTCATTTTAGCAAATGGAACAAAAAATTGATTATGCATATGTTTAGAAAAGGTTAAAGTTAATTTGCATAACCTATCACCCACATGGCAATGAAGACAGGCTTCCAAACATTGTGACCAAGTCAGGAGCAAGAAATCTTCATTGACTAGGGTGCAATGGGATGAAATATCTAAGCCAGATATTTTTCCGTCATCTAACAATTTTGTTCACTTAACATGTGTTTACGGAATCAACTCCAGACATAGTGACCATGTTCTATACAGGTGGGTTCTCTCTTTATAATCTCCGTTATACACTGACATTAGAAACTCTTTATATCTTTCCAATTTACACACCCCAAATTGATTTTTTTATTCAATACTAAACAACTCTAATTCCATTTCTTACCACTGACAATAAACATCTGCCTAAATAAATATTGAAGAAATACATCAGTTTTAAACTAGTGTATTTGAACTTATGATTTTGGCCAAAAGTTCTTCCCTTTTCTTAACAAATTACGTCCTGGTTCAATCTTCTTTTTTTTTCTTTTTTTTCAATAACTAATTTTTTTGCCTTTTTCCATTTCTTTCTTCTTTTTTTAATATTTCATATCATATATATATAATAAAAGAGTTACGCAAAAGCCCCTCTCAGCCTGCAAAACAGTCCAAGAGTGCACCCAAAAGAAGTAAGGCATCCCTTCACTTTGTACAAAAGTAAATTATGAGCCAACAAACACATAGGCTCCTGAAGAAAGGTGGAAAGAAAGTTACATGTAAACATCATGGATCCAGTTAGCGGTCACGAGTATAGAACATACCCATCATGTCGAGCCAGAATATGCATAGGAAGAGAGCTACATCAAAGAAACATTGAATCTGAGTTAAGGAGTGACACCACTTGGATAAGCTATCAGCAACAAAGTTAGCTTCCCTGTGGCAGTGGAGCACTGAAGTGGCATGGAGGTGCTGGTTGCATGAATTTCCAGCGATGGTGCAGCTGCCAATAGGGATTCGGCTGACCAATACTAGTGACTAGGCTTATAGAGTCAGAAAAGACAATGGAAGGATGGAGACCCATCTCATAAATTAGTTCAGCTCCTACTGCAAGAGCTTGGATTTCTCCTTGCAGAGTAGTGCCTGAAACCATCATAGCCGCAAAGGAACTGTCCCTCATGCTGATGATTCCTACAGGATCCGTCGACATTAAGAGCATACGAGTTCAGGGGGGGAGGGGTCCAGGCACAAAGGAAAGTTCTTTTGGCCAAAGGGGATCTCAGGGCAATGCCAATAGCAAGTAAGGAGTCAATGCCATATTTGGAGGACTTCATCTTAGGCTTAACGAGGTGATCAATGTGCTGCAAGGAATCAATAATCACCAATCTAGCGTGCAAATGACTTTTCTTCATACCACCATAAATTGTGTTGTTTCTATAGCTCCATATTTGTTTGCAAATGGAGATACAAGCTACGCGCCCCATGATAGATAAATGAGAGTTACCTTTACAGTTCGTGAACCACCATATGATTCGGGTGGTGATAGATTGCTAAGAAAAGTAGGGGGCTGCAAAGATACTCCAAAATAAGACCATAGAGCAGTAGCCAGTTCTCCATGAACAAATAAATGATTCAGGGACTCAACTTGAGGGTTAGAGCAACCTATGTAGCACGGACACGGATCCGACACGGCCATCCGACACGCCGACACGAGGCAAATCCTAAAAAATACATAGGATACGTGTGTTCGACACGTGTGTCCGACACGGACACGACACGACACGGCTTCATGTTATGCGTGTCCGTGCTTCATAGAGAGCAACATACACATTTAGAGGCTATAGAGACACCACAATCCTGAGCTCGTGCGTCAACAGGAAGAATATTGTGGAAAATTTTCCAACATATAACTTTTGCAGCAGCAGGCACAACCGAAGACCATATATCCCCAAGGATTTGAACAACAGGAAGGTGACTATGAATTGAGTTCCAAGAAGATTTAGTTGAGAAGTTACCAACCTTATCAAGAGTCCAATGTCTCATCAAGAACCTAGGGGCAGTAAAGAGTATGCACCATCGCTGGGCCAATAGTGGGAAGGAGATCATCAAAAGACCAGGCACCATCATGATAGAAATCCATGAGTTTCAATTTGATATCAGCATTTGGATTGAAGATATCAAGCTGAAACTCAGGGTGCCACCGATCGAACCAGAACGACATGTTGCGAAGTCGACAGACCAGGCACAACATGATCCGCAAACTCCTTTTTGATAGAGAGGATATTTTTCCACTCAACAGAGCACCTTTGAGGCCCAGACCATGCCATAGGAGATAAAAGGACTTTATATTTATCCTTCACGAAAGTGGCCCAAAGAGAGTTTGATTGACATATATGCCAACATTGCTTTAGGAGAAAGCCTCTTTTCACATCAGAAAGCTTCCTAATGCCCAACCCCTCCTTCATTCAGAGGAAACATAAATTTGTGCAACGCTAGCCAGTGTGTAATAGCCCCAGATAAAAAAATGATAATATATATAATATTATTATTATTATTGTTACATGTCGGTGTTTCTCACCGCCTTCCCCTATCGGTGGTTATCACCGCTTTACAGTAATATATAATATATATATATATATATATATATATATATATATATATATATATTATATATATAATGGAGAATCAGAAGCAAATTGGGGTTAAAAAAAAGAAGAAGAAGAGAAAAAGAAAAGAAAGGAAGAAGAAGAGGAAGAAGATTAAGGGAAAGGAAGAAGAGGGGAATTTCACCTACAATCCAAGCCCATCCAAAGGTATAGACCATTCTCCTTGATGATTTCTTTGATTTTAAGGGATTAATGCTTGGTTTCTTAAGGAATTGAACAAACAAGATAGTAATAATAGAAACACATATCTGACCGCCGATGAGAGTAATCATCGACCCAATCGCCGGGGAGCCTCGCCTTGGGATACCAGCCCGACGACGACGCAAGAAGTGGTCGCGCCGAGAGGAGAGAGAGAGAGAAAGAGAGAGAGAGAGAGAGAGAGAGAGAGAGCAGAAAAAAAAAGAAACGGAAAAAAAAGAAGGGAAAAATGTGTCCAGGCCCCAAAAGTAGAAAGTTCATGTGACCCGCCCCTTTGTATTCTGACCCATGTGTATAAGCCCCAAATACACACTGTATTTGTGTTAAGACCCCAAAGTATCGGGCCCTGAGAAAAGCCCAACAAAAGTTACGAATTTACCCTTACATTTGCTAAGCATGGTAACTGCGCCCATCCCTTTAACCCCATCTCATCTCTCTCTCTCCTCCTCTATCTCTCACATTCTCCTTCTCTCTCACTTCCGTCATGACCACTGAAAATGATCAGGACCTGGGGAGGTCGTGGAAGGCGAAGGCGAGACGGTGGTCATAGAGTCGGAGGTCGGAGAGTCATTGATAATCACAGTTTATTACAATTTTATACCCTCATTATCTATTTTATAGGAATAAATATGCCACTAATAATTGTTTTTATCTTTAAATGCAGATTAATGAAGAATAAATCTCAAACTCCCATCTTTCAACAAAAACCCCTTGATTTATTGAATAAATGAAGCCCATGAAGCCAAACAATTTATTTTAAATATTTAATGAAGTATTAAAGCCCAAAATTGCCAAGAAATTGTCTAAGGCCCAAGCCCAAGAGCAAACTCAAGGGGGATCTGCGGACAACAACCAGGAAATAGCTGACATCGATGCCAGCATCGATGGGGGCATCGATGCTAGCATCGATGCCCGTATCGATGCCAGCATCGATACCCCTATCCATGCTGGTATCGATACCATCGGCGTTCTGTTACAGATTAATGGCTGAAATTTATTATTTTTGGATAAGATTTCAATCCAAGGGCTCTCATTCACTGATGTTTACTATAAATAGGGGTAGAGAGTGAGGGGTTAGAGGTGTGAAAATTTTTATAACTCCTTTTGGAGAGGAGGGCTACTCTTAATTGAGAAGGCCTTCCAAAATTGTAACTTTAGTTGCAATTAATAATAATAATTTTTTACCACTTTAAATTTTTCTCTTCTTCTCTTTGTTGGATGATGAGGATGAAGATGGAGATGAAGAATTATTTGAAGGTTTGCATTTCTCTTTTATTTTTTTTATTGCTTATTAGTTTAGATTTATTTCTATGCTTATAGTTAGATTTTATTTTCTTGTTTAAATAGCCAAGAGGCTAGAACCCTCTTGCCTTAGATTTATTTAATGCTTATAGAGTAGATTTATTTTTTTGTATTTAATTCTTGCAATTTATTTTGTAGTTTAGATTTTATAATTTATTTTGTAGTTAGATTTTAGGGAAAATTGTTTTAAGGCCCCCAAAAAAAGAACCGGTTGTGGCCCAGCCCACTGTATTTTTTTTTGTGTGATCAAGCCCCAAATACCCAACTCATTAAAGTTTCAGCCCCTTTGTCATTTCCCAGACAACTTTGAGAGCACAGTTCCTCTGTAAAGACGAATTTACCCTTGTAACTGTTCGTCCCCAAATCCGCCCTCCCTCTTTCTCTCGTTCTCTCGCTCTCGCTCTTTTCTCTGCAGACCCACAAATATCCCCAAAACTCGAACCTCCTTCACCTTGCGAACCCAATTTGAAAACCCTAGACGAAAATTATAAGAGAAAATGCCGAAGAAATCCACAAGAAAAATGGCGAAGAAAATTATAAGAGAAATGGCTAATAACCCTAAACGACGCAAGGGTGAAGTAGAGCAGATTCAAACGGAAGCGGACGTTCGTCCCCGGCGTCGGTCGGCACGACTTGCGCAGGAAGAACTACGAAACTTATCCCCCTCCACCTCCGCCTTGATATCTCACGCCAGCGATTCTGTTCCGCCATCCTCTGATGATGAGGAGAGTAACGAGGCGATGGAAACCCTATTGAGCATGAAAACTCAGGAAAATCGAGAGCGCAAGAGGAGACGCTCGCGGGAGGATGTGTCCATCTCAAAGAAGAAGTAAGTTCCCAATCAATTGAGGGTTTTTGAATTTAATTATTTTAAATGAGTGATGTTGATTTTAATTGTGGTTTATGGGTTCCTTTTTGAAGGAAATGGTGGTGAGAGACTGGTTATTGTAGTGTATAAGCAGTTTCTTAATTTTGGAGGAAGATCTGAACAATATGAAGTGTTGTGGGGTTGGAAGAAATGCATGTAAACAATTCTCAATTGTTGATAGCTAGTAGCAATGCATGTCAATAATCTGTGTTTGTTGTTAACGTTTACTCTTAAGAGTCAACTATTAGCTAATCATGTTAATAAAACGTGATTTTGACTATGTTAATGCCTTTACTGTTGATTGTTACGTAATTTAAAGTTGAACGACTTGTTAAGAGTAAATTGTTGTTCATCCAGGATAGTTGCTGCTTTAGGTGATATTAGGCCCAGTGCCTGTCTTGGAACATATTGTTCCTTCATGCAAAAACTGCAACCAAAACTGAAGAAGTGGCATTGGGATGCCTACAAGGGCTGTAACTTTGAGCACTATGTGTTCTTTGGTCCCCTAGCACGCGATCGACGGGCACTAGAGTATGTGCTCAGCCATTATACTGGCGAAACTGATGAGTTCTCTTTTCCCAACCCCAAGAGCAGTTCTATATTTTCAGTGAAATTTGATGAAGAGTGGGTGCATACTCACACAGGCTTTCCCATTGATGGGGAGCTGATCTACGGGAATAGAGACTCTCACAACCGACTTTGGAGGCAATACTTTGAAGATAAGAAAGAAATGCTAAAGGCCAAGCCAAAGGCAAAGGCAAAGGCCAAGGCTACACCAGAAGCTGGTAGCATGATGAGATATGTCGAGGAGTTGCTGGAAACACTTGTTGAGTCCTCTGATAATAAGGACATTGAGGATTTTGTGTTGCTTCAGATATTGTACCAATGTGCAACGATTTGGTGCCCCAACAGCTCTCAAGACATCCCAAGACAATTGTTTCAATATGTAGATAGTATCGAGAGTGAAGACCATTGCGTGGGGTAAATTTATTTTTGATGAGACGAAGAGAGGCATTCAAATTGCTGTTCAAGGGATGAGGAAGCCAGGGGTTACATACGTACCTGGATGCATGCCGCTCATCCCTGTATGTTACATTTGATCTAGTTAATAGGAGTCATGGTAACAGGCATTAGAAAACATGTACAACATTGGACGTTAATAGGTTAACATGTTAAAATCAACATGTTAACATGAAGTTTGACATATAGAAGTAAAAGTTAGCATTAATAGGTGAAAGTTAACATGTTAACATAAACTTTAACATATAAAAATTAAAGTTGACATTAATAAGTGAAAGGTAACATGTACCCAGTAATGTTAACATGGGTTAGTGAAGTGAAGGCTAGCTATTTAGTATGTTGTAGTTCAAGAAAGAGTTATGCAAGTTAACTATTTTGACAATTGATCCTTCGATTCTGACAGCTTTGGTACTTTGAGATGACTGGCATTAAAAAACCAGCCCTAAACTTGAGGTGGAAGCCTCCGATGACCAACTGGGTAAGGGTCGGAGGGACGGCTGGATCGCTGAGGATGGAGACAATCGTCTCTAAGGCCAAGAAAGCAAGCATAAAACTTGAGGAGAAACCAATTTCACTCAGCATTGGATGGGGTGAAAAATACCCTCAAAGGGAGCCCAGCAGGAAGAAGATTGAATTCACTCGCTTTGGGAAAAATAGAAACCCAACGTCCGGAAAGCAAGAGAAGAAAATGAGTAATGGGCTGACCAAAGAGCAAACTAGGCCGAGAAAGATGAACGAGGAAGAAAAGCAGAAGGCTGGGAGCAAGAGCAGGTGATGGGCAGACCAAAGAGCTCATCTGTGGAGTTACGTAAGGCAGCAATGAACTCTTTACACATCACAGCATATTTACTTTGAGCTTATGAATATTTTATCGTTAGCATTAATTCATTTTCAAATTTGCATTGTTTCATGTTAACTTTCTTTTTAGGGTTTTATAACTATTGCTGGCTTAATCTTGTGGATTTAAAGGGTAAGGGTATATGGTGTATTTACAGATTTTGCCGCAGCATTCGCTTGATGCTTTGTTCAAGAGAAGATGAAATAGATAAGTTGACGCGATGTAGAGCAAATTCTTTTGGAGGAATACGGGCCAATATAAATTGGAAATTGCTCCAACGGCTGTCTAAGCGTAGCAGCGCTCTTCAATGGGTATGCTTGCCTCCAGGAGATATCATAGGTTGAACAATAAATTGGAGGCGCTATGAGGGGTCAAGAGCTTGATTTGACGCGAAGACACTGAAGAAAAATGTGAAGGGAACTTAATGTCCAAAGTGATAGGGACATATAGGGTATGCACTGAGAAAAAGAAGAAAGAGTGTTGATTGCTAATGATAGTGGGTGATGGATGGGTGATGATGGAATTTGTTTTTGATATGCGCTTATGTATCGAACATTGGCAAGGAAGCTTCTCATATTGCCCGAGGGGCTGTTGGCGGCAAAACAGAGAAGGAGGGGCAGAGAAAGGTGGAATGTCAAGAAATGGAGGTTGCGTATGTGGAGATAAGCCGTGCATGGCAAGGAGGAGAAGAAAGAGGAAGAGAGAGAAGATGAGAAGAAAGAGGAAGAACAAGAGATGGAGAAGAAAGAGAAGAGAGGAGGTCAGCTGATAGAAGGATGCAAGAGATGGAGGTTGACAAGAGGGGAAAGCTGTGGCTAGTGAGGAGGATATAGGATATAGTGGGCAAGTTCTTATTCGGTACGAGAGGGAAGACAACTTGTGTTAAATGGGTATAGGGACGCAAGACCGAAGAAAGAGGACTCGCTCACATCTAGTCCGAACCCCTTTCACTGAAGGAAAGAAGAAGGATGGTCGTCCAGAAATAATTAACATATCACCACACAAGGATGAAAAGAGGAAGAAAATCAGGTTCTATTGTAAGCATGATGAATGCACTTGGGATATTCTTGGGAAGAGGAAAATCAAGAAGGAGAAGGCTCTATTGAAGTTGCTAAACGAGGGTATTCCCAACGTTGATGATTTTAGCATACGTGTGATTGATAGTGAAGAAACCTTCGTTCACAACTATAGAGTGCCTCAGCATATAGCAGCAAAGCTTACACCAGATGAGAACAGATGGCTCTCTTAGTTCTGCAATGAAACAGCCCATCAGTAAGTTTAGACATTCTGATTAACCGTGGCTACATTATGTTAAC
>NC_033803.1:50353212-50354822 GCF_001876935.1 Asparagus officinalis | reverse complement strand
ACTCTTGGACCGTCATGTTATTTTGTTGCAAACCTTGAAATTCAATAGCCCACTGATCCCTAACACTCTTCGGGATATATTTCTTATTCATAAGCTCCACAAATCTATCCCAATCAATCTGTCTCTGGGTAGCCCTTTCTAATCTTAAGGTTGTCTTCCACCAATGTTCAGCTTCCCCTCTGAACATGAAGGCGGCAAATGACACCTTTTGCTCCTCTGCACAATTTAAGACTGTAAAAATCTTCTTCATTTGTAAAATCCAATCCTCCGCCACCAAAGGGTCGGTGGTACCCAAAAAAGATGGAGGTGTGAGCTTCGGAAATTGTTCTAGGGCTGAGATAACAAGTGTTGGTTGGTTGCCTCTAGGATTGATACGCTGCTCGAGGATCTCTGCCAATCGTTCCAATGGGTCTTGCATTGGTTCTTCTTGATCAACAGGCCGTTTGCCGGCATTCCGAAGGGTTGCTAGAAGTAGATTCTGTATCAGAGGCCTCAGTCGGTTGTGGTTCACTACCGTCGAGGCTGATCTCCTCCTGCTCATCGTCCTCTGCAGGATCCTCTACCATCGGCTCATCCTCCCATGCCCAATCCTCCTCATATAGGTCAAGCTCCCAACCAAGTGGAACTCCTTCTAGGATCTCACCAAGTAGAGGCTCTAGTGCCACCTCAAATTCCCACTCCATGGGCTCCTCATCATCCATAGGATCCTCGGGGTCCTCCTCTGGGTCCTCCTCCTCGGGATCCTCCTCTATCGGGTCCTCCTCCTTGGGTTCCTCCTCCTCGGGGTCCTCCTCTATTGGGTCCTCCTCCTCGGGATCCTCTTCTATCGGGTCCTCCTCCTCGTCCCTCTTTGCCAATCGCCCACGGGTATGATGGCCAATCGGGGAGTAATCCACTCTCTCCCCAAAAATCTCCTCTGGGTCAGTCTCCTCAGAGCTGATCTCCCAATCCTCTGAAAGTGTTGACCACACCTCCCCGCTACTAATGGATCCTTCCATCTCAGAAACACTCGAATCTGAATCTGCCATTCCTGCCAAAAGTCATCTATCAGCCTCCAATGGTACAAAACCAATCTAATAGAAATCTAGATATTACAAGAATTTCATGGAAATATAATCTTTCCATGACTGGTGTTTGACACTGACTCGAATCATCCCTAAGTCTCATTGGTATTTTATGTATGACTCTTAAGGTGTCAACCTGTGCTCTGATACTACTTTGTAACGCCCCTCGGGGAGGTACATAAAAATTTGGGCATGACTTATTTGTAATAAGAATGGTCGACCTTCTAAATCTTTATGCACATCATAAATAGATATACTGAAGGGTGAAAAATAAGGCAGTGGAGATGTATATGCAATACTCAGGATCACGAGGTTGATAGCAGAGTCCATAGAATACCAAAATAGAAGAACACTAAAGGGAACTACAAAATATTATAATAATAGCAGTGGCTACAACATTAGTACATGTTTTATAAGTCAAAAATACTACAAAAGTGAACATAAATTAACTCCTACTAAGAGTTTCCTCCGGAGCTAACCTTTAACTTCAGGGTCTGCAATCCCCTTATCATTGCCAGTAGTATGACCTGCGAGTGGATTCAGAAA
>NC_033803.1:50324138-50350316 GCF_001876935.1 Asparagus officinalis | reverse complement strand
AAACTGGGAACCTGGCTCAAGAGGTTGGGCTCGCCTAAACTGCTAGGCTTGCCCGATTTGAGCGGTTTGCCAAAATCGGGAACCTGGCTCAAAGAGATGGGCTCGCCTAAACTGCTAGGCTCGCCTGATTTGAGCGGTTCGCCAAAAATGGGAACCTGGCACAAAAGGTTGATTCCCCCCAAGCTTGAATAATAATTCAGGCTGTCGTGGGGGATGAGGGATTGCGCCTCGAGACGAGCGAGAGCTTTTCGTCGCCGCTGTTTGGATCTTTTTGAACGAGGAGCGTTCATGTCGACGACGGAGGCGTATTCTGCGTCGACACAAATGGTTGATTCCTCTTGCACAGGGGTCTGCGAGGATCGTTCATCGACCCATTCAGCAGCCCCTAGACCTGCATTCTCGAATCTCGGCTCGGCCTCAACTGGTTCGGGGGGAAAAGAACCCCCTGCCTCGGCTTGGGTAGATCCCTCAGGCTTGGTTGCCTCAGCCTCTTGGGGCTGGGCCACCCGCACGACTCTGCAACCATCGCGAGATGTATTGCTGCGAGAAGAGGACGATTGTAAGTACCCTTCGAATTTGATCACAAGGGACTCAACAGTAGTCCCTGCAGCAACTTCGTCAGACTGCGCCACCACCAATTCATCTGAATGAACGGATTCTCCCACTGTGGTCGCCATCTTCTGTAGGGTGAAAATTTGATTCTTCCGAAGAAAGGAGTTTCGTTTGTATTTATAAGAAAGCTTATTACAAACTAACAAATCAAATGTTTACAACAGAAGCAGAGGGAAGGCCCTCTTTGTTTTGTGTGGGGACTTTAGGTGGCGATAGGATGCCTCGCTCGGTGCTCGTGCCGAGTCTGCTTCCCTTGGACGATCCGATCGAAGTTGATGCCGGAGCCGGAGCTTCGGTTCTCAAATGAGGGAGCCTTTGGCAAAGGTCCAGGTTCAACCTTTGGGAGATTAGCCAGCAGAATATGCAACGGCCAATCCCCCTTCTTCATGCTGCTGAAGATGGGTTTTAACAGGCAAGGGATGGCATGGGCTATCCCTTGATTCATGGGATTTGACCACTAATAGAGGTGAGGGAGATAGCTTGACTGCTCCTTGAATTATGGGATGTGACCACACGTTGTTCGGAGACGTCCTGCTGTTCATTCGTACCGTCAATGGTCATTCGAAGAGCTGTGCTCTGCATCACGCTACATAGGAGTGGGAAAGCCCCTCCTCGTATGCGTGACAACGGCTGTCAGATGCTTGCGTGGATCTGACCAACCACCGAGCGTTGGCGGCTCTCGTCCCTTCACCTGGACAACTGAGGTGAGCCGCATTTATGAGGGTGCAGGCTGTTTCGGCGCCTGTCCGCTCATTCGTACTGTGGACGGCCATCTGACGGGCCTGGAGTATTGTGCCCTCTCCCTTGATTTGTGGGATTTGACCACTGATGTAACTGTTCCCATACTCCAAGTGGGCAGTTGACAGTGAGCTGGCGAGTCTGCAGCTTGGGTCTGCAGGCGAGCTTGCAGGCGAACTGGGTCTGCAGGTGAGTTTGGGACTGCAGGCGGACTTGGGTCTGCAGGCGAGCTAGCAGGCGAACTGGGTTTGCAGGCGAGCTCAGGTGCGCAGGCAGACTTGGGTCTGCAGGCGGATTTGGGACTGCAGGCGAATTTGAGTTGCAGGCGAGCTCCTGAGCATGGATTGAAGAATAGGCCGTAACTTTCAAACCGTAAGTCGGAATTGGACGAATTATATATGAAAATCGCCTATCTCGACGAGATGGAGCCATCCGAACCAAGCCGAAGGCTTTGGTTCGCTTCCTCCGTTTTGCCAAATTCCTTACGGTTTGGGAGATATCTGCGTTTTCCCCTTTTTCTGCTATTTCGGGCGAGGTTTTAGCAGTTTTGTTCTGAACTTCTCTGATAAGGATTTAAAGGCAATTTTTATTGCCTACAAAACCCCCTCCAAAGTTTTCAGACCTGAATCAGGCCGCATGGGGTCTGGAACACTTTGGATATGAAGTCCCGTAAAGTGATCCCTGCTCTTCACTCGCAGCTGATGATCGCCTTCTAGGATTTTGAGCAAACCCTCAGCTATCAACGGACTTGATTTGTCTTTACCAACTGCCGTTTGAGTTGGACTAGCCATGCTCTTGCCCTTAGCATGATAAGTTGTCGAGGAGTTTCTCTTAGGCTCAATGCTAAAATTTCTCCTCTATCCTTAGCCTTTAAGCAGTTTATACTCGTGTACTTGTCGGAGTGTTAAGGGAGCAGTTTAAACTCATGCACCAGTTGGAGTGTAAGGGAACAGTTTAGCCTCATGCACCGGTTGGAGGATAAGGGGGAAACTTGTCTTCTCTTAGGGCAAAGATGAAGACGAACCCTGATTTGTCTTCTCTTGGGGCAAAGACTAACCCTGAAATAGCAGCACATCGCATGGTAGGCCACTATCAAACAACAACGCCTTTTATGGGAAAGACTGTGCTGGGAGAATCAAATCGTTCAGGGACGTATGAGTATGACGACTGATCGGACAATATCATTTGCGGGAATAACGGTGTCGGCTATCAGAGGTAATCGTTAACGTGATAGGAATTGCCGCGATCGGAGCGACTTTGCGGACCTACCATCCTTTTGAAGAGGATTGGTAAGTTGATTTTGTCAGAGGTGTAGTGTTAACATGACAGTGGGAGTTTATTGCGATTTGAGCAACTCTATGGACCTACCATCCTATTGAAGAGGACTGGTAAGTTGATTTGTCAGAGGTAACTGTTAACGTGACAGTGGGGGTCCCGCCATCCTATTGAAGAGGATTGGCGGGGGATTGTGGCTTTGGTCCTAACTATCTGAAGGTTTGACCAAGTGGGAGTTTGATGCAGGCCACCCGAACTGCTAGTCTCGCCTGTTTTGAGCGGTTCGCCACAAATGGAAACCTGCTCAAGAAGTGGGGCTCGCCTAAACCGTTTGGCTTGCCTGATTTGAGCGGTTCGCCGAAAACTGAGAACCTGGCTCAAAGAGATGAGCTCGCCTAAACTGTCAGGCTAGTCTGTTTTGAGCGGTTCGCCATAACCGGAAACCTGGCTCAAGAAAAGCGGAGCTTGCCTAAACTGTCAGGCTTGCATGATTTGAGCGGTTCGAGCGGTTCGCCACGAATGGAAACCTGGCTCAAGAAGTGGGGCTCGACTAACTGTTAGGCTCGCCTGATTTGAGCGGTTCGCCGAAACTGGGAACCTGGCTCAAAGAGATGAGCTCGCCTCAACTGTTAAGCTCGCCTGATTTGAGCGGTTCGCCGAAACTGGGAACCTGGCTCAAAGAGATGGGGCTCGCCTAAGCTGTTAAGCTCGCCTGATTTGAGCGGTTCGCCGAAACTGGGAACCTTAAACTCATGCACCAGGTTGGAGTGTCGAAGAAGCAGTTTATACTCGTGTACTTGTCGGAGTGTTAAGGGAGCAGTTTAAACTCATGCACCAGTTGGAGTGTCAGAAGAAGCAGTTTATACTCGTGTACTTGTCGGAGTGTTAAGGGAGCAGTTTAAACTCATGCACCAGTTGGAGTGTTAAGAACTATCAGAGGTGATTGTTAACGTGATAGCTTTGTAGGCCCGTCGTCCTATTGAAGAGGATCGACGGGAGATTGTCAGAGGTGTAGTGTTAACTTGACAAGATGAAGCAAACCTTGTTAGACTATGGTATTAAATGTCAAACTTCACAAATATTTTGTGATAACACTAGTGCTATTAATTTATCAAAGAATCCAGTACATCACTCCCGTACCAAACATATAGACATTAGACATCATTTTCTAAGAGATCATGTTCTTAAAGGAGATATTTCTTTAGAATTTGTTTCAACAGATAAACAAATTGCCGATATATTCACAAAACCCCTAAAAGAAGAAACTTTTGTAAAATTTAGACGCGAATTAGGTATATGTACAATAATCGACATTAATTGATATATATGTGTGTTACTATGTATGTGTGAATGAAAATGTTTGAAATATATGTGTATTATTTGTATAAACAAAATACTAGGGTTAAACCAGAAGTTTTACACAAATTGTTGTGTAATTCACTGTCTGGTCGACCAGATTTGGACCTGGTCGACCAGACATGTTGATACTGGACAGTAAACGGATATCTGTCACTATCTGGTCGACCAGGACCTGGTTTGGTCGACCAGACAGCAGCAGTTATGCCCAGTTTGGATTTTTATGTGTTATGACATCAAGTCTTTAGTACACTTTGACTACTTTTACTATTCTCATCAGCCCATGACTCCTTGGAGACTACATTCAAAGCATCTTTGACTCATTGGGTACACAACCCATTGAATGGATCTTTGACCATTGAAAACCCTCATACTTCTCTCTATAAATAGTCTTCCATTCATCTCATTCTTCTTCACACCTTACCTCGCTACATTTCAAGAAGTTGAAAAGTTCTCTTGGTATCATGTCTACTTCTAAAAGACCATCCTCTTCCAAATCCAAAAGAGCAAGATCCACCATAGATCTGGATGTTGCTTATCAACAATATCTCAACAATCCTACTTTAGCAAAGGAATTTGTAAAGTTCTCAAGTCAAGACGTTCATCAAGAGCGTTTTATCAAATTTCCCGATTTTGAGCACTATCCTTTAGAACGTCTTTTCAAAAATACGGGCTTGTTTGAACTTTTCTCCATAAGAAATGTTGTTCCTTGTTATCCTTTTCTTGTTAGATTGTTCTATACAAATATGAGCTACAAGTCTAGTTATCTCAAGTCTATGGTGAAGAATGTACCCATTAAGCTCACTCCTAAGAGGATTTCCCAAATACTCAATGTACCCAATACCGGTGCAACTTTGAGTGAAATC
The DNA here is from genome assembly GCF_001876935.1 of Asparagus officinalis. Lineage (NCBI taxonomy): Eukaryota > Viridiplantae > Streptophyta > Magnoliopsida > Asparagales > Asparagaceae > Asparagus > Asparagus officinalis. The sequence continues at coordinate 50,345,469 of NC_033803.1, read as the reverse complement.
GAGATGACCGATCCTACAATTCTTGCTTCTATGCTAGAAGATGGTCAAAATCTTCATCCTCCTATCTACAATAGAGTTCTTCGCCCTCTTCCTAGACTAATTGGTAGGATTCTCTCTCACAATATCCTCCAAAAGTCAGGTTCTTTTACTTATATCTCTCTTGATCTAGCCAAATTCATTTATGCCGTCATGGGAGATATTCAAGTTAATTGGGCACTTGTTATTTACAACAATTTTCTCAAAAAGGTTTCTGCTACTCTTGATCATGGATGTGTTCTTACACATATTTTTAAAGCCTTTGATGTTCCTGTTAGGTCTCATGTTATGAGCCTATATCTTCTAATCTTGTTTTGATGATTACAAACAATTCCTAATATTGTTTGTCTAGTGTTTATGTTTCTTGTTAGGTATTTTAGACAAACAATGTGTTAGAGGTTGGATGGATTGAGCCTACACGATCACATCAAATGGAGGTTGGCGGAATATCGGTATGAAGTCATTGCACATCAAGTTATATTCAAGATCAAGCTTCATCGGCAACCAAGTCAAGCTATAATGAAGTTTTTTTGTATATATATAGTTATATATATACATATATGTTTTGGTTTAGCTATATGGATATGAAATAATATATATCTTCATATATACTTTTATATGTTTCATATTCTATTGCCTTTTGAAAAATATTGTGTTTTTGGTTTATATGGTTTATAGACTTAACAACTATAGTTTATACTTTTTATCAAGTCTATAAATTCATTTTACAAAGTTTCAAAACATGGTTTATGTCAAATGTCAAAAAACATGTATGTTTACTTTTCATGTTTTTGGACATATTTGAAAAATAATGAGTTTTCACTATTGGGGAATGCAATTCTAAAAATTCTTTTTATAACATGTTTATTATTATCATGCTTATAAAAATTTCCCAAAGTTTCATAATTTTTAGAATTTATTTGTTATTTTTAAAGGCACTTTTAAAATCAGATTTTCAGCATGTACAGTGCCTGTGCACGTTTATAAGTCAACTTATCAGAGTTGACAAGTCGACTTATGAAGTGCTCTGGAATATGCAAAAACTCTCTGCCAAGTCGACTTATTCGAATTGTTAAGTCGACTTAGACCAAGTCGACTTATGTCATTTTCCAAGTCGACTTATGTGCTGATTTTTATGTGTTATTTTTATCTAGAAAGTCGACTCATGTGAATTTTCAAGTAGACTTATACTAAGTCGAATGCAAGTCGACTTATAAATATGACCGTTGAACAGTAACGGCTATTTTCCAGATCTGTTTTTGTGTGGGTTTTTGGTCATTTCTTGTAAGGGGTTTTGGTCTGAGGTTTTGGAGGCTATAAAAACCCTCTTTGATCTCAGTTTTCAGTGAGCTAAGAAGTTTTTAACAAGGGTTTTAAAAAGGGTTTAAGAGTTTGTTTGAGTTTAGTTTGTGAAGCAAATTTCACAAGAGCAAAGAGGAGATCATCCTTTGGTGTTTGGGCATTCAACTCATCTCTCTCTCACTCTTGTCATTTATTGGAGAAGTTTTCTAAACTCAATCTAGCTTTACATTTTATTGTTTGATTATCATTTTATTAAGCTAGTGTTTATATTGAGTTTAGTTGATTTTATTTATCTCTTTGTACACACACAACCATTGAGCTTATTGTATTTGCATACATTGTATAATTAGGTTGTGGGATTGTGTGACTTAGAGAGTGAGCCTACATTGAGTTCTCATCTATTGTAGAGAACAAATTTGTTGTATTGTGAGCCTAATTGTGAGGAACACCTTGTATTACACTAGTACACCAAGAGGAGTGTGTGGTGAGAGACGGGGTCATCCCAAGAGTGTAGGCGTATAAAACTGCTTATAGGTCCCTTAACACAGCTCGGCACGGTGATTCGACGAACTAACGAACCATCGGGCAACGTATCCAAACACGATCGTTAGTCCACAATACCGAAGCCAAATGTCACGCGACGAAGCGGATTAACGAGGCGACGAGGCTAACGAACCGCACGCAAACAATGGAATACATCTACTCGCATGCGGAATCAAGCTAACAGTTCGGTGAGTCAACGAGTCATCCAACCATAGAACGGATTTGAACTCAAACACCGAGGCGGATTTACTGCCATATCGGGATTCGGACTGCCAAATCAGAGTCCAGATCAACAACGAAGCGCAAAACCGGACAATGGACACAACAGTGAACACCCGGAAGAGCTCGGCACTAAGCCATCTAGGCGGCTCGGTAAGCCGAGGTGGCCGGCCACCTGTGCCAAGGCATGGGTTCGAGTGCCTATAAATAGGCTTAGGGGGGCTCATTTGTAGAGGGTTAGAACTTTTGGAGGCGGAGCTCTGCTGGATTGAAGGTTCAAAACTTAAAAAGATTAAAGCTTTGGAACTTTGAAGACTTGGACATATCAGATCTGGTTCTTGGCGATCATCCACGCCAAATAAGGTAGGAGTTCGAGAGAAATCAGATCTGAGATCTACACGGTTATCCTCCGGATCAAAACTTGGTTTTTGATCCCGAGAAGAGTCTCGATTTCGCTTGGTCGATTTCGATTACTAGGGCGATTATTTCCTTGGTGGATTAATCCCCCCCGGCTATTATTTTCTTTGCGAAATAATACCCATCATATCGTGTAGATCCGACCGGATCTAGATCGCGCGGTGGTCCACGGATTAACCCCGGCGCAGGCAAAGAACCCACAAAAGCAAGAGACCGCAAAACAGGATCTTGCGATTCGTTCGAAAAAGGAAAGTTGTAATCTTTTTATTTTTTCTTTGATTTCATTGTAACCGGATCTTTTGTAATCGAAAAACAATTACTCGAGAGAACAAAAACAAACTGGCGACCACAGTGGGAGCCAACAGCTTCGTTGCCGAAGCTGTCGTGCCGCAGCCGATGATCAAGATCCCGGTGCTCGAAGAGGTCGAATACGAGTTCGACCAGCAGAAGTTCGAGGAGTATGTCTCCTCCTCTTCCTCCAGATCTGCCTCTCCTTGTAGATGCAGAAAGGCCTCCTCCTCCAGGAAGATCCGCTAGTCTTCAGATCTGAAGACCCAAGAAGATGATCTCTCCGCCATCGTTGTTGTAGTTACACCTCGCAACGATCCGCCAGCTTCCAAAGAAACCAGATCCAATGTTCATGATAACTCCTAGAAAGTCAAGGAGTTGCCCGTTGAATGTGCACCAGTGTTGACGAAGAGGGCTCGTCAAAGGCGCCGTCAACATCTCGTGCGTCAATTTGCTAAGGCTTTGGAGCCTGTTGACGGGATCTGCTATGATGCGGATCTGAAACGCAGAAGACGCAATGTATTCCACAACAAGCTTTGGGAACCTCCTCCCAATTACCTACTAACGAATGGGTTTGTGTCAAACGAACCCGTTCAACTCTTGAGGAGCGTATCCACAAGCGCCACGCACTGCTAGCGCAGACGAGGATCCTTGTACAGAATGCACAGGAGTTACAGAAAGGAAAGGTGGTCAAAAAGCCACCAAGATCTAAGCAAGGTTGGATGCCAAAGGTCAAATTAGCGCCTAAGGCAAAAGCATATGAGGCTGCTCTCCGGCCTTTATCAACTCCAGATCCCGTTCCTATTGCTCTTGCACCTCCGACGAAGCCCTATGACAGTGTGGATCTCCCCAAATCTAGAGTCCCGTTGAAGGATTGCATCGGTGCTCTACCCGAGGATCGAGGCAAAGCATTTATTAAGGAAAGCTTGAGACCGTTGAAGGAACTTCGAGCAAACATCCAGACTGGGGGTCGTACGCAACCTCCTAACGAATTAATTTCCATAACGGCCCGCTTGGGGGTGCGTGCAGAAAACCAGGAGCCCGTTAAGGTTTCACCCTCACAAGGGTGTAATCCCAAATGTGTGACTCCTGTAAATGCCAACAAGGTAATGTTTACTCAGAGGAAAACGCGTCAGACAGACGAACGCGTTATACCTGAGAATTTATGTAAACAACCGATAGGTTACTCCGACCGTAACGTCGATGAGTTGTACTATCGGGCTGGGGGTACGAATAAATCTCGAAAGAGAAGTACCCAAAAAGCGGACTCTCACTGTCCGTGTATCAAAATTATCAGGGTAGTATTATCAGCATGTAGCTGCCCCAAGACCGCTTCATAGAGGGTCTCGGTATTCGAGAGGATCTCCGATAGAACGATGAAGCCCAAATCAAGGCGTTTCCACCAAAGAGGATCGGTTGATCGAGATGATGAATTCCCAGAAGTTACCATCAACATGGTCAATAAGGGAAAATCTCCGATTGTTTCAAGTGGTTCCAACCCTAATTTCTCTCCAGGAAGAAGAGTCAGTTCGGGAATAACCCAACAAATATCTCAGCTTCAGCTAGAAACCGTTGGACATAATGATTACCAGGGCGTCCATGAAAGAATACATTCCGATGACGAACTCTCGGATTCTTATTCCGCAATCACCTCTGACGATACAACGTCTAGCATAGGACAAGCTCGGGAAGTGTTCATGGTCAACACCGAGCAAATAGCCAAAATCATTGAGGATGCTCTATCCAAGCAGAAAGAAGCATTCAAAATCGAAATGGAAATGGCCATGCAGGAGATGAGACAAATGCACGACCAACAAATCCGAGCTTGGTCGAATCAGTTAGTTGAATCTAGCCATCGTACCCAGAACGCCGCAGTTGACAGCGATCCAGAAGTGGACGAAATCATCATGACCGATGCACCTCCCAAAAATACTGGGTGTGGTTGAAATGCACACCCTACAGATAACAACGCTGGGGGTGGTTCTGCCAAAGATAATAACACTGAGGGTGGCCGCATTATTCCTCTCGGAAATTATCTAAAACAGGATATAGGTGTGGACGAAAAGATGAAGGATCTCGAGAGCAAAATTAATGCTTTAATGTCTGCTCAAGAGGTAAAAAAGACCGGCATTCCATGTCCATACCCACGAGAATGGGAATCAATCCCCTATCCGGCGAAGTTTAGTCTAATTAACTTCACGTCGTTTGATGGGAAGGGTTCACCCAAGCAGCATTTGATTTACTTCAAATCGCTCCTGGGTGTTATCTCTGGTAATGAGCCTCTGATGGTACGATCCTTCGTTGGCACTCTTCGTGGAGCCGCCTTCGATTGGTATCGTCGCCTCAAGCTAGGAAGCATGAATAGCTGGGACGACATGGAGACAAAATTCCTCGCTAATTTCTTCGACGACGACACCGAGATATCCATCGGAACGTTGCTCGACGAGAAACAAAAGGACGGGGAGTTGGTCGACACCTTCGTCAAGAGGTTCCAGAACAAGGCGATGAACTGTCGAGACCCGATCACTGAGGAGTTCATCCTCCAGACATGCCACAACAACCTCGCATTGGAAGTGTTGGAGGCAATGGGAACGGCACCGTCTAACACTTGGAAAGACTTGAAGGTGCGCGGTGAACAAGCCGATCGCTTCCTCCGAAGGAAGAAGACCGAGAGGAACCTACCGACGGCAAATCCTCTGAACTCAAACTTTGCCTCTCGTGGTAAGGGCAAAGCACCTGCAGCTACTGGTGGCGCTAATCAAACGTCACAACGGTAATCCCGAAGGTAGCAAAAGACTTCGGACCTGAGACTCAAAAAAGAGTACTCATTCAAGGACGAAGACGTTCCAGCCATCTTCGAATCCCTCCTTGGAAGCAACAAGATCAAGCTACCACCTATCACAAATCAGGAGGAAGCTGACAACACTACGGACCACAGGAGGGTCGTTCATCCCACTAAGGAGTGCTTTGCTCTTAAGAATAGCATCTAAACCTTGGTTGAAGCCGGCGTTATATCGCTCAATTAAGTCGAAAAAAAAAGACTCCAAAGAGTATACGAGTATAAACTGTTTCTCAATCCTCCAACAGGTGCATGAGGTTAAACTGTAAACTGCTCTTTTCTAGACTCCGACAAGTATAAGAGTATAAACTGCTTCTCAATCCTCCGACCGGTATAAGAGGTTAAACTGCTCCCTGATACTCCAACATGTATATGAGTCTAAACTGTTTCATTTCTTTCACGGGAAGTTCCTGGAGAATTTTTATATGTAATATTCTTAAGGATAACCCGGTCATGTAACTGAGTACAATGTCGGACCCAGTTCCACAAGGGAAGCTGGGGGTGGATTATTCATATATCAAGAAGTTCCCGAAAGAATACCACGGGTGATATTCTTAGAGATAACCCAATCACTATAAAAGTGATAAGTAAAACATCCACATTTAAACTCTAAATGTCGGAATGTTTTCCATTATTGTTATCAAATTCACTAATTCTCATGAGTTATCTTGTTGAGACGAGATTCGGTCCTTTTGACAGATTAATCTTTCCTCACAAAAACCCCCCACTGATCAAGTCAATTGACGGTGGGTCCACTAAATTTTCTGTCCACCAATTCATGGCAATTTTCAAAGCTTGACGTGTTAAGTCCTGATTATTTAACGTCAAAACCCTTCATCGAGTGGCCAGTACAAACCAGTATTTCTACTGCTACTTGTATTCCACTCCCTTTGCTTTCAGGTCAAACCTACAGTTGGGGCCACAATCAAAATCCCCTCTCGATTCCTCCAATGAACGAGAGGTCCACTTTCAAATCGAGTGATCAAACCTTCCTACAGTTAGGGCCATCTCAAACTCCTGCTTGGTCAAACCTTCCTACAGTTAGGACCAAAACCACAATTCATTCTCGATAAACGAGAAATTCATCTTTAGTTCGGTAATCAAATCTTCCAACAGTTAGGGTTATCTGAATCATTTTGATTCTCGGAGTGGAGATCCCACTCTTAGTTTTATCTTTCCGGATTCTGGGGGTGGAGATCTCACCTCGAGTCTCCTTTCCAGCTGAAGATAGAATATAAAATTCTTCTTCTTCAGTGTCGGGAGATAGAATATAAAATTCATCCTCTCCCATTTCGGGTTCGTCTTTGCCCCAAGAGAAGACACCACATTTTTCAACTCCCAAAATTTGTGCCTCACAGGTACGGGGAATTTATCCCGAATCCTAAGTAGGGATAAGTCAACGCCTAACACGCGTTGTCGGTTTAGTCTTTCACCGGTTGAAGAAGACACCAGAATTCCAGTCTAGGAAGTTTATCCTGAATCCTAAGCAGGGATAAGCCTGCGCCTAACACGCATCGCCGGTTTAGTCTTTCTCCGTAGAAAAAGACACCAGAGTTCGATTCTGGGGTATTCTATCCTGAAACCTAAGCAAGGATAAGTCTGCGCCTGACACGCGCTGCCGGTTAGTTCTTAACCGTTTAAAAAGAACACCCGTTCATATATTCAACATTGTGACAGGTTGTTATTAATAACACCAGAATCCATGCCTTACACGCATGGGGAATTTCATCCTGAATCTTAAGAAAGGATATGCCGACGCCTAACACGCGTCGCCGGTTTAGTCTTTTTCCGTAGAAGAAGATACCAGAGTTCGATTCTGGGGTATTTTATCCCGAAGCCTAAGTAGGAATAAGTCAGCATCTAACACACGTTGCCGGGTAGCCTATTCCCGTGACAATGGCGAAGTCTACGTATTCGAAATCGTAGCGCCAAGTCTAAGAGAATTTACTCTCTTAGCACAACGTCACATGCGGAACGGATTTAGACAATCCGCATGCTAGCCCGACTCAAACGATAGTCGGTAAAAACCCGTTGAAGGCTGGGGGTTAGCCAAAAACCCTAAAGTCAACGCCTAACACGCGTCGCCGGGTAGTCTATTCCCGTGAGAAAGACGAAGTCTACGTATTCAATATCGTAGCACTAAAAGGGTTAACTCTTTTAGCTTAACGTCACATGCGGAACGGACTTGAACAATCCGCATGCTAGCCCGACTCAAACGGTAGTCGGTAAAGGCTTATCAAACCCGTTGATGGCTGAGGGTTTGCCAAAAATCCTATAAATACGAGAGTCACTGACGCATCAGCTTCATTAGTTGGTCTCGTGACTTGAGCATCCAATGACATTCGAAACCCTAGGGTCAACGCCGGTCAACGCGTAACCCTAGGTCAACGACAGTCAACGCGTTGCGATCAAAAAGTCAACGTACGACGTTCAAAACCCTAAGGTCAACGACGGACAACGTGTAACCCTAGGTCAACGCCAGTCAATGCGTTGTGATCAAAAAGTCAATGTACGACGTTCAAAACCCTAGGGTCACCGCGTAACCCTAGGTCAACGCCTATCAACGCGTTGCAATGAAAGAATCAATACTCCGAAAAGTATACGAGTATAAACTGCTTCTTAATACTCCGAAAAGTATACGAGTATAAACTACTTCTTAATACTCCGAAAAGTATACGAGTATAAACTATTTTCTATTTTTGGTTGAGAAGTTTCTGGATAAACTGCTTCTTAATACTCCGAAAAGTATACGAGTATAAACCGCTTCTTAATACTCCGAAAAGTATACGAGTATAAACTGCTTCTTAATACTCCGAAAAGTATACGAGTATAAACTGCTTCTTAATACTCCGAAAAGTATACGAGTATAAACTGCTTCTTAATACTCCGAAAAGTATACGAGTATAAACTGCTTCTTAATACTCCGAAAAGTATACGAGTATAAACTGCTTCTTAATACTCCGAAAAGTATACGAGGTTACACCGACTGAAGGATGGGGCAATCATATCCAAAGCATTCCAGACTCTTCTATAAAAGAACGAGGCTGAAATACTTTGGAGGGGGTATCTGTAGGCGTATAAAACTGCTTATAGGTCCCTTAACACAGCTCGGCACGGTGATTCGATGAACTAACGAACCATCGGACGACGTATCCAAACACGATCGTTAGTCCACAATACCGAAGCCAAATGTCACGCGACGAAGCGGATTAACGAGGCAACGAGGCTAACGAACCGCACGCAAACAATGGAATACATCCACTCGCATGTGGAATCAAGCTAACAGTTCGGTGAGTCAACGAGTCATCCAACCATAGAACGGATTTGAACTCAAACACCGAGGCGGATTTACTGCCATATCGGGATTCGGACTGCCAAATCAGAGTCCAGATCAACAACGAAGCGCAAAACCAGACAACGTGACACAGACGGCCGAGCCACCCCATGGGGTGGCCGAGCCACCCCATGGTGGCTCAGTGGCCGAGCCACCCATGGGTGGCCGGCCACCTGTGCCAAGGCACAGGTTCGAGTGCCTATAAATAGGCTTAGGGGGGCTCATTTGTAGAGGGTTGGAACTTTTGGAGGCGAAGCTCTGCTGGATTAAGATCTCAAAACTTAAAAAGATTAAAGCTTTGGAACTTTGAAGACTTGGACTTTTCAGATCTGGTTCTTGGCGATCATCCACGCCAAATAAGGCAGGAGTTCGAGAGAGATCAGATCTGAGATCTACACGGTTATCCTCCGGATCAAAACTTGGTTTTTGATCCCGAGAAGAGTCTCGATTTCGCTTGGTCGATTTCGATTACTAGGGCGATTATTTCCTTGGTGGATTAATCCCCCCCCCGGCTATTGTTTCCTTCGCGAAATAATACCCGTCATATCGTGTAGATCCGACCGGATCTAGATCGCGCGGTGGTCCACGGATTAACCCCGACGCAGGCAAAGAACCCACAAAAGCAAGAGACCGCAAAACAGGATCTTGCGATTCGTTCGAAAAAGGAAAGTTGTAATCTTTTTATTTTTTCTTTGATTTCGTTGTAACCGGATCTTATAAAAAGACCGGATCTTTTGTAATCGAAAAACAATTACTCGAGAGAATAATGAATTCGATGAAAAAAGCAATTTTTCCCGCGAACAAAGAGGAGTGGGGTAGGTGATAATGCCTAGAGAGAGGTTATAATTCCTAACACTTGAGGGAGTCACGGGCTAGAGACCAACACTTGAGGTTGTAGTTAGTGTAGTTACATTGTGTGGATTGTAAAGTTTTCGGTTAGCTAGAAAACCGTATTGTGAGGTGTAAACGTTTTTCGGGTAAGCGTAGAAAACCCGGTGTGATAGTGGAGATCTCCTCGAGGTAAGGAGCGGGGACGTAGGTCAGGCGGACCGAACCTCGTAAACATATCGTTTTGTTTGTGTTTGCATTGGCGCACTTATTTTCATATTTATATTGCCTTTGTCAATTGCACATTGTTTATATTCCCACTATCTTATTTTGTTTGTTTCACCCTTGGATTAGTTGTATATCCTTGCATATATATCTTGTCATATATCATACTTGCTAGGATATTTGTTAATAAGTTTTAAATTGGCATAAATCGGATTAGATTAGCATAAACCCTATTCACCCCCTCTAGGGTTCCTTCCTAGCGGTATTAGGGTACTTTCAGTTCCCATCCATATGGAGTCGGATATAGTGAGTGACTCGGTTCCCTTCAATCGAGCCGCTTTAACAAGAATGAAGATTCCTCACAATCCGAATGAGCCCAACATGGATGTGGAAGAAGAAGAAGTTGGTGAAGATGATGATGAAGATGAAGAAGAAGCACAAGCTCAACCTCAAGAGCAAACACATGAGCAATCTTTTGACTATGCCGGAATTACTAGTCAATTTGAGACTCTCACTACAAATCAAACACGCATATTGGAAACCCAAGATAGATTGGTTGCATCTCATTATGTAATGCAATACCAACTTTCCCAAATGCGTGAGAGTCAAGATGCCATGCGTAAAAGTCAAGATGAACTTCTTCGTTACTTTCATGATCAATTTCCTCCACATCAATAGAGTTCATTAGTTATTAATGAACAAGTATGTTAGCTATGTTTGCTTTTGCTAGTTAGGTATGTTAGCTATGTTTGCTTTTGCTAGTTAGGTATGTTTGCTATGTTTGCTTTTGCTAGTTATTAATGAACAAGTATGTTTGCTTTTGCTTAATGAAATTTCATTTTTTAGCAAATATTCTTGTCATTTATCTTGGTTAACATAAGAAACATGTTTCATAAATTTTTGAACTCATATTTTAGTTATTCTAACCAATTCTTAAATAACTACTTGATGGTTAGTCTCTAATAACTACTTCCATGGTTATAAATAGAGAAATATTTCTTCTTAAACAACACAATACATTCAATATGACTCCCATAGAAAACTTAATTTTCATTGCAAGCTTATGTCTTCCTATTTGGATGGGAGATGTAATGGACTATGTGCATAATCTTGAAGATTTATTTGAAGTTTTAGGCCATGTTGAAGAAATATTAGGTTGTATTGAAGAAATGTATTAATTGTTTCATTATTTATTATTATCTCCCTTTCTATTCTTCTTTTTGTTAATGACAAAGGGGGAGATATATTAGAATATTGAAATATAGACAACGATTTCAAATTGAATATTGACATGTATGCATTGTTATACAATATTAGGATTACTAATAAGTGCTATCTTTTTGTGTGCATATTAGGATTACTAATAAGTGCTATCTTTTTGTGTGTTAAATTAACATGTATGCATTGTTGCAGGGGGAGTAAGTATGTTTAATTAAAGTTTTTCAATATTATTTGTCATCATCAAAAAGGGGGAGATTATTGGGAACATGGTTGATGTTACAATATCTCTTGTATTTTGATGATAACAAATCATTGTTTATCTAACATATTTTACTGCAGATTCAAGATATACATCTCAAAGCAACAATCAAGTTATTAAGACTATTTCAAAGACAAGATTTCAAAGATCAAAAGATGAAGTTCAAAAGATGTAATTTTGTCAATTCTGTCTTTTCTTTTAGAAACTTTGTACAAGCCTTGATCACACACACAACTCACTAATCACTTAGAAAATCATAGAAAATATTCTAAGTATAATCCTAAGTATAATCCTAAGTATAATCAACGAATGAATGACATTTTAGACTATTGAAAATATGTATAACATAGTTTCTGGCCGACCAAAGAAATGTCTGGTCGACCAGATATAATAACCAGATACAGAGATTCAGAAAAATCTCTGTCTGGTCGACTAGATATGGACCTGGTCGACCAGAGGCTCCAGACTCGGACAGACAAGTTTCAGGAAGTCTGTCTGGTCGACCAGGACTCAATCTAGTCGATCAGACAGTCTTTCTAACTGTCATTTTCTTTCAAATAACATGAACGTTTTATGAACGTTTTGACAGTTATTTTTAAAATATTTTGAACTAAACTTGTGCCTATAAATAGGTGTTAAGTTCTGAAGAAAAACTATAATATTCCTTTCCATAAACTTGAGTTTTCTTGAGTTCTTAATTCCATTGTTGAAGAGAAAAACTGAGTGTCAATTTTCAGTTTTGTTCTTGATTAAAATTCCATTACTCTAGAACAAAAACCATTCCTATAGCCTATTGTAATTCACTCACATCTACACATCAAGGCTTATAGGAAGAGAAAAAGTTGTACCATTTTGTTTCAGTTTGATAATCTCTTGAAAAAAAAGATTATTGTGGCATTGGCAATTGAAGACTGTCAAGGTTGTACTGTTTGCTTGCGGGTTGTAAGTGCTTGCGGTTTTGCAAGTGGAAATAGTGGAGAAATCTCAAGCGAGGCTTGGAGACTGGATGTAGGTCTGGAGGACCGAACCAGTATAAATCCTTGTGTTTACGTATGCAATTTTCTGTGATTGTCTACACATTGGTTTGATCTTTCTTACTCTTTGTGATATTATTTTATTGAAATTTAAAGTTTCCGCATTAGATTTCATAAACACTATTCAACCCCCCTTCTAGTGTTTGAGTGTCATTGCAGCGATCCTTCACGCTAGAATGACCTACTTAGCAATTTTCACGAAAGCCACTAAGTGAGATTTACCTTCAACCGTTACTGGTGAACCTCGCTATTGATCGTTTCAAAAGTTATTTTGATGGAAATGGTTCTCCCAATTATCTCTTAAATTAATAGCCACTAAATGCACCTTTAATGGTCATAACTCTCTCTCTCTCTCTCTCTCTCTCTCTCTCTCTATTTGCGACAACCTCTCTCTCTCTCTCTCTCTCTCTCTCTCTCTCTCTCTCTCTCTCTCTCTCTCTCTCTCTCTCTCAGAGCCTATAAGAGGAGGAGAGATTGCTCATTTTTAGGGTACCTTAGATTTTGACAATTTTGGCAGTTAGATTATCATCATTTAGAGAAGACTTCAGGATCTCAAAAAGAGCCATTACAACTGTCAGTCAGCAAAAGACAAAACTCTTTAGTCAGAATGTCAATAGAGTACAAGATTGATGCTCCATCAACATACAAAAAAGAAACTAGTCAATAAAAATTTTAATTGTCTTCTTTATGTTTTTTTAAATTGTAATCTATGTTAATTATAATTTAAAAGACCAAAATAGGAGGACGACTCTGTTAGGGACTACTTGCCCTACTAAAGAGAACATCTTGTCACAGTCTAATCCTAAGGCCTTAGGGTATTTTTGCTAAAAGCTTTGTCGTCAAATTTGACTAAGCGAAGTTTTAGGAATTCATTTCCTCCAACAAATCATTCACGGCCACCACCAAACGATGCCGTAGGATTTTTCACAGCTTGAAAATAGGGTCAATTTCGGCTCTCGCAGCATAGAAGGCAACATTCACCTAAAACAGTCTTGGCTTTGCTAGAAGCCAGATGAACTTCTTGAGAGTAGAGAAGCATCGACTTTCTCCTCAGCTAAGAGTCAATGTATTCATATGCCTTCTAATTTTGGAAACCAGTTCACAACCCCATTAGGGTTTTGTTTTAGAGCATCTTGTGATGTACACCATGCTTCTTTAAAACGAAGAATAGGGGCAATCATTCATTTAAAGCTATCACCTATGATGATTCTTCATCCAAATCACAAGTTTCAGGTGGTGATGAGGATTTGACTGACCATGTTAGTCATAGACCAAAGCAGTAGTGCCACAAGTGACATTCGCCCATTAAAATCCAAATAGGTGAGATTACTCTTAAAAAGACTAACTGCCCAAGCCAAGTTAGAACTCCTACTGATCTAAGAGAGTGTCTTTCTCTCAATAAGGCACACCAATGCCACTATTGTTCAATTGTGACGCCCCTGTTTTTACACATGGCTGTAGTCTAAGGTGAACCCTAAGATGTTAAACCTGCCATGCACCCACACTATGCAACATATGTTTCACCATCATAGTAATATCTCTGTAGTGGAATCAATGACAAGTGTAGGTACAAAATAGGCAAAATAAGAGAAATAAATGCAATGGACATGACATAGAAAGAGATATCCAAATAAACCTACTGATGTCCTAACTAAATAAAAACTAAGTACAACTGATGTCTGAAATAAATGTGAAGTAACTTAATACATAGAGTCAAATGAAAATAGTACTAAGGCACACATCCTTTAAAAAATGAAATACATGTCTAATGATTAACTAAACCATAATTAAATGATTGTAGAGTATCAACTACTAAAAATAAGTGATGGTGACTATGTTGTAAATCTGTCAACCTACGGCTCTCCGACACTCTGATCCGCTGCTTAAAAAGTAGGGAAAACAAAAAGGAAAACATTAACAGCATCAGAGCACTTTAGCAAGATCATCTCCATTCGCCCCCAGAGGAAGGGCTACTAAAAGTGATGGAGGCACTACCTATTATGCATATTATACCTAAATCACTAACCCTGTATCTATATAAAATTAATATTTAAAAACCTACAACATCAGACAAAATACATCGAGCAAAATATTCCAAACAAGGAAACTCTCATGTATATCAATTCCAAACTAAGAAACAAAAGATAAAGTAAAACAATACAAAAAAGTAAAGTTGCCGCAATATCATAAATATAGACCATATAACTCGCGCTACCCTTGGGTAGATGATGTGGATACAAGAACTAAATCTCCTGTAATTTCCAAACACGAAGTAGTCCGATCACAATATAACTCAACGATGAATCGTATTAATAAATGGCTTTCGCCAAAGAGTCAGGCTATCAGATATATTACAATACAATATCTCATAAGGTTTTATAACTTATTGCATTATCATGCAGAACAGACTACCAAATCAGGCATCCTAAATATGTACACGGCTCATTAGTCTCATCGCATCACTTTGTAGGATGGACTACCACATCATTTATCCTAGAAATACGATTCTCTAGCCTCATCGCATCACTGTACGGGACGGACTATTAAATCAGGTATCCTAAAATCATGACTCAATGGCCTGTACTAATGGCATATCGACACACTATCCTAAGTAGTACTGAGCTGTACTCATCAACAATATCCATACATGCATACGTATTATATTTAATTGTTAACTCAAACATGATCAAAACAATACCTGTAATAATCCTCTTCGGGATATCCGTGTATGTGCCACAACTCTATTCGTGTACACCCATGGTTACACGTGTGTTGTCGTACGGCTCGAACCCCACATTCACGATTAAACGTGCAAGATAAGTCATCACATCAAAACAAGGTGTCGATCAACCGTTGTAAAGTATCGGTCGATCGATGACAAACATGCACAAAAGGCACTATAAGAAGACCTCATCGGTTGACCGATTGATTCTTATCGGTCGACCGTCCAGAAAGGATTTGAAAACCCTAGCAACACAATCGATTGACTGATCTCTTGGGATCGATCGATCCATTACACTATCTCAGGTTTTCTCAAGTTTCTGTGTTTTGTAACTTGTCTCAAAAATAAAATTTTGTTAGCATGCAAGGTTAAACAATATTTAACTTTCACGATTGCTCAACAATGATTAAATTAAACATGGTTACATCTCTTGAAATTAAACAGTTAGGGTTTAACATTCCAATTAATGAAATTCTCAATTAACAACATATTTTTAATAACATGATTGATAAACATATGTTAATTTAAATCATTACACAGTTATAGATTAGCTTAAACAAGAATCACATCACCAAGACATCACATACTTAGGGTTTAAATATCCTAGTTAACAATATAATCATTTAAATTGGTTAACTTGTGTTTTGGATCAAATTAAAATGTAATTAACAAATTAAAAATAACCCTAATGATCATGATCAACTATTCTTATTAAACAAATATTTAAATTACAGATCTTTTCATTGGTTTTAGATTTAACATCACAAACTAGGTTTTATCACATCTGATTAAACTTTAAGCAGTAGATTAATCAATTAAACATATTAAATTATGAGTTACTACAGGGAAAGGTTTGGAGGAAGATGATCTTACCTCAAACATTTTGCTGAAACTCCCAAACATGCATGCGTGCAAGATCCTCCTTCACCAAGATCGTGAATCTTGTCTTCCTCTCAACAAACACCTTAAGAAAACTCCCAGAAACTCACAATCTAGGGTTAGAGTTTGAGAGGGAAGGTGGCTACTAATATATCACATGAAAGATGATCAAAAGAGGTTTAAAACAAGTACATATACTTAGGTATACAACCGGGCTCGAAGCCAAACAAAACCAACCCGAAAACAAAACGCTGGAGCTGGAAGCCCGTCGCTCAATCCGTCATAACCGATCGGTCGACCGGTCAAGTATCATCGGTTGACCGATCGGCCTTGTAGGTGTAAAATTTGATTTCCCAAAACGGGGATTTTATTTGTATTGATAAGAATAGCTTATTACAAACTAATGAATCGAAATTACAACAGAAGCGGAGGGAATGCCCTCCTTGTTTAACATGGGGACTTCCTTTAGCGATAGGATGCCTCGCTCAATTCTCGCACTGAGTCTGCTTTCCTTGGACGATTCGATCGAGGTTGCTGGTGAGCTTCAGTGCATAGTAGAAGCTCGTGTTAATTGAGTTTGAGTCTCCGAGTTCAATGGCGATCGAGGTCGAGAACTCAAGGAAGATGCTACAGTGCAAAAATGTTGCAAAGAGCAGATCCTTCGCTCTCTCGGGAGCCGAAAGCTAATGGTCCGGTTCACTGATTGTATCAATGAACTCTGAATGAACGAACCTTGAACCTCTTTCCTGTAGCCGGGAGAGGCTCTTAAATAGAGGACAGATGATGTGGTCGCTCCCCGAATCATGGGATGTGAAAATCTACTGTTAAGAGATGCTATGCCTTTCATTTGTACTATAAACGGCTGCTTGATAGGCTCGGAGCGTTGTACTCCTTCCCTTCACGTCGCGAGGAATGGAAAGGCCCATCCCTGACTCGCGTGTGGTCTGGAATACTTTGAATAATGAGATCTAGAGTAAAGGCGAATTCGATTCTCTCGGTTGGGTTGAGTCTTCTGGGCGAACTCGAGCTGTGTGAGCGTGCACAGGCGAAACTGGCATCGTTTGAATTAGGTCTCTTCTGGGCGAACTCGAGCCGTGTGAGCGTGCACAGGCGAAACTGGCATCGTTTGAATTAGGTCGCCTTCGGCAAAACTCGGGCTCATGAGGATGAGCCGCGTGTCCGTAGGGGAAATTCCCACACTTGTTAATTAAGACGACGTCTCGTCTTCACGCGCTCGCTTCAAGATGCAGATTCGATGATGCTTTTGATCTCAACCATTGATTCGACAAGAGATCTTGTGTGAATCGATCAATCCTGGCC
Organism: Asparagus officinalis; assembly: GCF_001876935.1. Classification (NCBI taxonomy): domain Eukaryota; kingdom Viridiplantae; phylum Streptophyta; class Magnoliopsida; order Asparagales; family Asparagaceae; genus Asparagus; species Asparagus officinalis. The sequence goes on along the minus strand of NC_033803.1, from coordinate 50,328,003 downwards.
ATCCCATGTGGCATTTAAAATGTTTTGCTTTGTTTGTGCCCGCTCGATTGGAACCGCCGAATCAAAACTGTCTGCTTTAAGTGGTCAGCGAATCTTGACGGTCGAGATCTTACGTATATAGTGTTGATTCATCTCCTTTGCAGGAGGATCACTACACTCATAAATTCTCTCACTCAAGCCTTCTTAGAGAAATCTCAGACTTCCTAGATTCGAAATGGCTTCGGGAGTGAGAACACATGCTCGAAAGGGAAGAGGGAGGCGGTCCAAACTGAACCCATCATCCTTTCGGATGACGAGGAGGAAGAATGCACCTATGCTTCCCCCCAGCGGTCCTCTCAGCCTCCTCTTCCTAGCAAAGGGGTTATCCCTCTGATCCAACCCATTGCCATGGTTCCAGTTAGCTAGGAATATGTCTCTCCGAGCTCCAGATCTGCACAGGGCATCCTCAGAAAACTACAGAATACCATGAAGCAAGTGGTCTCTATCATTAGCCTTGCCTGGGGGACCTATGCAGACTTTAAACCTTTCCTCATGAACTATGTCGCCGATCTCAGGCGTTTGGGAGAGGCTCAAGAGGCTTCGCATTGTCTGGTCAGTTTTCTCGGTTTTGAGTTACGTCTGACACACTTGGCAGTCTTGCTACGGGCTGATTCGGAACCAGACGTGGAGCAGCTCATGGCTCAGGCTCGGATCAGAGGGACACGAGAGCGGGAGATTCGGGAGAGTGACCTATCGTACAAAGGGGCTCTTGTCACGGATCTGCTTACCTGACAATGTCTACTGCAGGCAGAGATTGATACCTCCGTCTCCACTATTGCTCAAATGAAGGCCCAGCTTATGGAGGAAGAGACGGCTCTGAAAGGCTTGCAACTCGAAAGTGCGAACATCCACAGAGCAGTTGAAAGGGAGATGCAGGCCCTTCAGATGCTTTGTCAAGAAGACTCTGTCACTGCTGCGTCTTTTGAGACTGAGATCCGAAGGGAGGCGGAGGGTCAGGTCCAAGCGGATCGGGCGAGGAAGATAGCCGCCGCTAAAGATGAACTCACCTCCTTCATTGAGCTGGTGTAGGTTCGACAGAGTGGGTCGATATTTTGAGGCTCTTCTTGTTTTATCATGACTTTGTTTTGAATGTATCATCATAACTTTTAAGTTAGCTATGAATGTAATTATACTTTCTTTGTTTATATATTTCCTTTTCTATACCTCATGTGCATGTTTCCCTCTTGGTGATCGACCCTTGGGATTTTTGGCAAATCCCCAGCCCTCAACGGGTTTGATAAGCCTTTACCGATTACCGTTTGAATCGGGCTAGCCGTACTATTCCCCTCAGCACGATGAGTTGTCAAGTAGTTTCTCTTAGGCTTAATGCTAAGACTTATCCTCTAATCTTAGCCGTTTGAGGCGTGGGTTTGAGTTAATTATAATTGTCAGGTCGTAGTTTAGTTGTATCATAACGACTTAAACTAAAATGACTGTTACCTACGGGTGCACCCGGAGAGAGTGTCAATAGGTTGTATCTCTTGGTAGGTCTGACTATGCAGGTGAGTCTATTTCATTCAGGCGAGTTGACAAATCGACACTCTAAAAGAGCTAGACCAATCGGGCGAGCAGAGTAGTGCATGCGAGATTTGCCTTCACACGTGAACTAGGCCAAACAGACGAGCGGCTCAGGCAAGACTCATTCTCACTGGCAAAGCGAGCTTGATGTTCATAGGCGAGTTTCATTTTCGCAGGAGAAATTTGAAATAGTGGAGGGTGAGCCACGTGTTCGTAGGCGAAGCTTTGTGCCTTCCAGCTAAGGCCGCACGGGCTCGTCAGGTCTCATTAAATGCGATTCGACAAGTCAGAGTCTCTTCTGTAGTTTTCGAGTCTGGCCGTTAGATTCAGTCATGAATTTTTGTTCAAGTTCTGGGTTTCGATTCGCCCGACACGTTCCCTGTTTCAACGACTCCTCTATAACCGCCAAAAACCGAACTATTGAGAGCGATCGGGGTCGTCGATTTCGATCGTGGCCACGCCTCTCAACCTTAAGCGTCTCGCCTTTAAATAAGCTTTGTCCCCTTCCTTTGAGGACTACTGTGCTTAGGAATTTCTGCTTGCTCAAAATTTTTAGAGAGAAAAAACTCTTGCTTCGTCTCCGACTTTCTGATATAGCGCCGAAAGCTAAGAAATGCGTTTCAAAAGGGTAGGGTGTCAGTCGCTGTCCTAGTGGTCTCGCTGCCGGTATGGCCGCTAGCACCCCTGGAACATACTTGGGTAAGTCTAGTGGGTTGTTTAACGACTTCACATTGACGACCGATGCTGGGTCGGGAAGATGAGCACTGCTCGTCTTAGTAGATTTTGCCTTTTCTGGCAATTTTCCTGATTTGGGTGAAACTAGCCTTTTTCAAGCGGATTCATATTTCATCGGGTGAGCACGACTTCTACTTTGACAGGCAAAATCGGCTTTCATCGGGTGAAGGCAGATTCTGCTTTGACATGCGAGTTCTGCTTTTGTCAAGCGGATTTACCCCTTGTTAGGTGAATTCAACATTCGTCAGGCATAATTGGTTTCGCCGGGCGAGATTCGCCTGTTTGGGGGACTTGAGAAAGTTTCTAACTCCAAGAGTGGATTCTGTTCTAACTCTTCGGCTTTGCCTTGCAGCCACTTTTTCTGACGAGGCCCTCCCGAAAGGCGTAGCCATTGGTCTTGCCGGTGGCACGGGCTATACGACGCCTCCCCGATTCCCTCTTCTTGATCATGTGCTCGGGTTTGCTGTCAACAAGTCGGATGAATTTGTCAAGAGAGTGACCGACGGGCACCACTTGACGTTGCGCGAGTTGACTACAAACGCAGCGTTGACAGACGTAGCCAGGATGGAGCTAAAAAAGCCTTAGTTCTTGTTTGGTGATACCACTACTGACCCTTCGGCTCTATTGTTTGGTGAGAGCAGATGGCTCCATATTGTGGATGGAGTCTACTACTATCTTTCCAGTATGCCGAGAGGGTTCTCAATCGTTGAGTTGCGGTCGCTTGCGGTTTCGAGAACGATGAACTAGGATTTGACCCCAACTCAAGATGGTGGGTGACTACCCACTCTTTCGAGGCGCTCTCGGTGGAGGTTGTCTATCCCATGGTTCGTTTGGCCTACGGGAGGCCTTATGCATTGGTGTCGGCGATGGTAGCATGCATCCATCGGGGACTTTGCACGTTGACAACCCAATTTTGTCGTGTGTCGTTGTTCGCTCAAAAAATCGTTGCTTTCTTCATCATTGATTCCATTGCTATATTGAATAACAGTTTTTCGGTTACAGAAGATCCGGTCTTTTTTAGATCCGGTTACAATGAAAATTAAAAATAAAGAAAATTAAAAATTACAACTTTTTCTCCTTCGCCGAACAAATCGCGAGCTCCTGTTATTCGGTCACTCGCTTGCGTGGGTTGTTTGCCTGCGCCGGGGTTGTTTTCCGTGGACCACCGCGCGATCTAGATCCGAACAGATCTACGCAGTATAACGGGTATTATTTCACTAAGGAAATAATAGCCGGAGGGATTATTTCACCAAGGAAACAATCGCTCGAATCTCGGGATCAAAGACCAAGCTTTGATCCGGAGTGTAACAATGTAGATCTGAGATCTCGATCCCCTCGAACTCCTGCCTTTTGTGATGCGGGTGCTCGCCAAGAATCGGATCCGGACGTCCAAGTCTTCAAGCCTTCAAAAACTCCAAGATGAGGTCTCAATCCGGCAGAGTTTCAGCTCTCCAAAAGTTCTTCCAAAAGTCCCCCTAAATGATGAATGACCCCGCCTATTTATAGGCAACCAGATCTGTGCATTTGGCACAGATCTGGGCGGCCACCTCAGGGTGGCTCGGCTCATGCCGAG
>NC_033803.1:50322007-50324067 GCF_001876935.1 Asparagus officinalis | reverse complement strand
TTGGGTGGCTCGGCCTTGACCGAGCCACCCCAAGGTGGCTCGGCTTTGGCCGAGCCACCCCAGGGTGGTTCGGCTTTGGCCGAGCCACTCCGGGCTTTGCGTCCGTCTTTCGGTTGTTTCAGACTTTGTATCCGCTTCGTCCGTGATTCGGTTATGCGGTTGATTGGTCTGAAATCGATTCGTTGACTTGATTCCTGATTTGGAAGTCTGGATCCCGATTAGGCAGTAAATCGGCTTTGGTGTCTGAGTTCGAATCCGTTATATGGTTGGATGACTCGTTGACTCCCTGGACCGTTGGTTTGATTCCGCACGCGAGTGGATTCATTCCGTCGTTCACGTGCGGTTCGTCAGCTTCGTAGCCTTGTTAATCCGCTTCGTTGCGTGTCACTTGGCTTCGGTGTTGTGGACTGACGTTCGTGCTTAGATACGTCGCCCGATGGTTCATTAGTTCGTGTTGAGCCGTGTTAAGGGACCTATAAGCAATTTTATATGCCTACAGATACCCCCTCCAAAGTTTTCCAGTCTCGTTCTTTTATAGAAGAGTCTGGAATACTTTGGATATGACTGTCCCAACCTTCAATCGGTGTAACGGGCTCTTGGAATAGCTTCTATTCTCGATTCCTTCAATCCTCCAGGCTATTCGGTGCTTTGTCGAATGCTTGAGAGGGTTCCGGTGCTGCATTTATTGTCTGACCGTTGTTGGAATTTGAACTTTGAAGTCGATTCCTGATTTTTTCAATCTTTAACTCGTGTTGGTTGCTTCAACATGGAATTGACCATCGGTTGACGGCTTTGAATCTTCATTGTGACGCGTTGTCCGGCGTTTAACACAGTTTACACTCGTAAGTATTTTGGAGTCTACACAGTTTAAGCTCTTAAGGAGTTGGAGCGGGGAGGTCTAGTTTATACTCATACACTCCTGGGAGTTATGTTAAGTTATCCTTAAGAATATTTTTAGAAAAATATTCTCGAGAAACTTCTCAACAAAGAGGAAGGAATAGTTTATACTCGTATACCTTATTGGAGTATTCTTTAGGTTCGAATAATCTGAACCGGCCCAAAAAAATGTGCCAAAAAGGCAGTATTTGGGTTCAAAAATCTCTCTGACCCTTCCAAATATATGGTAGAGGGGTTAAATAGGTGAAGGACTGAACCGTAGGTTGATCAAAAGTCGTTTCAATGCTTAATTCAGCTCCAATTTGAATTCTGGTTCAAATTTGGTTCAAACTGGTTCAATTTGGCTCAGACTGGCTCATTCTGGTTCAATCTGGCTCAATTTGGCTCATTCTGGTCTGGTCTGGTCTAGCCAGGCTCAATTTGGCTCATTCTGGCTCATCCTGGCTCATTCTGGTCCATTCTGGTCTATTCTGGTCCAATCTGGCTTGGTCTGGTTTAGCCTGGTCTGGTCTGGTTCAGCCAGATCTGGTTCAAGGCTATAAAAGGGGTTTTTTTTGTTTTTTCTTTTTCTTTTTCTTCCTCTCTTTCTAGGGCCGGCCACCCCCTCCCTCTCTTCTCTTGATTTCTCTTCCCTCGAGCATCCATTCTCTTTCAAACCTTGATATTTGTCTTAGATCTGGCTTTCCTTTGAATCTTGGACTGAGAAATCTCCCAAAAACTCCAAACCAAAAGTTTCTTTCAGGCCCCTCGAGCGCGTGGTTCAAGTTTCCTTAAAGGTCTCGCCTTTATTGGATTTTGGGCTTTTCTTCAGGTAAATCCTCCGCAATCTTGATCTATTTCATGTTTGATCTAGTGTATGGAGTCGCGGGATCGCATATAAGGGTTGAGGGTGTGATTTGATGCCTCAGGCTCGCCTTTTTAGGGGTAGAATTACGATAAAAAATGGGATTTTTCCTTTTCTAGATCTGATCCCTCAATTTACCTTGCAGGTCTCTATGTCCCGTATGGCGAGGGGTCAATCCTCTACCGCGCCGAATGATGGCGCGCCTCCCTCTTACGCTGGTGAGCTACTTTTTCTGAAAATTTACAAATTGGTCCATTTTTTTCTTGGAAATTTGTAAATTGGTCCTTTTTCTTTTTTACTCCCCGTTGTTCTCCTTGGT
>NC_033803.1:50286746-50321007 GCF_001876935.1 Asparagus officinalis | reverse complement strand
CTTGTTCGAACCCTACCATAGGTTGTTCGCTTGATGGTTCCGGACTGCAGATGGGTTCTAGGCCGGGATTCTTTCAGAATCGATTCGAGATTGTCTCGCGCCGATGTCCCTCTGCTGGTCATGTTGGTGGTGACCCTCGTAAATTCTCCCTCTTCATCCACTGTTCTTCTTCGTTGGAAACGCCTAGGCCTTGGTTTTGGCGTTTCAGTACTAAGTCTTTCGAAAACCGAAACTCTTTCGGGGACCGCCTTGATGCAGTTGCACTCAGACAATACTGCACGAATGAGTTTGGAACAAGGACATTGAGTTTCCTGTTCTCGGGGATTCCTCTTTCTGGTTTTATTCGTACCCCCAACACGATAGTACAATTCGTCTGCTTGACCTATCGTGTGTTGGCACGACTTCTCAGGTATAACATTATCGTCATCAGATGATAATGTTTCCTTCTGAGGGGGAATTGCTTTCTTAGGGCTTTCGAAAGTCACGCGCCTCGATACATGCCTTTTTGGGCGTGAGTTCTCGGCGGGCTCCTGGACTTCAATGCGCAAGTTGGTGCGCATGACTGCCCTGGTCTCTTTGTCATGTTGGAGGTGGCGGCGACCCCCAGCATGTTGTGTCGTCCGAGTTTAGACTCATATACCTATTGGAGTATCAGGGAGTAGTTTAACCTCTTATACCGGTCGGAGGATTGAGAAACAGTTTATACTCGTATACTCTTTGGAGTTTTGCCGTTCTTATTTGGCTTACCTTAGCGTTATGACGCCGGCTTCAACCAAGGTCTGAATGCTATTCTTGAGAGCAAAGCAATCCTTGGTGGGATGAACGACCCTCCTGTGGTATGCACAGTACTTTGGGTCCGTAGTGTTGTCAGCTTCCTCCTGATTTGTGATAGGTGGTAGCTTGATCTTGTTACCTTCAAGGAGGGATTCGAAGATGGCTGGAACGTCTTCGTCCTTGAAGGAATACTCTCTTTGGAGTCTCGGACCCGAAGTCTTTTGCTGCCTTCGGGATTGCTGTTGTGACGCTTGATTAGCACCACCAGTAGCTGCAGGTGTTTTGCCCTTACCACGAGAGGCGAAATTTGAGTCCAGCGGATTAACCGTCGGTTGGTTCCTCTCGGCCTTCTTCCTTCTAAGGAATCGCTCAGCCTGCTCCCCTCGGACCTTCAGATCCTTCCAAGTGTCAGACGGTGCTGTTCCCATTGCTTCCAACACGTCCAACGCAAGGTTGTTGTGGCAAGTTTGGAGGATGAATTCCTCTGTGATCGGGTCCCGGCAATTCATCGCCTTGTTCCGGAACCTTTTGACGAAGGTGTCGACTAACTCCCCGTCCTTCTGCTTCTCATCGAGCAATGATCCGATAGATATCTCGGTGTCGTCGTCGAAGAAGTTAGCGAGGAATTTTGTCTCCATGTCGTCCTAGCTATTTACGCTTCCTGGCTTGAGGCGGCGATACCAATCGAAGGCGGCTCCGCGAAGAGTGCCGACGAATGACCGCACCATCAGAGGCTCATTGCCGGAAATAATACCCAGGTGCGATTTGAAATAAATCAAATGCTGAGTGGGGGAACCCTTCCCATCGAACGGCGTGAAGTTGATTAGATTGAACTTCGCCGGATATGGGATCGATTCCCACTCTCTTGGGTATGGACAGGGAATGCCTGTTTTCTTCGTCTCTTGAGCGGAGATCAATGTGTTGATTTTGCTCTCGAGATCTTTGATCTTCAAGTCTTCACTTGTATCTTCGTTGGCATCCTCGTTACCACCCCCTGCATTGACGGGAGGGTTATTGGCATTGTGAGCTTCATCCCTATCCGTGTGCTCCTCTTCCTGAACAACCTGGTTACGGTGGCTTGGTTCACCTCGCTGGTTCGTCAGTGCCTGAATTTGTTGCTCATGCATCTCTCTCATAGTCTGCATGGCCATCTGCATCTCGAACCTAAAGCTTTCCTGTTGTTTGGCTATGGCATCTTCGAGCATCTTGGCCACTTGTTCCGCGCTTATCATCAGTGACTCGCGGGGTTCCCCCTCACTGGACACTGTATTATCTGATGCGACTGCGGAGCAGGTATCCGACTCTTCACCTTCTGAAGGTACTCTTGTCCGAACCCTACCATAAGTTCCTCGTGCGATTGCTCTAGACTGCAGACGGGTTAGACGCCGGGATGCTTTCAGAATCGACTCGAAATCATCCCGTGCCGATGTCCCCTTGCTGGTCATATTGGTGGTGACCCTCGGAAATTCTCCGTCTTCAATCACCCTTCTTCTTCGTTGGAAGCGCCTAGGCTTTGGTTTTGGCGTCTCCGCACTGAGTCTTTCGAAAACTGAAACTCTTTCGGGGACTGCCTTAATGCAGTTGCATTCAGACAATACCGCCCGAATGAGTTTGGAACAGGGGCATTGAGTTTCCTGTTCTCGGGGAATCCTCTTCCTGGTTCTATTCGTACCCCCAGCACGATAGTACAACTCGTCATTTTGACAGTCGGAGTAACCTATCGTGTGCGGGCACGACTTCTCAGGTATAACACTATCACTATCAGATGATAATGTTTCCATCTGAGGTTGGATTGCCTTCTTTGGGTTTTCAACAGATGATAATGTTTCCATCTGAGGTTGGATTGCCTTCTTTGGGCTTTCAAAAGTTACACGCCTCGAAATGTGCCTTTGTGGGCGCGAGTCTTCAGCGTGCTCTTGGACTTCGATGCGCAAGTTGGTGAGCGCAGCTGCCTTGAGTTCTTTGTTATACTGGAGGTGACGGCGACCCCCAGCGTGTTGAGTCGTTCTGGGCTTCTTCATCGGGCCCAAACGCTCATGAACTGGAGCTTTGCCTCTCTCGTCGGGAATTGGACCGAGGCGCTCCAAGACTGGCTTTCTCCTTCGGGAGGATTCTGCATGATCTCCCGGAGTAGTTATGGGAATTCTCAGCGACTTAGCTTGGTTCGCCGGAGGTTGAACTTTGGTTGGAGGCTGCAAAGGTTGCTCCTTAGCCTGAATACCTCTTTCTGCAGCTTTCTACGGGCTTCTTCGACTTGAGCCCGTGCCTGCGGTGATAGTGCGCGGCGTTTGCGAATGCGCTCCTCCAGTGTCGAACGGTTCCGTTTGACACGGACCCATTCGTTCGTTGGCGGCTTGGAGGAGTCGCCATTCATCGACCGTTGAGGCTGTTTGCCTCTCCCGTTCTTCAGATCCGCGTTGTAGCAGATTCCGTCGGTGGACTCCATCGCTTTGGCGAATTGTTTGCCCAAGCGTTGGCGTTGCCTTTGGCGGGCTCTCTTTGAGAGAGTCACCGCTCCTTTGGTGACGGAGGAATTGGTTGGAGCCAGCTTGATCTGGTTGGAGGTTGGTGGAGCCTCACCTGACGCAACTTTGGCGTCAATCGAGATGAGGTCGTCGTTGGTAGCTTCAACTTCTTCGTACCAACGCACCTTTCTGCTGGAAGAGAACTTGGACTTCTTAGACTTGCGAGGGGAGGTAGATCCGGACGAGGATGAAAGGTACTCCTCGAACTTTTGTTGGTCGAACTCATACTCGACCTCCTCCTCGACCGGGATCGAGATCCGCGGCTGCGACGCAACGATCTCGGCAGCGAGATCGTTGGCTCCCACTGTGGTCGCCAGATTGTTCGCGGGGAAAATCGTAGGTTTCTTTGTTATTGATTCCATTGTCATCTTGAGTTACAACTTTTTGAGTTACAAAAGATCCGGTCTTTTTATAAGATCCGGTTACAACGAAAATCAAATAAAAATAAACAAAGATTACAACTTTTCTCCTTTTGTGTCGAACGAATCGCGAGCTCCTGTTTTGCGGTCGCTCGCTTTGTGGGTTCTTTGCCTGCGCCGGGGTTGTTTGCCGTGGACCACCGCGCGATCTAGATCCGGTCGGATCTACGCAGTACAACGGGTATTATTTCACCAAGGAAATAATAGCCGGGGAGGATTGTTTCACCGGTGGCCGGCACTGCACCGAGCCACCCATGGGTGGCTCGGCTTAGGCCGAGCCACCTATGGGTGGCTCGGCTTTGGCCGAGCCCCCTTAGGCATGGTTGTTTCGTCGTTTTCCGCTCTTGGTTCTATCCGTGATTTGGTTCTGTGGTTGATTTATCCAGACTTGATTCGTTGATCTGATTCGGCAGTAGATTCGATTCCTGATTTGGAAGTAGATCCACTTCTGAGTTCGAGTCCGAAACTGATCTTGATTCGATCGTGATTCGTACGAGTCTGCCCTTGGTTGGATGACTCGTTGACTCTTCAACACTTGGCTTGATTCCGAACGCGAATGGATGTATTCCATTGCTTGCGTGCGATTCGTCGATCTCGTCGCCTCGTTGGTTCGTCGGTTTGTGCCGAGCTGTGCTAAGGGACCTATAAGCAATTTTATATGCCTACAACTACCACATATGTCTCGACCCCTTGGGCGCGGTGGACCACAAGGGCAAGAAGAAGAGGGCTCCCGGGATTAGCCACAAGAATTGGGTTGACTACCTATTCCCTAGGAACGATGTCAAGGGGAGGCCTAGTCTACCATTGGGTGAGTGTGACCAGGCCGAGGTGGAGAGTCGGATGGCCAAAGGGGAATCCGCCATAACCCTTGAGCATGACGAGGGCGGGTTCCCATTCGGGACGACCTTCCAGTCGTTCCATCATCAGGACAAATCTCCCATATCCGCTAAGGCTCTACTCGCGAGATACCTCATGCTGTGGTTGAAGAGGTGTGTGGTTCCCACCTATTCCTTCGAGGTGCTCCCGGTGGAAGTGGTTTAACCTGTGGTACGCCTGGCTTATGGGAGGCCGTACGCGTTAGTGTCAGCAACGGTAGCCTGTATCCATAGAGGGCTCCGCACACTGACAAACCAGTTTTGCCGTGTGTCGTATGTTGACGAGGGTGAAGGCGAAGTTGCCAAGACCCCTAATCCGAGAGTGGGGCTACCGTACACTTATCTGATAGCGTGGTTCATATACCACTACGAGTGTTTGATGAGTGCCCTAGCGGCTCTACAGGGAGGGGGATCTATCCTGTTTGTCCAGCGTCTGGAGAGATGCTCTTGGAAGTGTAAAGACGTCCCTGACATGAGGAAGACGTTGTCTTATTTCGGTCATTACAACTTCTGACGATTCTTTCCTTACTTCACCAGGGGCGGCTATAGCGAGTCACTCCAGGACGTGTCGACGGCGGCCCACAACACCGTCCTCTCTTACGACGCCTTCCGGTGGTTAGTTAACATCCTGCCGGGGTATCACGTCTTACGAACTGGCTCCGCGTGTTACCTTGAGCCTTATTTCCCTTGTAGGTTTGCCCGCCAGTTTGGGTATGACCAGCTTTATGTCGGGAACGTCAACCCTCATTTTGATTACGAAGGAGGATTGGTTGATGGTGCGTGAGGCTGGTTCTGGACCTATGCTGGTGGCACCAATGTGCACTTCGAGTTGCCGGCTAAGGATCGCGACCTTCGCCATTCGCTCCTCTATTGTCGGTGGTATTGGGGTGCTAGTGCGAACCCCGGGGGCTTCCGATTTCAAAGTTTTTGTTTGGTAGGGCGCGGGCGTCGCCCGAGGGCAGCTACCTGCTCCTTAAGGCGAAAGGGTCGTCAGACTGTGGAGGAATGGTTCGAGGATATCCCTGAAGAGGAGGCCGAGGATCTTCACGCTGTCCCGGGAAACTTCAGGGAATCCGCGGCTCGCACTCCGTCCCCTCATCCTCCATCGGGCCCCGTCGACGTGGGAGGATCAGATGAGTTGGCTCAGGTGGGTGAACGCCTGGAACAGGCCCGAGGAGCAATCGCTGGGCGACTGGGGATGCCTCTCTTGGCTCCTAACAGCTCTCTTCTTTCCGAGCGACAACGTGAGGTTACGGCTGATAGTTCCAGGGTGGAGGTGGCCAAGAAGGCCCATCACGAGGAGGTGGCTGAGGTCATCGGAGCGGCGAGAGGCCGGGATGACGCAACCTCCGTGCCAATTCCCGGGGCGACCACTCCTACAGCCAGCGGCGTACGCCCTGCTGTTGCTTAAATGCCTTGGGGACGGTTCCGGTAAACTCAGGCGGTCGTTCCCTCATCATCTGCTATGGAGTAGCAGGTAGCGGTTTCAACAACTCCCCGCATTGTGCCGAAAGGTAATCCTTAATACCGTATCCTCGGGTACAGGGTCGAATTGGCCCTATCTGATGTTTGCATTGACTCAATGTAGGTATGATTGAGGAGGCGATCCCCATTCCTTCCGATGAAGATGTGGGAACAAGGGATGAGGCAGAGCTCGGCGACTCAGGTAAGAGCATGGTCGAACATTTTTGATTTATCTCTACTGAACCGCCTATGGGGTTCTTTTCAGAAGTTACTGTTAATCTCCTTTCTGCATTTGCAGCTGCTCCGGTCTCGAATGTCGCTGAAAAAGAGTATTCTCCTTCTTGGGCTGACCAGTCGGCTGAGGAGGGTAGCAGAACCGACAGCGAAGACGATGACTCGATCCATGAGACGACGTCGAGCGACGAGGGATCATCTGACTTTGTAGGGGAGACTCACGCTCCTGAAGAAGTGTCGGTCGAGATAGGGTCGTCGGCCCAGGGGGCTTTTCTACCCGAGGGGAAGCATCCACCCGTGTGGCAGTTGATCCCTCGCCCTGTGTCTCGATGACCGTTGAGGCCGCGCTCGGGTCGGTGGTTGAGACCCCGATGGTGTCGGTTCGTGCTCCAGCCTTATTGGTGTCTATTACTACTCCCACTGCTGCGGCTATCAGTGCTTCGGCCCCGGCTTTGGTGACGACATCGACTGTTGATGAGGCTACCCTCTCTCCCTTGGCCCTCTCGCACAAAAAGCTGGTGGACCAAACCATTGCCAGTCTCCAAGCCACCCTTGGAGACAGCATTCGGCTCGCACTGGAGGAAAGCTGCCCCTTTGAGGAGTTCAAGGAGGCCCTTGAATATCATATGGGCTTTTTGATCAGAGTTCTGGGTCCTTCTGCCGCCAAGTCGTACTTCGAACGTTTGGAGGAGGCAGAACAGATTGTCGAACAACTGCTTTCCCTTCATATTACAAGCTCCGAGATCATCCATCTTGCGTCCGGTGAGGTCCAAATAGCATTAGAGGAGCATGATCACAGACTAGAGGAGGCAACGTCATTGGAGGCGAAGCTGATGCAAGAGATGGAGCGTGCTACGGCTAAGAGCGAGCGGATGAGCTTGGTGCGTCAAGAGGCCGATTCTCGTGCTTCCCGCCTATCTTCAGAGATAGCAGGGACAAAGCAAATGATTGCTAATGCGCAAGCCTTATTGGCTAACCAGGAGAAGGCTCATGAATAGGTGATCGGGGAGTTAGAGGCACTCGAATCTCAATAGCAGCTGGTTGTTGATACTATCGAGGAGAAGGACTGAGCCCTCAAGGCGGCGAGGCACGCTGTCCAAGACTTGCTTTCATGCTCAGAAGGGGATATTCGTCGAGAGATCTTGAGGAAGCTCGAGTTCAAGCGTGCTGAAGAGATTCGCGAGTTGGAGTCGTGGCTGAGAGATTTTTAATATGCTTTCGACTATGTCGTTGTATTCGAATCTCCCTTAATGAATGGAACTGTGTTTTCATCCCAGTCATTGCTCCCTTTATTCTGTGTGCGTGCATTTTATCGCTGGTTATAGCTGGCATTGTTAATTCAACCATTGGTTGATTTGTATCGGGTGACTCCTGGCCACCTAAGTCCCCGCTGCAGGCGAATTTCAACCTTAGGTGTAATTACGAACAGTTCAAGCTTCGCTTGGATCCCAGCTGGGTCGATCTTCAGGCGAACTTAAAGGTGGCTCGAACCCCAAATATGGTTAGGTCTTAGTTAGGCAGATCAGCATAGTGCGCGAGTATGAGCCTTCGGGCGAACTCCGTATGTGCGATTTCGCCTAACGAATTTAATTCGTGGGCAGGCTTTATTTTTGGTGGGCCACATGACTATCAATTAAGACGACATGGGCACGTCTTTTCCCGTTAAAGGTGGCGTAGTAAGGGTTCCCCATTCTTCATGCCCGATCTGAACCGTTGGCTAGAGATCGTGTCGGAAATTGACACATCTCGACCGTTCGCGTGAGATTCGGCATCATCTTGCCTTATCCGTGACTGTTCGATTCAAACGGTCCAATCGAACGGCGGGCATTCACCCCTGCCATGTATTTAATGCCCCCCTTTTCTACATTGATGGATGTCATGGCTTCCAATTGCCTTTTCAGAAGAGGCGCTTCTTTCTTGCTGTGTTTATGATGGCGCCAAAGGTGAAGAGGACCGCTTCAAAGAAGGGCAAGGGTGCTTCCTCCTCTTCCGCCGCCAAAGCTACCGCCGCTGGAGGTATTTTGGCATCTGGTCCCTCGTCCGGGCCGATCATGGGTCTGTAAGGTGACATCCCTTGCTCTTAACTCTCTCTCTTTTCTTTTTGTTGTGCCTTCGTGCAGTATGGGAAGGAGTGCCCTTCACCAGAGAGCAGAGGATTGAACCCATACTTGTTTCCGACGACGAGTCCGAGGGGGCCGCGGCTTCTCCCGCTTCGCAGCCTGTTCCCCCGCTTGGGGCGGAGCACGACGAGTCCGAGGGGGCCGCGGCTTCTCCCGCTTCGCAGCCTGTTCCCCCGCTTGGGGCGGAGCCTTGCCTTGATGTTCCTCCCATTGATGCACTTGCTCAGGGTCAAGAGCCCGTCCCCTCGTCAGCCTTGGTGTTGGGACCTATGCCGACTTCAAACAGTCCTTCCTGGATCGCATGGTTGATCTCAGGCGGTTGGGTGAACCTCATCTCGTCGTCCATTACAGGCAGTGGCTCCTCTATCTGGAGTCGCGTCTGACACACCTGGAGACTCTGCTACAAGTAGGTCCCGTGGCTGACGTGGACCGCTTCTTATCTCAAGTTCAGCGTAGGGAGGCATGGGAACAGGAGGTTCGGTCAAGGGAAATGGCGGATTTGGAGTCTCATGTCGCCTTCTAGGTGGACCAACAGCACTCACTGGGGGAACGGATAGGCACTCTTACTTCCACCGTATCCCGTTTGAGGGCTGAGTTGGAGCTTGTGGAGACGACTCTAGGGGCCTCCGATCTGAAAGCCAGAAAGTTGACAAATCTGTCTAAGAGGCGACCCGAAACCTTGAGATGCTGTGGCAGAAAGACTCTGTCGCCGCCTCTACCTTCGAGGGTCGGACTCAGAAGGAAGGTGAGGATAAAGCCCAGGAAGACCACGCGAGGAGGGTGGCCCCGGCTAAAGCGGAGCTCACGTCCTTCAGCCACTTAGACTAGGTTCTCCGTGTTTAAGACATTTGGTGTTAATGGTTTGTAAAATCATAACTTTGTTCAAATGTACTGTCTTAAAACTGGTGTTTAAGACATTTGGTGTTAATGGTTTGTAAAATCATAACTTTGTTCAAATGTACTGTCTTAAAACTGGATGAATGATATGCCCTTTTGATTTTTGTTCAAATGTACTGTCTTAAAACTGGATGAATGATATGCCCTTTTGATTTTCTAAATGTGTTTGTGCATGTTCTCCTTTTCTGTGTTGATGTTGCCTTTTATCCTTCCAGCTTTTATTTCTCTCTGTGAAGTCGTCGTGGGCGAGTTTGAGTTATAGCTGGATTCTAATCACTGGCGAGTTCAGGCTGTGGGCGAGCTCTAGCCACAGGCGAATTAAGTCGAAGGCAAGATGAATACTGATTAAGGAGTAGCCACGTGTCTAGTCACGGTCCTACATGCTTGCTAGCTGGGTTGGTGCTGGCACGTCACTTCATATTAAAGGCGATGTAATGGGGGGCTCTTTGTTCCACGCCCAATCTGGATCATTCGAGGGACGCCCTTGGGCCGTACATCATACACTGCCCTCTTTCTTTGACGGAGGGTTCATTGTGTTCCTTGCTTCCTTCTCGTTCAAGATGGCACCGCAGGTGAAGGTAGCAGGTGCGGAGAAGACGGGAGACGACGCCTCTTCTTCGGCTCCCGCACCTGGCCGCGACCCGGAGTCTAAACCTCCGGACCCCGTTGCAACCCAGTTAGAGGAATTGGAGAGTACTGTGAAGCGAGTGATCTTGCTCGTCGATCAGGGCCATAGCACTTTCGCGAAACTAAAATAGCCTCTCAGACCGTATGGCCTGCATCCAGCACCAGGGAGACTATAGGATCGCCATACGCTGCTCAATGAGACTCATTGATCTGGAATTGCTCTTAACAAAACTGGAGGACTTGCGACATGCGGCTCTGGAGCCTGAAGTAAAGACGTTCTTATCTTTAGCTCGTCGTCGTGCCGTGTGGCAGGGAGAGTGCCGAAGGCGAGACATAGAAGACAAAGAGGCCCTTATCGGTCATTTGGATCTTCACCACCGCCTATTGCAATCTGACATGGAGTCTACCGTTTCTTCGTTTTTTTAGGAATGATCCTGCATGCAGAGGGATAATCAATCTTGACGGGCCGACGCATTCAGAGCGAGACCGTGCAAGGCGATCTTGCAAGGGAGAGGCGTAATCTTCCACTGCTTCTTCAGGAGGATGCCGCTGCTAATGCTTCTTTCGAGGCACGGGTCTAAAAGGAGGGAGAGGGCAAAGCTCGCGCCATGCATGCGAAGAAGATAGACGTAGTTAGAGCCAAGCTCGCATCTTTCAAACTCCTAGAATAAACCCGTAGGATAGGAGTTGATTCAAGATACCATGTTCAACGTTTTGCTTCTCGAATGTAATGTTATGACTCTCTTGATTGTAAAGTTATAACTTTGTTCAAATGTATTGTCCAGAAACATCTAATGAGCTTCGTACTTTCTCGTAGCATACACAATCTTCTCATTTTTTATTGTGTCGCCATTCAACGTCTTTCTCATGTAATGGGCAGACTCAATTACTGGAGATTTTATGCCGCAGGCGAACCTCAAGCGATGCGAGTTTGTGCCGCAAATGAAACTCCAGTGCTGGCGAGTTTGAGCCGCAAGCGAAACTCAGGTGGTGACGAGTTTAGGTTGCAGGCGAAACTCAAGTGCTGGCGAGTTTGGGCTGCATGTGAAACTCAAGTGCTAGCGAGTTTGGGGCGCAGGCGAAACTCAAGTGCTAGCGAGTTTGGGCCACAGGCGAAACTCAAGTGCTGGCGAGTTTGGGCCGTAGGAGAAACTCAAGTGCTGGCGAATTTGGTCCACGGGCGAAACTCAAGTGCTGGCATGTTTGGGCCACAAGCGAAACTCAAGTGCTGGCGAATTTGGTCCACGTGTCTGCCTACGGACCCAAATGCTTGATAGCTTCGGTGATGTGGGCGCGTCAGTCCTCATTAATTGCGAAGTGACGGAACGCTTCGCCTTCCGCGCTCAATCCGAACGGTCGGTTTGGAGTCCCAAGAGCTAAGGCTTTTATGGGTGTCGAGCTCGAAGCACCGCTAGAGATCTGAGTTGTTTGATCTATTTGAGGCAGCGAATCCTAGCCATTCAGCTTTTGGCTATATAATGTGTCCGCTATTCTCTCGGTAGAGTCCCCGTGTTCACAAAGATTCGCCTGAAGAAAACTCTTACAAAGTTTCTTGCTCTGATCAATGGCCTCTAAGCTGAGCGCTTCAAAGGGCAAGGAGGTTGCTTCCTCCTCCTTTTCCATCGATGCCGGCACGATGCCGGTTGACGTCGCTGGTTCGGCCTAAGGCTCCCCCATTTCGGATTCTGCTCCGATGCTTGCCCTCCTCCAAAAGTTAGAGGCTGAACTTCGCCGAACGGCTATCATGATCAGCCAAGGCGTTGGGGGGTACGATGACATGCTCCTCTTCATGGCCGAGAGCCTAGAGGAGATCAGCCATGTGGGCGGTCATCAGCTAGCCCGGTGATGTGAGCTAGAGCTCCATCATTTGGGGGGGCTGATGTGGTTGGTACATGCCAACGCTTCTGATGAACCACCGCCTCTCGCGATGAGTGTCATGTTCGAGAGCGAGGCTCTGGCGAGGCACAATCAGGTGAAGGAGGCTGAGCTTAGACGTTTGCACAAATGACACCGTGCTTTACTGGCCAAGATGGATGCTTACCATGACGCCTGTTCTTTTTTGGAAGTCGAATCCTCTCAGGGAGAGGAGGACTTGAAGAAATGGCAGGGGGGGGAGGGGAAGGTCTGTCGCCTTGCTACTGGAGTATCGCAGGTTCTCCGAGGTCTGCACCAGGAAGCAGAGGACGGTGAGGCTGCCCTCGTCCGGCTTCGGCGGCGGCAGGAGGAACAGGCCCGAGCCAGGCATTGAAGTGAAAATTGCCACTTTTAGTCTACTGAAGCTGCTCTAGGATATTCCCTCCCCCCTTTTCTTTTTTATATGTACCGCCTTTTTGCTACAATTAAGAACAATCCCGCTTGTAGTAGCACTTTACGCTTATGGTTATCCACTGTTTCGCGTCTACTGCTTTCTTTTTATTTTGTGGTTTGATCTGTGCTTAGGGCTATTGGTTAGTCCTTGATAGCCATCGTGTTGGACTCGTGTACGCTGTTTGTCGTTCGAGTCGAGTCAGCTATACCATTTTTCACAGCGTGGCGAGCCTTCGACGAGTCTGTCTTAGACTTAGTCGCTAGGACCCTCTTCTGCTTTTGGTTGTTCGCAGCGTGGGGTCGGTTTAACCCCGACTTTCGCGTCGTAGCTCAGGCTAACCCGAGAGGGTAACACTTAGCTTGAAACAACGAGCGGTTACTTGTGTAGGCGACCAGCTTAAGACCCCAACAATGACTTGCTATTTGGCGAGTTACTGTTTGAGGGGGCGGTTGGAGCGTGTCGCCTAATAAGCCGCCTTTTGTAATTATCGCCGTCCCTGAGGACAACGACGTAAATGATAATCGAATCGTTCAGGGATGTAGGAATGTGACGATTGATTGCTGTAGGAGCCGTCGTATCGTAGCCTGCTACCCATCGGTTATTCTAAGAGAATATTAGCATACCCGAAATAGGTTAGGTAGTTCAGGGACGTAGGAGTGTGACTATTGACCGAAGTAGCAACATGTCGCATGGTAGGTTACTACTTAGGTCGTGTTACTCGTGGGAATAACGGGGCCAGCCATCAGAGGTGATCATTAACATGATAGAATTTTGTTGTGATCGAGGCAACTAGGAGGACTTATCATCCCATTAGAGGGGATTGGTAAGTTGATTTTGTTAGAGGTGGGGTTAACATGACAGGATTGTTGGTCGCGATGCGAGCGACTTTGTGGGCTCACCATCCTATTGGAGAGGATTGGTAAGTGAAATTTTAGGGGAGACCATCAGAGGTAAAGATTAACTTGATAGTTAATTTTGGTCCTAACTGTAGGAAGGTTGGACCAAGTGGCGATCTAGGTCACACTTAAGAACACTGTATGTAGCGTCTTGTATAGGGTTTCTCGTCGGAGTATGTGAAGTAGGAACAGTTTAGCCTCGTGTACCAGTTGGAGGGAGTGAGGACCAGTTTAGACTCATGCACTCGTGGGAGTTTGGTGGAGGACTAAGGGTAGTACTTCTTCAAGAACTTGTCGTTGATAGGCATCATGATCTTGTCGTCATTCAGTTTGGCGAGACGTTAAGCCCCATTCGAATAGACTGTCTCTACTATGAACGGTCCTTCCCATTTGGGCTAAAATTTGCTCTTCTTCTTAGAAGTGAGAATCATCGGTCGTCGAATGACGAGCACCAATTCTCCCTCCTTAAACGATTGACGCTTGACTTTCTTGTCGAAAGCCTTAGCCATTCGGGCTTGCTAGAACTCAATGTGTTGTTGAGCTTCAATCCGCCTGTCATCCAATGCTTCAAGTTCTGCGAGGCGTCGTTGATAATTATCCTCAGTTGTCATCCCTGTAGCTAGGGCGACGCGGAGGGATGGAATTTGAATCTCTAATGGTAACACGGCCTTACAGCCATATACCAACGAATAAGGCGTGTTGTCGGTCGGTGTACGAACCGTTGTGTGATACGTCCATAAGCTCTCGCCCAGCTTCTCGTTCCAATCGCGCTTGCTATTGGAAGTCAGCTTGGTTAAGATCTTAACGATCGTTTTGTTGAAGGCCTCGGCCAAACCATTCGCCGAAGGGTTGTAGGCTGTAGAGGAAAGGTTCTACATCCGGAACTTGTCATAAAATTGGGTGAACGCATGACTAACGAATTATGTGCCGTTGTCATGAATGATACGCCGAGGTACCCCGTATCGGTATATGACATGATGCTTGATAAACTTAATCACATCATTGGTTTTGACTTCTCTTAAAGGGATGGCTCCGGCCTATTTAGAGAAGTAGTCGGTAATCGCGAGGATGAAGCGATGACCTCTTGCTGACGGTGGGGATATTGGTCCGACGATGTCCATCCCCTACGCCTCGAAGGGCCATGACGCCGCTGTCGGATGTAGGTCTTCAGGAGGTCGATGCATATAGTTGGCGTGGATTTGGCACGTGTGGTAACGCTTTGCGTAAGAAACCGTGTCGCTAACCATCCCAGGCCAAAAATAGCCTGTTCTCCGTAATCGATCCCAAAACTTGGGTCCGGGCTGGTGAGCTCTGCAAGTGCCATCATGGGCTTCACGCAAAGCTTCTTGTGCTTCTATCTTTGAAAGACATCAAAGTAACAAGCCGTCATACGACCTTCGATACAATGTCTTTGTGGTCGAATCGTAGTAGAACCTTGAGGTACGTCGGCGTCTTCGGGCAGCATGCCGTACAGGACGTAATCGATGATCAAGAGACGCCAATCTTTCTGGTTGGGCTGATCCAAAATTTGGTGAGTGGCGTTCGCTTCTAGAACGTCCTTTGGTCGAAAGAGTCTTCGGCTTGCCACAGTGACCCATTGAGTCATTTCTAGTGGCTGGGGCAAGTTAGCCGCCAAGGATGCGAGGGCATCCGCGTGTGTGTTCTTGGAACGAAGCACATGCTCGATGTGGAAACTTTCGAATGACTCCACTAGCTTGGTAGCTGCTTTGTGAAGCGGGATCAGGTCGTCATTTCTAACTTTGTATTCTCCTATCATTTGCTTGACAATTAGCTGCGAGTCGCCGTAGGCTTCGAGATGCTTTATCTCTAACTCTCTTGCCAACTCGAGTCCAATGAGTAGCACATTATACTCAGCCACGTTATTAATGCATGGCTCCGTTAGAGAAAAGGCTCAGGGTAGTATGTGGTTATGTGGAGAAGTGAGGACCTCCCCCACTCCTGCAACGATAGATCCGCTCGTGCCGACGCGAGACGTGCCGTCAAAGAACATCTGCCAGGCTTCCACAAGGGAGGTCGTGTTGACTTCGGGGGGTTCATCTGGCAAATCCTCGAATAGGTTAGTTTTTGCCCCTAGCAGATGACTAGCCATAAGATCACAGATAGCCTGTCCTTTGACTGACTTCTATGGCATGAAGTGAATGTCGTACTGAGATAGTAGGAGTGCCCATCTGGCCAAACGCCAGTTTAAAGCCGCAGGCTGCGTCATGAAGACTCGGATGGGGTTCATCCGGGAAATAACATGGATGGTTTGGCCAACTAGGTAGTGTCGCATCTTTTGGATGGCAAATACCAAGGTCAAACACTCCTTTTCGAAAGAGCAAGAAGATCTCTTCCACAAGGAAAGTTCGATGGTCTTCAGATTTGAAGACCCAAGATGATGACCTCTGCCCCATCACTGTTGCAGTTGCATCTCCCAATGCTCCTATGATACCTGAAGAAGTGGGATCTTTATATCTAACTCCCTCCTTGGTCAAGAAGCTTACTGCTGAAGGCACGCCAACTCTATCCAAGAGGGCACGTCAAAGACAACGCCAAAGCCTTGCACGCCAACTCGCCAAGGTATTGGAGCCGGTTAACGGGATCCGTTATGACGTAGACCTGAGGTTTAGGAAGTGTCAAACACCATGACAGCAAGTGAGTATTTTTTCCTTCAAACCAGCAACGGACGAGTGGGTCCATGTCAAAAGGACCCGTTCAACCCTTGAGGAACGCATGCAGAAACACCGTGCATTGCTTGCGCATGCAAGAATCCTTATGCAGGAAGCCAAGAAACTACAGAAAGAAGAGGTGGCCCAAAAACCATCAAAACTACACAAAGTATGGAGAAAAAGGGTAAAAAGACGTCCGAAAACGTCGAAAAAAAGAGACTGCTATGTAATGACTCGGTCAGGGTCGAGTCACCTTTTACTGACTCGGTCAGGGCCGAGTCACCACTTAACGGCTCGGCCAAGGCCGAGTCACTAAATGCCGACTCGGCCAACGCCGAGTCACTCTCAGCCATGGCCGAGTCACCAAATGGTGGCTCGCGCCACCTCCGAGCCACTGAGCCCTATTTTGCTCCTATTTCACCTCCTGTAGTCCCTTTTGGGCCTCCAATGGCCCCTGTTCCCATCACAACAAGTTCCACACCTCCCTTGAAGCTTCATGATGGCATGGACTTATCCGGGTTCAAAATGAAGATTACAGATCGTCTCGATCATCTAAACAAAGACCGAGTCAAAACTGTAATTAAAGAACGCTTGGGTCTGGCAAAGGAATCCCAAACTACTCGTCATACTGGGGGTCGTACGTGTCTTCCCAACAAGTCAAAGGTACCTGTAACCGCTCGTCTTGGATTGCGAGTTGAAGTCCAAGACCTCGCTAGAGCCTCACGCTCACAAAGGCGTGGTTTTGAACGAGTGACTCTTGGGAACACCAATGAAGCGTTATATCCTCAAAAAGAAGCGTATTCATCAGAAAATGACCACGTTAAACTGGAAAAATCATACCCACATGATAAGTTGCTTCGATGATCACATCGATAAGTTGTACTATCAGGCTGGGGGTACACACAAATTTCAAAAGAGAAATACATGGGAAATGGATTCCCACTGTCCATGCACCAAGCTCATCAAGGTAGTATTATCAGAATGTAACTGCCCCGAAACCACTCCACAAAGGGTCTTAGTATTTGAAAGACTTTCTACCCAAATGTCAAGACCCAAGTCAAGGCGTTTCCGTAAAAGAAGACTGATTGTTCAAGACAATGAATTTCCAGAAGTATCCGCCAACATGACTGGTAAAGAGAAGGCAACACGTTTACAGAAGTATAACAGTGCATGACTTGGCTACGGTCTGGAACTGTCAAACCAAGATCCAGGAGGTCACAGTTCTCAGAAGACGAGACTTCAGATGCTTGCTCTGTGTTGGCTTCCGATGATACGGCATCTAGCGCGGGACAATCCTATGAGTCATTTATGATCATCACAGAATAAATAACTAAAATTCTAGAGGATGCTCTAGCCAAGCAAAAAGAGAACTTCAAATTTGAAATGGAGATGACTATGCAGGAGATGAGAGATATGCACACCCAACAAGTTATAGCGTTGACGAATCAGCAAGGAGAGTCCAGCCGACGTAATAATCCTAACCAAGTTGATAGTCATCGAGAAGTAGACGAGAATATCCACATCGACGCCCCTCTTATTGACAACAATACTGGGGGTGGTCCCTTGGGTAATAACAATGCAAAAGAGGACTATGTCATTTCTCCCCAAGATCATTCAAAGAAAGATGCGAGTGAAGGACTCAAGATGAAAGACCTCGAAAGCAAGATTAATGTTTTAATGTTTGCTCAAAAGGTAAAGAAGACCGGTATTCCACGTCCTTATCCGAGAGAATGGGAATCAATTCCGTACCCAAAAAAGTTCAACCTGATTAACTTCACGTCATTCAACGGAAGAGGTTCACCCACCCAATACTTAATTTATTTTAAGTCTCACCTGGGGGTCATTTCCGGCAATGAACCTCTGATGGTACGATTATTTGTGGGAACTCTTCGCGCAGCCGCCTTTGATTGGTACCACCGACTCAAGCCAAGAAGTATCAATAGCTAGGATGATATGGAGACTATGATTCTCGCTAACTTTTTCGATGATGACACTAAAGTGTCGATTGGAACACTATTTGATAAGAAGTAGAAAGACGGAGAACTAGTTGAGAACTTCGTTAAACGTTTTCGGAATAAGGTGATGAACTGTCGAGATTCGGTCACGGAAGAATTTATTCTCCAAACGTGCCACAACAATCTTTCTTTGGACGTATTAGAAGTTATGGGCATGACACCATCCAAAACATGGAAAGAGTTAAAGGTACAAGGGGAGCAAGCTGAACGCTTCCTTAAGAGGAATAAAACTAAAAGGGGTTAGCCACCCAATAATGCCTCGAAATAGTACTTCACCCCCCATGGTAAAGGTAAGTCGCAGGCAAATGTAGAGGATGCAAATCAGACATTCTAATTGCAACCCTAACAGTAGTCGCAATAACAAACGCCACGCCAACAAACACCCCAATGGCAACAACGGCCTCCAAGGAAACAGAAGACTACTGAGCCAAAATTCCCAAAAGAATATTCTTACAAGGAAGATGAGGTTCCCGGTATTTTTAAATACTTGTTGGAGAACGATAAAATTAAGTTACCCCCAATCACTGATCATGAGGGAGCTAACAAAACTACGGACCCATGAGTAGTGTGTTCCACAGAACAATCCACCATCCCACAACGACGTGCTACGCTCTCAAAGACAAAATTCAAGCCCTAATCGATGTGGGTATTATCACTCCAAAGTAGCCTAAGGAAAAGAAAGTCGGCGCAAATACGGTTTCTATCAGCTTTGGATCGGTCCCTATGTCATGGTTCCAACCAGAGCTTGTACCAAAAGTAAAGGTGAAAACTATTAACGATGATCTCCATGGACAACGACAGAAGGGACTTGTGCAGCACACAATTTCTAACGGAAAAATTCTTTGGGTCCATCCAGATTTGCTCAATGATGAGCAATGGGCAGGTTCCTCATCTAAGAAGAAGAAAATTCTTTGGGTCCATCCAGATTTGCTCAATGATGAGCAATGGGCAGGTTCCTCATCTAAGAAGAAGTCCAAAAACAAGGATTTGCTCAATGATGAGCAATGGGCAGGTTCCTCATCTAAGAAGAAGTCCAAAAACAAGGGCAAATCCTGTTGTCCCGCCACGGCAATTCCTGAAAAAGATGAAGAAAGTATCCTGACTTTATCATTTTCTGACGACGAACAAGAAGTGTTCGCTACTAGAGGTGGGAACGAGTACCACTACAAGTATCCTGAAGCCTCTAACCCAAATGTTAAGATTTTGGCTAAGCTGGGGGTGGCTACAACCCCCCTGCACCCGTAGCAAAATCTCAGCAACAACCGGCTAGTAAACAAAAAGGAAAAGAACCCCAACACCAGGAGGCCCAGAACCCAAAGCAGTCTCGATTCAATCACCCGATTGGGAGAGATAAACCGGGGAAGTTAAGCACACCATACCGCTTTGACATTATGACTCAGCTAGCCAACATCCCAGCAAGAATAACTTTGTATAAATTGTTGTCTCTCTCTAAAGACACGAGAGAAGCCTTGAAAGAAGCCCTGGCCGATGCCGACGTGTTTGTCACTCACATCAAACCAGCTCCTAAAGATCCGAAACTCCCAATTCAACATTGTGACATGACGGCTCAACAATTCCCTTGCATAACGTTCACCAAAGATGATATGCAAGTTAGAAACTCAAAGCATGATAGGCCCTTATACTTCACCGGGTACATTGGCTCCAGCGTCGTTAACCAGATCTAAGTCGATCCGGGTTCCGTTGTTAGCATCATGTCGTTCCGACTGATGTACAATCTTGGGATCCCCGCAAGCAGATTCCTCGACAGGCACCATCATCTTCAGATTCAATACCAGTGGGTCTAGGCCATTGGGTAAAATCCAGGTAAAATGCCAATTTGGGGATTTAAAGTCCAAAGTCACGTGCTATGTGATTGACGCGGAAACCTCCTATAATCTACTATTGGGACGATCCTGGATCCATGGTAATCTTATCGTCCCCTCCACTCTCCATCAATGTCTAAAATATGTAGATGCTAATAATGAGATAAGGACGGTGGTCATGGATAAACAATCGTTTAAGGGATTGAAAAATTACTTTACTGACTCCCTTCTGTACGGTGCTGAATCCAACATGGAATCATCGGCCTAAGGCACGGATAGCGGAGAGGAAGCTGATGCCGAAGCTAGGTTTGATTACATGACGGTTTTGTACTAAATGACATTGTACCCTTTGTAATCAGTCCCGACAGTAGTGAATTGTCAGACGATAGCTATAATTGACAACTTGCCAAAGAAGTAATAAATGATGACTTAGAGTATTCTCCGTGTCTGGAAGATGTAATGCAGGAATTATACGAGAACCCTGACATACACATGCCTCTTCAGTCATCCTGTTTAACATCGAAGCATGTTCAAGACTCATTTGGAATAACCCTCATTATTCCTGCCAAGGCAGGGGGTGAAAAAGAGTTAGTTTTTGGCAAAGGAAAGACGTTCCCATCGTCAAATCCATTTTTAAAGGAAAATAACGACGAAGAGAAACCCGGACCTCATCTCTCCAAGTATAGTCAACAATCGCGTGATTTAATGAAGAAATGGGGATATAATTTTGCGCTTGAAGAGGGTCTTTGTTTTGGTCGAGGCCCACGAGTCCCACCTCGTCTGGCCTATGTACCGAAAGGAAAACCCGACAATTACTATGGCTATAAAAGGGGCCTTGGCTACGCTTCTTTATCCGATGAAGAATGTTGCTGGCAAGTCCTCAATCAATTAGCAAATAAGGACGAATATTCATCTGATTCTTCCAATTGGGATTCCGATGTTAGTATTGGGGAAATATTCAAAAGCTTGATGTCAAATATGGCCACGGTCGATCCTGCCACAATGGAAGAAGACGATCAATTGCCCACTTGGGAAGACCCGTGGATTCATCATCTGAATATTTAGTACGGGGATCGTTTCGAGCAAAGGGATTCATCATCTGAATATTTAGTACGGGGATCGTTTCGAGCAAAGGGAACCACCCACCGAAGACAAAGTAGTCCAGATAAATATAGGAAACGAAGAGAATCCGAAACCTATATTCGTCAGTGATAGTCTTCCACTAGACGAGAAGGAAGAACTGATCACCCTCATTAAGGAGTACATAGACGTCTTCGCTTGGAATTACGAGGATATGCCAAGACTTGATCCAAACATAGCAATACACCGCCTCAACATCAAATCGGATGCCAAACCCGTCAAACAGGCGTAGAGACAGTTTCGTCCGCAAATTATGGAGGCAATTGAGGCAGAAGTCAAGAAATTGATTGACTCTAGTTTTATCAGAGAAGAGCAACATCCCGATTGGCTGGCAAATATCGTACTGGTCCTCAAAAAAATAGGAAAATCAGGATCTGTATCGACTTCAGAGAATTGAACACAGCTTTCCCAAAGGACGATTTTCTACTTCTAATTACGGATGTTGTTATCGATAACACGTGCGGATTTGAGAGAATGTCCTTTATGGATGAATTTTTGGGTTACAATCAAATAAAGATGTATCCGAATGACGAAAAACACACCGCATTCAGAACTCCTCTCGGGGTCTTCTGCTACACGGTTATGCCTTTCGGATTAAAAAACGCAGGCGCAACCTATCAACGAGCGATGTCAAAAATTTTCCAAGAACACCTTCGGAAAAATGTCGAATGTTATGTCGATGACCTAATCGTGAAGAGTCGTAATAAAAATGACCATATCAGAGATTTGAGGACGAGGTTCAATCTCATGCGGACTCACCAGTTAAAGATTAACCTCACTAAGTCTTTCCTTGGAATGTCCAGCGGTAAGTTTCTGGGATTCGTCGTCACCATGAAGGGTATCCGTATTGACCCCGACAAAGTAAAAGCAATAAACGAATTACAACCCCTGAGGAACCTTAAAAAACTCAGAGGATTACAAGGGCGGCTACCCTATATTCGTCGTTTTATCTCGAATCTATCCGGGAAATGCTAACCGTTTTCCAAACTCACCAAGAAGGGTGTGTCGTTCATTTGGGATGACGCTTGTTAAAAGGTATTCGAGGATATCAAAACATATCTAGCAAATCCTCCTGTTCTCGTGGCACCGTAATCAGGTAAACCGTTCTTGATTTATATTAAGGCAATGAACCACTCGTTAAGTGCTTTGCTAGCACAAGACGATGACAACGGTCACGAACAGGCCATCTATTACTTAAGCTACACTTTGGTAGGTGTTGAGTTTCGATATCCAATGATTGAGAAGGAATGCCTCGCTTTGGTGCTCGCCATCCAAAAGATGCGGCACTATCTCGTTGGACAGACAATCTATGTCATTTCAAACGTTAACCCAGTTCGGGTATTCATGATGCAACCGGCCTCTATGAATTGGAGATTAGCAAAATGGGCCCTACTCCTGTCCCAGTACGATTTGCACTTCAAACAAAAGAAGTCAGTCAAAGGACATGCAATTTGCGATCTCTTGGCAGCTAACCCTACAACTGATGTAGCTGAATTGTATGAAGATTCACCAGAAGAAACCCATGAGGTCAATGTTACTTCTCATCAACACATTTGGCAATTGTACTTCGACGGTGCTTCCCGAGCAACCAACACGGCTAGCGCTCTTGGTAATTCTAAGATCTCAACAGGAGTCGGAGTCGTCCTAGTCTCCCCGGAGAAGCACGTGATACCGCGAGCTTACTTATTGATAGGAAAATGCTCCAACAATGTAGTCGAATACAACGCACTGCTTATCGAACTTAGCTTTGCCAAAGAGCTAGGGGTCAAATATCTTGAAGTTTTTGGTGATTCTCAATTAATAGTCAATCAAATTCGAGGAGAGTATGAAGTCAGGAATCAAGACTTGATACCGTACCACAAGGTGGCCATTGAGATGGTAGGTTCATTTGAGGAATTCTTCATCGAATACATTCCACATCTCCAAAACGCGTATGCAGATGTATTGGTAGCATTAGCAGTATCTTTGGCGCAACCTCCCGACACCGAACAATGGGTTACCATCAAAACTCATCAACTTTTTGTGTCGGAATGCGCTTTGGAAATCAAAGAGGCGTACACAGCCAAGATTGAACTCGAACCTCAAGATTGGCGATTCCCTATTATCGACTACGTCGTGCATGGAATTTTATCGTAAGATGTAAAAGAAAGAGACTCGGTGTGACGAAGGGCACCAAGATTCTATTACAACTCAACAACCCGAACATTGTATCGACTCGCATATGACGGATTACTGCTTCAATGCCTCTCAACAAAAGAAGCGGAAGAAACTATCAAAGAAGCTCATGACGGAACTTGTGGTGCACATCAACCCGGTCCCAAGCTTTGCGATCGTCTCAGAAGAATGGGGTATTATTGGCCAACCATAGTCAAGGATGCGGTTGACTACGCCCGACGGTACCACACGTGTCAAATACACGCAAATTACATGCATCAACCCGGAACACCAACACCTATCAGCCACTTCATGGCCATTCGAAACATGAGAAATGGATATCGTCGGTCCTATCTTCCCCACGTCAGTAAAAGGTGACCATTTTATTTTGGCAATCACCGATTATTTTTCAAAATGGACTGAAGCAATTCCACTAAAAGAAGTAAAGACTAGCAATGTTGTCAGATTCATCAAACATCATATCATCTATCGATATGGATTTCTGAGACGAATCGTACACGATAACGGTCCTCAGTTTGTAAGCAACGCCTTCATCAAATTTTGTGGGAATTTAAGAATTAAAGATGTCTCATTGACGGCATACAATCCCACGACAAATGGATTGGTTGAGGCATTCAACAAGATAATCATAAATATTTTATCAAAGCTTATGAGAACCAACAAGCGAGACTGGGATGATAAACTTGGCGAAGCCCTTTGGGCCTATCGTACTACAATCTGCACGCCTACTGGGGCGACTCCGTACTCACTAATATATGGATGCAAGGTGGTTCTTCCCTTGGAAATCCAAATTCCATCACTCCGTATTGCTCTCGCGATAAAGATGACGACAAAGGAACAACATAAAAACAGCTCGAAGAACTTGATATGTTGGACGAGAAGTGTTTGGAAGCTCAACAGCAAATTGAGTTTTACCAAGCCAGAATTTCTCGTGCTTTCAACAAAAGAGTCATGCAACGAAGCTTTAAAGAAGGAGACTTGGTTCTCACCATCTGACAGCCAATGATACTCAACTCAAAGAAGAAAGACAAGTTTCAACCCAAATGGGAAGGACCATTTGTGATAGAAACGGTCTACTCCAATGGCGTATACCGTTTGGTCACCCAAGATGGTGACAAGATCATGATGCCAATAAATGGGAAATTCCTAAAAAAGTACTATCCTTAGTACGCTCAGGATAACTCACTAAAATGGGAAGTTCTTAGAGAATACTGTATAGGGTGTTCTTAAGGATAACCCGAGATCAGCTAGATTGGCTATAATATTCCCTCACGAAACTCCCACTGTTGTTGTCAATTTACACTATTCCACCACAAAATCCCTCACTGATTAAATTAATTGACGGTGGGTCCGCTAAAATTCTCTCCGGTTTACTCCACTCAAACTCCCGCTACGTCTGTGCGCTCAACACTCCATGGTTAGAGTCTAGATATAGTGCTTGGAATTTTAATTTCCTGGACAGTGATAATTGTCAAACCCCTTCGTGTTAAATATTTACCACTTAACACTAAGAACTCCATTCGAGTGATTCGTACGAATCAACACTCCCACTATAATTTGTACTCCCACTCTCACTGTTCATTTGGTCAAACCTTCCTATAGTTAGGACCACAACCACAACCAAAATCTCCTCTCGATTCCTTCAATGAACAAGAGACCCACTTTTAAGTTGGATTCTTTGCTTTCGATAAACGAAAGACCTCCACCCCAATTGAATGACCAACCATATAAAAGTTAGGGTCATCTCAGTACCTCCTCTTGGTCAAAACCATCAAACGGTTGTGGCCCAAGCCGGGATTTCTTTTCGATAAATGAAAAACTCTCATCCCTTTCCCCTTCAGTCAATCCTATAAAAGTTAGGGTTGAAGTCGAAAACTCGTCTTCAAGTCAGGTAACCAATCCTATAAAAGTTAGGGTTATCAGAATTTTTTGATTCTCAGAGTGGAGATCTCATTCTTAGTTTTACCTCATAGATTCTCAAAATAAAAATCCCACTTTGACTTTCTTTTGCAACCGGAGATAGAATATAAAATTCTTCCTTTCCAGTGTCGGGTTCACTTCTGCCCCAGGAGAAGGTTCGGAGATAGAATATAAAATTCTTCCTCTCCAGTGGAAAAGAGGAAGGAGAGAGAAAGATTAAATACATATATATAAGAGAAAACTAGAGTTTAGGAAAATACGAAAATAATTAATAATAAAAATAATTGCTTATATTTTAAATCAAATAATTATGGAATAATTATCTATAGTTAAAAACGTACATGTTGTAGTATTACAACAGTTGATACGAAATAGTCAAAATATACACATATTGTACAATTAAACGAGAATAATTAATAAATAAAATATATTTAGTTATATTTAAAATCAAATAATTATGGGATAATTATATACATAATAAAATGTACTAGTTATACTAATACGACAGATAATATGTAACAATAGAAATAATACAACTAATTATACAAATAACACGTAATTAATAATACAAAGTATTATACAAAATATTACGTAATAATGTTAATTGTACAACATATTATTTAAAATAATATGTAATAGTACCGATAACACAACAAATTAATTCCAGATATTTTTACCGCACTAAATAAATTTGTAAATATCAAAATCATTTAAATAAATATATAATCAGATTTTTAAATCATAGAAAATTGTAGAAAATCGAGAAAAATATAAATACTCTTTTAAAAATAATAATTAAATATTTCAAATTATCAGAAAATTATTTTAGTTTATATCAAAATTTCACGATCATTACATCCTACTCCCCTTAAAATAAATTTCGTCCTCGGAATTAAACCCAATGACAGAGATATGAAACGAGAGTAGGTACTCGCAAATCAACGAGACAAGAAACAATGAGAAGCTCCAGAGTCAAGGGTGATAAAGCAAGAATGGAAGAAACAAGAACCTCATCTAGTATAGAAGGAAAATACATCTAAACTAGCACTCATAAATAAATCCTATCATTATATCATAAGGCAATGCGAAATAAGAAAGTTCATACGCAAATAAAACTAAGAATAAACTATTCTTACCAGTGATAACTTGGTTGTTCGCCTCTGCTTCCACGGCTGACATCATAAACACTTGTCGATGCGGTTGCTGCCCTTGTGCTTCCCGATAAACCTGTTCCTGTGGAGGAAGAGGCTCTGCTCGAGGATAAGGTCCGTACTGAGCTAGAGCTGCTGAGTCTGATCGAGGTGGAGCTGGAAGAGCTGCTTGAACTGGAGGTGGGGGCAAGCGGGCCTGCTATCGCTGTGGACAGTCTCGACTGATATGGTCGGAGGATCCACAAGCATAGCACAGATGATGATGCCTGCGACACTCCTGTTCGGTATGCCCAGGGTATCTACAAAAAGAACACCTCACCAAAGACTGGCTCTGAGATTGCACTTCAGGATGCTGATAAGGGTGAGCCTGATGAAATGGCTGACGCTGAGAATACTGCTGCCTCTGCGGGTTCTGCTGCTGCTGTCTCGGAGGGGGACGCTCGACATTCTGGGTCGGAGCTGCTGGTGTCCTGCTCTGAATCACGTGAGAGTCTTCAGGTTCCTTCTACACGCTCTCAATCTCACGTGCTGCATCCAGTACTGCATCATGCGTCGCAAGTGCTCTACCAGCCAGGGCAAACCTGATATACTTATCCAGGCCCTTCTGAAACTGATGCCTCCTGATAGTGGAGTCTGTCACCAAGTGGAGCATATCGACTCAAAGAAGAAAACTCGGTCTCGTACTCATCAACTGTTCGTCCTCCTTGCTTAAGCTCCACAAATCTACGTAGGAGTTCATCCCGAGCTGACTGAGGAAAGTATTTCCTGTTGAAGCGCTCGGTGAACGTCTCCCACAGGATGGGCCTCTCCAGATGAGTCTTCTCTGCAGTCCACCAAATCCGAGCGGTGTCGGTGAGCTGAATATCCATGAGGTCCACCCATTGAGCAAGGGGGATGCGGGTCACCGTGAGAATAGTCTCAGTGACCTTGAGAAACTCCTCTGCTGCTAAAGGTCCCTCGGCACCAGAAAAGGAAGGAGGCCGCATATATCAAAACTCTCGACTCTGCGAGAGGGGGAGGCTGGTGCTGCGGCTCCCTGTGAAGCTGTCCCACCAAGTGCGGCTAATTGGTGACCAATATCTGAATCATCGCCAGAAGTTAGTTTGGATCCACTTCGGGCTGTGGGACACTGCTACTAGACGGGTTACTAAAACCGCGAGTACCCACCATGGTTCTGAAGGAAAACGAGGATCAAAGAACTAGGGTTAATATCAAAACAATATATTAGATAATAGGAGTTAAAACATAGTTATTAAGATAATAGTATAAGAACTTAATCATAGTCTTACGGATGAAATATGATATTCATCTAAATTATCTACTATATTCTTACTAGTGAAGACTCAGGACCGTGACCTGCATGGGCCAAAAAAAACCTGTCACGCCCCGCTTCCCAAAATACCCAGGAATCGAAACGTGAACAAGTCCGCGACGTATTAGATTGAGAAGAAATATACACTATTATTATTATTATTTTCTTTTCTTCTCAACCAAATACGCTAAGCGTCAAATACGTAAATCTCAATCACAGGTCCCCGATCACAATAGCAAGAATATAAAGACAATCTAGATTAAGAAATAAACATATCATCCGTAGTAAATCATCCCAGACATAAAAATATAGGTCAAACATGCCCTTATTACAAAACAGGTTCAGATAGAAATAAAATACATAGTCCATAATAAAAGAAAATACTGTCAAAAATACGAAAATCCAACATTAACTAAAGAATAAAAAGATAACGAGTTCTAATGTTCATCAGCTACTACAGAAAGGAAAACACGTCTAGGCTTCGGTTTGTTCTTCCACTCCACCTGCAAGGCACCCCTACTGAGAATCCTCTGGCTCTTGCATGATTCCGAACTGAGGTTGTCCGTCTCCTAAATCTGACGTACACCAGAGAAAATAGGTGTACGTCAGGGTGCATGGCACACCGCAAGATCCCACAAAGAGAATAGGAACGGTCGAATGACCAATGCAATAACAATAACAATAAATAGAAACATGCAGCTGGAATACTAACAAGCTAGATGCAATCCATCACTAGAGTATAACGATCATAAGAATCCATAATCATCCGAGTAACAAGGACATACCCCTAGATAGAATTAATACTTAAAAATCTACAACTCGAGACATAGTACGTCGAGCGAAATAATCCAAACAAGGAAACCCTCATGTATATACCATATGTCTCAAATTGTAGATAATTAAATATTAATCCTAATCTAGGTATGGAAAGAAATATAACTGGTTCACATCTCACGATAACCCATAAACATTTAAACAACAAAGTCATGTAGCTAACCATCCTATAACAAGTCACTGGTCTACCTCTCACATATAGTCAAAACTCATATTCACGAATAACCAGTTGTTCACAAATCATCCACACGTAACGGTTCACTGCCCCCCTCAGACCCACGCCGGCGCTACACAGGAATATCGCTGGTGCGAGCCTAGAAATAATCAGCAATCACATATCACTGCACCTCAGATCTACCCCAACGCTACACAAGAATATCATTGGTGCGAGCTTGGAAATAATCAACAATCACAATATCACATCTCCTCAGACCTACCCCAACGCTACACAGGAATATCGTTGATGCGAGCCTGAAAATAATCAACAATCACAATATCACATCTCCTCAGACCCACCCCAGCGCTACACAGGAATATCGCTGGAGCGAGCCTGGAAATACATAAACATCCTCATCCGATCACATGAACCAAGAATTTCTCATCCCAACTCTTTTCGTTTTCTAAGTCAACAATCATAATCCCTTTTAAACTCGGGTTCACCACCTTAACTCAGTCAACAAACTAACACATGTCACTAAGTCTGTTCATGACGCACAAGGTCACTAAGTCATGAACTACTAAGGTTCTCAACACATCAACAGATCATAAAAATAGTAAGGCATATTAAACATGATTACGCAGGCTTATGAAGCAGAAAGAGAATTGTAATGAACATGAAATGCATAAAGAAAATACTACAGCATTAATGTAAAACATGAGGAGGCTTCATTATTATCTTACCACTGGGATGTCCGAACTTCTCATACAAATTATCCGTACTTACGTATTCTCTAATATAACAATACGGTAGGAAGGAAACTAGAAACCGATATCGTTTTGCACATGAAATGTTACGCTCTACGGCGATCAGTCATACTATCATAAATACTAAATATTTTTTTCCAAAATTATTCTTTAAAACTATTTCTCATAATAACTAATTTAAAACAAAAATATTTATGTAATATATATATTAATTCCTTTCTGCATGAAAAGTAATATTTTCCTATTTTATAAATTTCCCTTAATTAATTTCCTTTCGATAAAATTTTATAAATTCTAATTTTAACTCATAACTTGTCATTTCATGTCTAAAAATATTTAGATATAAATATACAAAATTATTAATGTCTCACAAAATCTATTTACAACACATATACTCATCATTTCATGCTCGTTAAATTCTCCGACATAATTACCACAAAATATCTCATTATTATTTCTAAAATAATATTTAATACTATTTATCAACATTCCACATCAAATATTCACAATATGCACATTACCGACATTATCATATCTAATTAAATTATTTAATCGATAATATTTGTAAAGCGAGAAAATATGGAGATGTGAGATCTTGCCTCGGCGTATTCGTCGAACGTGTCGACGTCGGCAAGCGCGTGGTCGCGACTGGAGTTTTGGACGCGTTCGGAGGCGGCCCGTCGGAGGCTGCATGGGCTGCTTGGTGGTGTGGCTACAGCCGACGTGGCGCGGAGGCGTAGCTGCGCTGGGACTTGGGCGACTGTGGGTTGTTCGGGGTCAGAGAGGAGAGCTCGCGGCGGTGGAGGGCTGGAGCTCGGGGGGAGGTCGGCAGAGCGCGGCCTGCATAGGACTCTCGTGACGGGTGGCACGGCGAGTAGGAGCGCGGGTGTTGGGGGGGAGGAGACGAGGGGACTGGTGGGCGAGAGTGTTTGGCCGGCGCTCGGGTTCGACGGCGGCTTGGGCGTCGAGGAGGAGGCTGCGGCCAAGGAGCTTGGGGATGCGCGGAGAAGGAGCGGCTTGACACGAGGTCGGGAAGCGGCAAGATGGGGGTTGCGTCGGAAGTTTGAGAGGAGGGGCCTGCGAGAGGTGCGTGATGCGCGGAATGGAGGGGGCTAGGCGCGGGGAAGGCAGGCGGAGCGTGTCGGAGAGACGCAGCACAGCAAAGGGGAGCAGGCGATGGTCGGGGTGAGGGCGGAGCTCGCGGCAGTGGGTTGCGTGGCGGGCTTTGACGTCGACGCAGAAGAGAACGAGAGAGAGGAGAGAGAAGGGAGATGATGCTCTCTGGCGGCATGAAAAAGAAAAGAGGAAGGAGAGAGAAAGATTAAATACGTATATATAAGAGAAAACTAGGGTTTAGGAAAATACGAAAATAATTAATAATAAAAATAATTGCTTATATTTTAAATCAAATAATTATGGAATAATTATCTACAGTTAAAACCGTACATGTTGTTGTATTACAACAGTTGATACGAAATAGTCGAAATATACACATATTGTACAATTAAACGAGAATAATTAATAAATAAAATATATTTTGTTATATTTAAAATCAAATAATTATGGGATAATTATATACATAGTAA
This sequence comes from Asparagus officinalis, assembly GCF_001876935.1. Classification (NCBI taxonomy): domain Eukaryota; kingdom Viridiplantae; phylum Streptophyta; class Magnoliopsida; order Asparagales; family Asparagaceae; genus Asparagus; species Asparagus officinalis. The sequence continues at coordinate 50,290,319 of NC_033803.1, read as the reverse complement.
AACGTACTAGTTATACTAATACGATAGATAATATGTAACAGTAAAAATAATACAATTAATTATACAAATAATACGTAATTAATAATACAAAGTATTATACGAAATATTACGTAATAATATTAATTGTACAACATATTATTTAAAATAATACGTAACAGTACTGATAACACAACAAATTAATTCCAGAAATTTTTACCGTACAAAATAAATTTGTAAATATCAAAATCATTTAAATAAATATATAATCAGATTTTTAAATCATAGAAAATTATAGAAAATCGAGAAAAATACATACTCTTTTAAAAATAATAATTAAATATTTCAAATTATTAGAAAATTATTTTAGTTTATATCAAAATTTCACGGTCATTACAAATAGAGGGGAAGTTATTTCAGCATGGGAAATGGTGTCTCCATGATGTTCGGGAAGTTACTTGTGAGTGTGGCAAAAGTCATGTGGTCATACTGAGTCGTCTCTCGCTTTACAGGTGTCAGCTAGTGACTGGAGGGGAAGTCACTTCGGTATGGGAGAAGACATCTTTGCAATATCCGGGTAACGACTTGTGAGTGAAGTATGAGCATGCTGGCTACTAAGTCACGAGAATTGTCAGAGATGTGGTCTTGATGGGACCAGTCAGTTTGATCCTATTCTCTTGGTAGAGATGCGTCAGTCTTTGAGTCATCCTAGTGGTTTGTTGACTAGGTAATCGAGTGAACTTTTGGTCGAGTAAACAGCCGAGTAAGTGGTCAGGCAAACACTTGAGTAGTCATCTCGGTTATGAAGGGTCGACTGAATCTGCCTTTTGCGTCGACTCGGGAATGTCGGCCTGTCTGACTGGTTAGAATATCATCTCGTCTCAGCTAATAACCGCCTCTTGAGTCAATGTAAAGAATTTGACTCGTCTTGGAGGTCAGGATCTATCGTGTTGACTCATGTCGCCTTTCATGTCGACCAGAGTGTCGTCTTGATGACTATGATTATGCCTTGGGTTTATTCCTGATAAGGTACCAAGGGCTTTAAATTCGACTAAGGAGTCAAATACCTAGAACTCTTGAGAGTTGATAGGGCTCTCATTGCATTATTTTGTAAATACTATATCTTGGGTGAGTGAATACCATAACAAACTGGAAGTCGTACTAAGGAACACTGCCTTTATAATATGAAATAAAACTCTAAAGTCTAAATGAAATCATAAAAATATATTGTGGAGCTTCTACTAATAACTCATGTGACGATGACAATGCAAGAACTTTATCATCTTGCAGCTCTCCGAATCTCTATATTGCCTGAAAGAAGAGGAAACAATAAAAAGAACTATATAAAGAACGTCAGAGCGCTACAGCAAGATCACCTCCATCTGCCCCCAGGGGAAGGGCTACTAGATGGAGTGGAAGCTCTATCTATAAGCATAATCTACCTAGATCATTTTCCATGTATCTATGTAAAATTAATATTTAGAAACCTACAACACGAGACGTAGTACGTCGAGTGAAATAATCCAAATAGGGAAACCCTCATATATATACCATTGTCTCAAATTATAGATATCTAAATATTAATACCGAACTAAGAATAAACATGCTGAAGGAAATCAACAATTAGAAACCCACAACACGAGACTGGTACGTCGAGCGAAATAATCCAAATAAGGAAACTGTCATGTATATATCATATGTCTCAAATTGTGAATCACTAATTATTGATCCTAACCTAAGAATAAAATAAAGTAATACATAAAAGAAATAAAGACATCAGTATATCGTATTTATAATATCTTCCATTGTCACTGGGACGATAAAATAAATACCAACATATAACCTCGTATACTTTCAAGAGAAAAGTATCTTGATCTTATAGCTCAAAGATGGACCGTATTCATATCTGGCATCCGCCCAAGTCTCAGGCTACAATCAATAATCTCAAAACAACGGACTATCTTGCAAGTGTCCTAAATAGTATACACGACTCATTAGTCTCATCACGATCTCAGCATGTAGCCTGAGTGCGGGATGACCTACCATATAGATATCCAAACAGATGACCTCAAAAGTGTTGGACCCTAGGGGGGGGTGATTAGGGTCAAAAGGCTCTAATATGCAATTAAAAATCAGTACAAGCAAACCACAAAACAGTATCTCCACAGATCTCACTCACACAGCAGAAGAAAGAAATGCAAGAACCTCTCTTTACACAGCCCTTATAGCAAAGAGAATGTATACTGAAGCTGGGAGGTGAATCACACTTGAAACAGAGAGAAAAACAGAGTTTTGAAAATTTTCTCAGGAAACAGAAAAAGCTCTCTGGTTTTCAAACGTTAGGGCTTAGAGGAAGAAGAAGAGGTCTGGGGATTTTATAGGAGAGTTTAAATCATTTTAAAACAAAAAACAAATCTACCCAAATGAGATAATAATCTCTTCTTCAGACCCTCATCACAGACTGTGCCAATCACTAACAAGTGAAAGCACATGGTTCGAGGCAAACGACCGTTTTAAAAAAGTCGCGGCTGAACAGAGGCAAAAATCGGTTGACCGAAGAAAATATCGGTCGACCGAAAAATACCTTCGGTCGACCGACCGAAAAAATCGGTCGACCGCCAGCAGCTAAGGAGTTTTGACAAAACATCCAGAGACTCATCGGTCGACCGGCACGGTCGACCGATTAAGGGTTGAGAAATTCGGTCGACCGTATCGGTCGACCGACGACACTCTGGAGACATAGTGAAGAAAGGTCATCGGATCGGTCGACCGGACCGGTCGACCGATTTCTGACATATTCTGAAATCAGGTTATTTGACCAAGTTGAAATATTTCCAAAATATTTATTTGACCTCTGAAAATTCTGAAACTTTGTAAAATATTTTTAATACTAAAAACAAACTGCTTAGAAAAAGAATTTTGCAGATAGGTACTCATGCTTGTGAAAAATAGTATTTTGTGAAAAACGCTTAAAAGCACAAGTCTAAAAATGTGTGTGTGATTCCCAATAGCTTCAAGTAAACTCATTAACTCTTTGCCTACATTCTAGCACTAGAGAGAAAAACAAAAGAAAGCTAATATCCTCATATAGAGAGCAATATACTTGAGCTTTGATATAGCTTGAATCGGATGAAGCTTTTATATGCCTTTGTTGTTCTTGAAATAACGTTGCTTCATCTTTTTGGCCTCCTCCTCCTTTAGATGTCTTCGTTTTAGCGTATATTCCATCCATCCTCCGTTAATGGCACTAACGAGCTTGACAAATGATTTTACTACATTTACACTCAATAAGCCATTAGTACCGATAATGGTGGTTGTAAGAACATCATCAAAACATAAGGGCTAACAATCTCCCCCTTTTTGATGATGACAACCAACCATTATATAAGAGCAAAAATAAGATAGTTTATAGATAGGTGCTCCCCCTATCTATGAGCTCCCCCTAAATATATGCAACAAATGAGGAGATTTCGCTCCCCCTTTGTCACCATCAAAAATGGGGTAAATAGAAATGCCAAATGCAAAATACAACTAATCAAGCAAGCAATGTAGAACGTTCACATAGTGCATAAGCCCAAACCATTTCTTATGCGACAA
>NC_033803.1:50285507-50285746 GCF_001876935.1 Asparagus officinalis | reverse complement strand
CCCTCGAACTCCTACCTTTTGTGATGCGGGTGCTCGCCAAGAATCAGATCTGGACGTCCAAGTCTTCAAAAACTTCAAGATGAGGTCTCAATCCGGCAGAGTTTCGGCTCTCCAAAAGTTCTTCCAAAAGTCCTCCAAAATAATGAATGACCCCGCCTATTTATAGGCAACCAGATCTGTGCATTTGGCACAGATCTGGGCGGCCACCTCAGGGTGGCTCGGCTCATGCAGCCACCCTA
>NC_033803.1:50282670-50285459 GCF_001876935.1 Asparagus officinalis | reverse complement strand
CCATCGAGCCACCTCAGGGTGGCTCGGCCTTGGCCGAGCCAACTTGAGGTGGCTCGGTTTCGGCCGAGCCCCTCCGGGTTTTGCGTTCGTCGTTCGGTTGTTTCGGTTCTTGTATCCGCTTCGTCCGTGATGCGGTTGATTGGTCTGAAATCGATTCGTTGACTCGATTCCTGATTTGGCAATAAATCCGATTCTGAGCTTGATTCCAAAACTGATCGTGACTCGATCGCGATTCATCCGAGTTCGCCTGTGGCGTTGCTCTGAACCCCGATTTGTTCTGAATCCTGATTTGGAAGTCTGGATCCCGATTAGGCAGTAAATCGGCTTTGGTGTCTGAGTTCGAATCCGTTATATGGTTGGATGACTCGTTGACTCCCTGAACCGTTGGTTTGATTCCGCACGCGAGTGGATTCATTCCGTCGCTCACATGCGGTTCGTCAGCTTCGTAGCCTTGTTAATCCGCTTCGTTGCGTGTCACTTGGCTTCGGTGTTGTGGACTGACGTTCGTGCTTAGATACGTCGCCCGATGGTTCATTAGTTCGTGTTGAGCCGTGTTAAGGGACCTATAAGCAATTTTATATGCCTACAGATACCCCCTCCAAAGTTTTCCAGTCTCGTTCTTTTATAGAAGAGTCTGGAATACTTTGGATATGACTGTCCCAACCTTCAATCGGTGTAACGGGCTCTTGGAATGGCTTCTATTCTCGATTCCTTCAATCCTCCAGGCTATTCGGTGCTTTGTCGAATGCTTGAGAGGGTTCCGGTGCTGCATTTATTGTCTGACCGTTGTCGGAATTTTGAATTTGAAGTCGATTCTTAATTTCCTGGCTTTTTAGCTCGAGTTAGTTGCTTCAACATGAAATTGACCATCGGTTGACGGCTTTGAATCTTCATTGTGACGCGTTGTCCGGCGTTTAACACAGTTTATACTCGTAAGTATTTTGGAGTCTACACAGTTTAAGCTCTTAAGGAGTTGGAGCGGGGAGGTCTAGTTTATACTCATACACTCCTGGGAGTTATGTTGAGTTATCCTTAAGAATATTTTTAGAAAAATATTCTCCAGAAACTTCTCAACAAAGAGGAGGGAATAGTTTATACTCGTATACCTTATTGGAGTATTCTTTAGGTTCGAATAATCTGAACCGGCCCAAAAAATGTGCCAAAAAGGCAGTATTTGGGTTCAAAAATCTCTCCGACCCTTCCAAATATATGGTAGAGGGGTTAAATAGGTGAAGGACTGAACCGTAGGTTGATCAAAAGTCGTTTCAATGCTTAATTCAGCTCCAATTTGAATTCTGGTTCAAATTTGGTTCAAACTGGTTCAATTTGGCTCAAACTGGCTCATTCTGGTTCAATCTGGCTCAATTTGGCTCATTCTGGTCTGGTCTGGTCCAGCCAGGCTCAATCTGGCTCAATTTGGGCTCATTCTGGCTCATTCTGGCTTATTCTGGTCCAGCCCGGTCTGGTCTGGTTCAGCCAGATCTGGTTCAAGGCTATAAAAGGGGTTTTTTCTTCTTTTTTTCTTTTTCTTTTTCTTTTCTTTTCTCCCTAGGGCCGGCCGAACCCCTCCCCCTCTCCTCTTGATTTCTCTTCCCTCGAGCACCCATTCTCTTTCAAACCTTGATATTTGTCTTAGATCTGGCTTTCCTTTGAATCTTGGACTGAAGAATCTCCCAAAATCTCCAAATAAAAAGTTTCTCTCAGGCCCCTCGAGCGTGTGGTTCAAGTTTCCTTAAAGGTCTCGCCTTTATTGGATTTTGGGCTTTTCTTCAGGTAAATCCTCCGCCACCTTGATCTATTTCATGTTTGATCTAGTATATGGAGTCGCGGGATCACATATAAGGGTTGAGGGTGTGATTTGATGCCTCAAACTCGCCTTTTTAGGGGTGAAAATGGGATTTTTCCTTTTCTAGATCTAATCCTTCAATTTACCTTGCAGGTTTCTATGTCCCGTATGGCGAGGGGTCAATCCTCTACCGTGCCGACTGATGGCGCGCCTCCCTCTTATGCTGGTGAGCCACTTTTTTCTGGAAATTTACAAATTAGTCCATTTTTCCTTGGAAATTTGCAAATTGGTCCTTTTTACCCCCCGTTGTTCTCCTTGGTGAGGCAACCGGGAAAAGCCTTGATTCTCCTTGGTGAGGATCGACGCTTCAAAGATATGTTTTGCTTGGTCAAAACACTATCTCATAAATAAAGGGGGCGTTTTGTCGCTGCGTTGTGCCTTATAAGGCAGGAATATATTGTCGATATACCCTATCTTATGAAGGCGCAACGTGGCCAAAACGTCACACCCTTTATAAGGCAATGACTCTATCTTACCCCTTCGTAAGATGAGTTCAATTTCCTTTTATAACTGGAATTAACAAACGTTTAATTGCTTGTTCTCAGTTGAATACCCTTCTGGAGCGTTCTCATCTCACGCAGTATACGGGCGTCGTGGCGAGTATTATTCGACCTCCGACGATGTTTCCCCTATCCCAGTCACCTCTCAGTTCGTTTTGGACACATCGACTGAGGTTGTACAGGCGGTGAAGGAAGGTGGGCACCGAGCTCTTCGACAGTTGATTACCGATGCACCTCTTGTGAAGGACGCCAGTTCCGTTCAGTCTCTCAGGAAGACTGATTTTTTGTTTGGTGACTCTGTTGAAGATCCCGATGCAGCGTTTATTGATGCCGAGCAGTGGCTTCATAAGGCTGGCAGTAGTTTCCTGTATTTGCCGAAGATTCCTCGACATCGTTCTTTGACTGAGCTTAGGCGTCAGGCTGTGAAACGGGAGATGTCGTGG
>NC_033803.1:50265688-50274842 GCF_001876935.1 Asparagus officinalis | reverse complement strand
GCCGAGCCACCTCGGGGTGGCTCGGTGGCCGAGCCACCTTGGGGTGGCTCGGCCATGAGCCGAGCCACCCCAAGGTGGCTAGGCACAGTGTCGGCCACCCCGAGGTGGCCGACAGTGGCCCGAGGTGGCCGACAGTGGCCAGAGGTGGCCGACAATTCCCTTTTTGCAGCCACTGTCCTGAGAGCCTATAAATAGGCCTAGAGATGTTCATTTTCAGGGGTCGAACTTTCAAGAGCCGAAACTCTGCCGGATTGAAGAGTGAACTCGGAGCTTGAAGACCAGAAGACTTGCACCATTCAGATCTGATCCTCGGCGACCATCCACGTCAGAAAAGGCAGGATCTCGAGAGGAAGAAAGAACAGATCTGAGATCTACACGAGACTACACTCCAGATCTAAGCTTGGTCTTAGATCTCGAGATCTGAGCGATTATTCCCTTGGTGGATTAATCCCTCCCGGCTATTATTCCCTTCGTGGAATAATACCCGCATACTCGTGTAGATCCGACCGGATCTAGATCGCGCGGTGGTCCACGGATTAACCCCGGCGCAGGCAAAGAACCCACCAAAGCGAGCGACCGCAAAACAGGAGCTCGTGATTTGTTCACAGAGGAGAGTTGTAATTTTTCTTTATTTTCTTTGATTTAGTTGTAACCGGATCTATAAAAGACCGGATCTTTGTAACCCAAGATGACAATCATATCAATGAAAAAGAAAACAGTTTTCCACGCGAACAATCTGGCGACCACAGTGGGAGCCGACGATCTCGCCAACGAGATCGATGCGTCGCAGCCGCGGATTGCAATCCCGGTCGTGGAGGAGGTCGAGTACGAGTTCGACCAAGCCAAGTTCGAGGAGTACGTGTCCTCGTCCGGCTCTATCTCCCCCCGCAAGTCCAAGAAGTTCTCCTCCGGGAGAAAAGCTCGTTGGTTTGAAGCTGCTCGGGAAGCCCACGAAGCTCTCAACCCAACTGACGCCGAAGTTGCGTCAAATGAAGTTCCACCGACCTCCAATCAGGTCAACCCAACTCCCGCCAACGCCTCTACTGTTCAGGGCGTTGTGACTCTCTCAAAGAGAGCCCGCCAGAGGCGTCGTCAACGCCTTGCGCGGCAATTCGCTAAGGCGATGGAGTCTACGGACGGATTCCGCTACCACGCGGAGTTGAAGAACAGAAGAGGCAAACAGCCTCAACCACCAATGAATGGCGACTCTTCCAAGCCGCCAAAGAAAGAATGGGTCCGCGTCAAACGGAACCGTTCGACACTCGAGGAGCGCATTCGCAAGCGCCGCGCGATGTCAGCGCAGGCACGGGCTCAAGCTCAGGAAGCCCGTAGAAAGCTGCAAAAGGAGGTGGAGAAGAAGCCACCACCAACACGACAAGTCTGGAAGCCTAAGTCTGAAGTGGCGACTCAGGCCAAAAAGCAACCAGTGCAGCCTTCTAAGGAAGGTCAAACTCCGGCGAGTCAACCAAAGTCGCCGTCAATCCCAATAACTTCTCCGGGAGATCATGCAGAGTCATCCCGCAAGAAGAAACCAATTTTGGAGCGCCTCGGTCCAATTCCTGACGTGAGAGGCAAAGCTCCAATTCACGAGCGTTTGGGCCCGATGAAGAAGCCCAGAACGACTCAACATACTGGGGGTCGCCATCACCTCCAGCATGACAAAGACCTCAAGGCAGCTGCGCGCACCAATTTGCGCATTGAAGTCCAAGATCACGCCGAAAATTCACGCCCAAAAAGGCATGTTTTGAGGCGGGTAACCTTTGAAAGCCCAAAGAAGGCAAGTCAACCTCAGATGGAAACATTATCATCTGATAATGATTGTGTTGTACCTGAGAAGGCGTGCCCGCACACGATAGGTTACTCTGACTGTCAAAATGACGAGTTGTACTATCGTGCTGGGGGTACGAATAGAACCAGGAAGAGGAGTCCCCGAGAACGGGAAATTCAATGTCCCTGTTCCAAACTCATTCGGGCGGTATTGTCGGAATGCAATTGCATTAAGGCGGTCCCCGAAAGAGTTTCAGTTTTTGAAAGACTTAATGCGGAAACGCCAAAACCAAGGCCTAGGCGCTTCCAACGAAGAAGAAGGGTGATTGAAGACGGAGAATTTCCGAGGGTCACCACCAACATGACGAGCAAAGGGACATCGGCACGAGAAGATTTCGAGTCGATTCTGAAAGCTTCCCGACCTAGAACCCGTCTGCAGTCCGGAACCATAGAGCGAGCAACTTATGGTAGGATTCGGACAAGACGCCCTTCAGAAGATGAAGAATCTGATGCCGGCTCCGCGGTGGCATCAGATAATACAGTATCCAGCGAGGGACAACCCCGCGAGGCCCTGATGATAAGTGCGGAGCAGATGGCCAAGATGCTTGAAGACGCTTTGGCTAAGCAGAAAGAAAGTTTCAAATTTGAGATGGAGATGGCCATGCAGCAGATGAGAGAAATGCATGACCAACAGATCCAAGCATTGGCGAACCAACAAGGCGAGCAGAATCATCGTAACCCGATTAATGTGGAAGATGAGGATACAAATGCTCGTAACACCAATGATCCTCCCGTCAACGCAGGGGGTGGTAATGAGAATGCTGGCGAAGAAACCGGCGAAAACCTGAAGATCAAGAACCTCGAGAGCAAAATCAACACACTAATTTCCGCTCAAGAGACGAAGAAAACAGGCATTCCTTGCCCATACCCAAGAGAATGGGAATCGATCCCATATCCGGCGAAGTTTAATCTAATTAACTTCACGCCGTTTAATGGGATGGGTTCACCTACCCAGCATTTGATTTACTTCAAATCGCATTTGGGGGTGATCTCTGGTAATGAGCCTCTGATGGTGCGGTCATTCGTCGGCACTCTTCGCGGAGCCGCCTTCGATTGGTATCGCCGCCTCAAGCCAGGCAGCGTAAACAGCTGGGATGACATGGAGACCAAGTTCCTGGCCAACTTCTTCGACGACGACACCGAGATATCTATCGGATCGTTGCTCGATGAGAAGCAGAAGGACGGAGAGTTAGTCGATACCTTCGTCAAAAGATTCCGGAACAAGGCGATGAATTGCCGGGACCCGATCACCGAGGAATTCATCCTCCAGACCTGCCACAACAACCTCGCGTTGGACGTGCTAGAAGCAATGGGGACAGCACCATCCAATACATGGAAGGACTTGAAAGTCCGGGGAGAGCAAGCTGAGCGATTCCTCAAGAGGAAGAAGGCGGAAAGAGGCCAACCGGCGACGAGTGTTCCAAAGCAAAACTTCGTCCCACGGGGGAAAGGTAAGGCACAAGCTAATGCAGTTGATGCTAATCAAACCTTTCAATTGCAACCACAGCAACAGCAGCCACAGCAACAAGCACCCCAACAATCTCGAGGACAATGGCAACAACGGCCTCAGAAGCAGAAATCTGCGGAGCCGAGGTTTCCTAAAGTGTACTCCTTCAAGGATGATGAAGTTCCCGGCATCTTCAAATACCTGTTGGAGAACAACAAGATCCAGTTGCCGGCGATCGTGGATCAAGAAGGGGCCAGCAAAGTGACGGATCCAAAGTACTGCGCGTACCACAGAGCGGTCCACCACCCTACGAGATCATGCTACCACCTCAAGGACAAGATCCAGGCGTTAATCGACGTAGGAGTCATAACCCCGAAACCAGCCAAGAATGTGGGGGCCAACGCAGTGTCAATCAGTTTTGGGTCGGTGCCTACAACTTGGTTCGAGCCAAAACGCGTCACCAAAGTCGGGATGAAGACGGTGAATGACGATCCGCACGGACAGCGCCAAAAGGGACTTGTGCCGCACACAACCCCAAATGGCGAAATCCTTTGGGTTCATCCAGATCTGATTGGAGATGAACAATGGGCCGGTTCGTCATCCGGGAGGAAGTCTAAAGGAAAAGGGAAGTCTTGTTATGGAGTCTCTGCTATCCCAGGGGAAGATGACGAAAGAATCTCCACTTTCCTGCTCTCTGAAGAAGAACAAGAAGCTTTTGCGACACGGAGCGGAAATGAATACCACTACAATTATCCGCCACCTAGTGAGCAGGGGGTGAACAAGCGGGGACCAGCCAAAACTCTCACGGAGATGGGAGTGATTGCAAGTCCCACACCGGGTAAAGAAGCTCTACGACAACCGGTGAATAAACCAAAAGAGAAGAATCCCCAAGAGGTACAGAATCCGAAGCAGTCTCGTTTCAGTCGTCCAATTGGAAGAGACAAACCGGAAAGCTCGAAGACTCCGCATAGCTTCGACATTATGGCGCAATTAGCCAACATTCCTGCACGGATAACGCTGTATGAGTTGCTGCGATTATCCAAAGAAACCAGGGAGGCCCTACAAGAAGCTTTGGCCAATGCAGAGGTATTTCTGACTCAAGTCAAGCCGATACCTGAACAGCCAGAACCGCTGAGTCAACAGTGCAACATAGCGACTAAGAACCTTCCCTGCATTACTTTCACCAAAGAAGATATGCAGACGAAGAATTCGAACCACGATCGGCCGTTATATTTCGTCGGATACATTGGCTCCAGCCAAGTCAACCGAATCCAAGTGGATCCGGGTTCTGCTGTGAGTATTATGCCGCTTCGATTGATGCATTTCCTCGGCATCCCAGTAAGCAAGTTGGCGTCCACAGGCACTGTTATTTATGGATTCAACACTAGTGGGTCAAGACCCTTGGGTAAGATCCGGGTGAAGTGCCAGATGGGAGATCTGAAGACAGAAGTCACGTGTTATGTGATCGATGCGGAGACTTCGTACAACTTACTATTGGGTCGGCCTTGGATCCATAGTAACGTGATAATTCCCTCTACTCTCCATCAGTGTTTGAAGTATGTCGACACTGACAATGAGGTTAGGACGGTGGTCGCGGATAAGCAACCATTCAAGGGGTATGAGAATTATTTCACCGATTCTCTCCTTTATGGTAACGAATCCGATACTGAACCATCGGCCCAGGGCACAGACAGCGGAGAAGAAGCTGATTCTGAAGCCGGATTCGATTACAATGGCGGTTTTGTTTTAAATGACATTGTACCCTTTGTAATCAATCTTGACGATGAACAATCGTCAGATGGAGGTTGTAACTGGCAACTTGCCGATATTGCAATAAAAGATGATTTAGAGTACTCCTTGTCTCTTGATGATGTGATGAAAGGGCTGTATGATAATCCTGAGTTGTATATGCCGATCCGATCATCCTATGTAACGAAGGAACACCTCCAGCATTCTTTCGGAACAACCATGGTCATCCCGAACAAAGTAAGAGGTGCTAAAGAAGTGATTTACGGTAAAGGAAAAAGCTCTCCGTTACCAGATCATTTCCTAAGTGAAGACGAAGATGATGACAAACCTGGTCGACATCTATCCAAGTATAGTCCAGAAGCGCGCAAGCTCATGGAAAAGCAGGGCTACGATTTCACACTCGGAGAAGGTTTATACTTCGATCGAGGTCCTCGTAATCCAGCCAAAGCAGTATATGTACCAAAAGGTAAACCTGAGGATTATTATAAATATGGGCGAGGCTTAGGTTATGTTTCATCAGATGACGAATGTGGTTGGCAAATTATCGATCAAATTGCTAACAAAGCCAAGAAGGGATACTCTCCCGATGCTTCAGAGTGGGACTCCGATACAAGTCTGGGAGAAGTTTTCAAAGCCCTAATGGCAAATATGGCTACAGCTGATCCATCCACCATGGAAGACGACGATCAAATGCCAACATGGGAAGACCCGTGGGTTCACCATCTGAATATGCAATATGGCGATAGGTTCGAGCAAAGAGAACCACCCACTGAAGATAAAATAGTCCAGATTAACATGGGTGATGAGGCCAACCCAAAGCCTATATTCATCAGCGACAGTCTTCCCCCAGATGAGAAGGAGGAATTGATTGCTCTCATCAGGGAATATATCGACGTCTTCGCATGGAATTATGAAGACATGCCAGGGCTCGACCCCAATGTCGCAATGCACCGCCTCGATATCAAGCCGGATGCCAAACCTGTCAAGCAACAGCAAAGACGGTTTCGTCCGCAGATTATGGAAGCCATTGAGGCAGAGGTTAAGAAGTTGATCGAATCAGGATTTATCCGAGAGGAACAACATCCAGACTGGTTAGCCAACATCGTTCCCGTCATGAAGAAGAATGGCAAAATCAGGATTTGCATCGACTTCAGGAACCTGAATGAAGCATGTCCGAAAGATGATTTCCCTCTCCCAATCACGGATGTCATTATCGACAATACATGTGGATTTGAGAGGATGTCCTTCATGGATGGATTTTCGGGATATAACCAGATCAAGATGCATCCAGAGGATGAGAAGCATACGGCGTTTAGAACACCCCTCGGCGTCTTCTGCTATACGGTGATGCCTTTCGGTCTGAAGAATGCCGGTGCCACATACCAGCGAGCGATGACTAAGATTTTCCAAGAACATCTCAGGAAAACAGTCGAATGCTACGTTGATGATTTGGTTGTGAAAAGCCGCAACAAAGAAGATCACATCAAGGATTTGAAGACGATGTTCGATCTCATGAGGAGTCATCAATTGAAGATGAACCCCACTAAATCATTCCTTGGAATGTCCAGCGGAAAATTCCTTGGGTTCGTCGTCACCACTAAGGGTATACATATCGATCCCGATAAGGTGAAGGCGATACATGAATTGCAACCCCCGAGGAATCTGAGAGAACTCAGAGGATTGCAAGGGCGTTTAGCTTACATCAGGCGGTTCATCTCAAATCTCTCTGGGAAGTGCCAACCTTTCTCTAAGCTAAACAAGAAAGGGGTATCATTTATCTGGGATGATGCCTGCCAAAAGGCACTCGAGGATATCAAGACGTATCTGACAAATCCTCCTGTTCTCGTTGCACCAAAATCAGGTAAACCGTTCTTGATTTACATCAAGGCGATGAACCATTCGATAAGTGCTTTGTTAGCACAAGACGATGATAATGGTCACGAACAGGCAGTTTATTATTTAAGTCGGACTTTGGTGGGCGCTGAGTCTCGATATCCGATGATTGAGAAAGAATGTCTCGCGTTGGTGTTTGCAGTGCAAAAGATGCGGCATTACTTAGTGGGACAGACAATTTATGTTATCTCCAATGTCGGCCTCTATGAATTGGTGGTTAGCGAAATGGGCTCTTCTCTTGTCCCAGTATGATTTGCACTTCAAGCAGCAGAAGTCGATCAAAGGACAAGCGATTTGTGATTTTCTGGCTTTCAAACAGCAAAAGTCGGTCAAGGGACAAGCGATTTGTGATCTTTTGGCGGCAAACCCGACCGCAGATGCGGCAGAAGTATATGATGACTTGCCGGATGAAACCCACGAGGTTAACACTACGTCGCACCAACAAGTATGGCAATTATATTTTGATGGTGCTTCAAGAGCAGTTAATAGGGTAATAACCCCGGGATGTCCCACCGTCTCCTCTGGAGTTGGAGTCGTCTTAATCTCCCCGGGAAAGCATGTAATGCCCCGAGCTTATTCATTGACTGGTCCGTGTTCCAATAACGTGGCCGAGTACAGTGCACTTCTCATTGGACTCAGTTTCGCCAAGGAGCTGGGGGTCGAATATCTCGAAGCTTTTGGGGATTCTCAATTGATAGTCAACCAAGTCCGTAGAGAGTATGAAGTCAGGAACCAAGACCTGATCCCGTACCACCAGGAGGCCATCAAAATGGCAGAATCTTTTGAAGAATTCTTCATTGAATATATCCCTCGTCTCCAGAACGCTTATGCGGATGCACTGCCAGCACTAGCAGTATCACTTGCGCAGCCTCCCAAAACTGAGCTGTTAGTCACAGTGAGGACGCATCAACTCTGCATACCCATATACGATATGGATATTGAAGAAGAAGATGACGGAAACATTAACGCTAAGGAGGTGAATTCAACTCAAATTGGGTCTGAGTCCCGAGATTGGCGTTTTCCTATCATAGACTACGTCCAATATGGTATTTTGCCAGAGGATGTAAAAGAAAAAGAATCAATCCGCCGAAGAGCATTGGCGTTTTCCCATCATTGACTACGTCCAGTATGGTATTCTGCCAGAAGACGTAAAAGAAAGGGAATCAATTCGCCGAAGAGCACCAAGGTTCTTCTATAATGCCGAGACCCATACGTTATACCGTAGAGGGTACGATGGTTTATTACTCCGATGCCTTTCGAACAAAGAAGCAGAAGAAGTTCTTAAGGAAGCGCACGAAGGAGAATGTGGCGCGCATCAGCCTGGTCCCAAACTGTATGATCGCATCAGGAGAATGGGATATTTCTGGCCAACGATGGTTCGTGACGCGATCGAATACGCCCGAGAGTGTCATGCTTGTCAAATACATGCAAATTACATGCACCAACCACCAGAGCAGTTGCACACGTCAACCACGTCATGGCCGTTCGAGACATGGGGTATGGACATTGTTGGTCCTATCTTTCCCCCTTCAGTCAAAGGTGACCGATTCATTCTTGCGATCACGGATTACTTTTCAAAGTGGGCTGAAGCAATTCCGCTTAAAGAAGTGAAGACGAACAACGTCATCAATTTCATTAAGCATCATGTCATATACCGACATGGCGTGCCAAGACGGATTATTCATGACAACGGTCCACAGTTCATAAGCAACGCCTTCATCAGGTTTTATGACAAATTCAAGATTGAAGATGTCTCGTCGACAGCTTATTATCCCGCCGCAAACGGACTAGCTGAGGCTTTCAACAAGACGATCATTAAGATCCTGTCAAAGCTCGTGAAGACCAATAAATGAGACTGGGACGATAAACTCGGTGAAGCACTCTGGGCTTATCGCACCACCATACGCACACCTACAGGGTCCACCCCGTACTCGCTGGTATACGGATGCGAGGCTGTGCTACCTCTAGAGATTCAAATCCCGTCACTTCGGATCGCTCTCGTAACTGAGATGACGACAGAAGAACACCATCAGAAGCGTCTCCAAGAACTCGAGAGGTTGGATGAAAAGCGCTTGGAGGCTCAACAACAAATCGAGTTCTATCAAGCCAGAATATCTAGGGCTTTCAACAAAAGAGTCCGACAGAGAAGCTTCAAGGAAGGAGATCTGGTCCTCGCTGCTCGCCGACCGATAATCCTCAACTCCAAGAACAAAGGTAAATTCGAACCCAAGTGGCAAG
>NC_033803.1:50249446-50264527 GCF_001876935.1 Asparagus officinalis | reverse complement strand
AAACGGCAGTCGGTAAAGGCTAATCACATCCGTTGAAGGCTGGGGGTTAGCCAAAAATCCTAAAGTCAACACCTAACACGTGTCGCCGGGTAGCCTATTCCCGTAACAATGGCGAAGTCTATGTATTCAATATCATAGCACAAAGTCTCAGAGAATTTACTCTCTTAGCTTAACGTGACATACGGAACGGATTTAGACAATCCGCATGCTAGCCCGACTCAAACGGTAGTCGGTAAAGGCTAATCAAATCCGTTGATGGCTGAGGGTTTGCCAAAAATCCTAAAAGTATTATGGTCAATCATTTCAAACGGAATGAGGAATCATAATAAAGATAAAGATAAAAGAAACCAGTTCCACTAAAAAGATCAAAAGTCAAGACATTCAGCAAATGAAATCATGCATCAAGAACATGGCAAAAAATCTGCTGATTGAGCTTAGACAGCTTTTCATCATAAGCTTGCCTAAGCTCAGCTCTGATGGAATCCTCTGTGGTAGCTAAAGTTCTCGCAGCAACCTCCTCCGTCTCGACCAGCTTCTGCTTCAGGGATGTCAACTCACCAGATAAAGCAGTGTGGGCTTGTTGATCCTGTACCTTCGTCATCTGAAGAATACCAAAAGTCTCCTCTTTTTCACGGAGTGCTCTTCTGAGCTGGTCTATCTCGGTCGCACAGGAGGCAAGAGAAGAGTCAAGCTCAGTGAGTGAAGATGATCTAGCAGCAAGGTGGGCCTCAACTCGGTCCACTCGATCCCGCTGCACCTGAATGTCGAACTCAGCAAGAAACCTAGCATCGCGCCATGTCTGTAAGTGAGTATCCAACTCGGCAGCGATGAATGAGGAGGCACCTGCATCCCGGAGCTCACGAAACATCTGAAGCTCACGCTCTAGGCAGTCAAGATCATCAACAATAGACTTCGCCAGATCTGGATACCCTGCATCCCTTATGGAGTTTATCTTAAGATCAAGGAATGGCTTGAACTGGTGAAGGAAAAGTCCGCCGTGGAAGAGCTTGTCAATCATAGCATTCACAAAAGAGAAGAAGAAACGGATCTCTATACAGATGACAATCTTCTCTGGGTCGCTGTCTGATAATAACTCCTTCACAAGGACGTGAAGCCGAGAAGAAAGCCCTACACAAAAAGGAGAAATCCATCAAAAGCCTTGATGAAGAAATGAATGACATTCCTCAGTTGCTCAAGTTATACCTTCTTCCCCTTGAATCACCGGGGGTGGTGGAGGTGTAACGGCTGGGGGTGTATCAACTGGTGTAGTTGGTCCCACAGCCGGCTCAACAGGATCAGTCTCGACAAAAGCTCCTGTCAAATACAAAATAGAATTCTCAGATGCATCATATTATAGTTGCATTTCCCCTTGCCGGGTCAGAAAAGTGTTTGAATCCGGGTTGTAGAGCTCGCACAAAGCGAAGAAATGCTTCGTGCTAACAGGTAAACCATACATGGTGGCACGAACGGCTGCATATAGACCACAAGCGTGCAACTCCTCGCTCCATCGGCTCAAGACGTACTTCGTCATGCGAGTCCACCAAAGCTTGTCCAAAGAATGGACCCAACCATAAAACCTGTGGCGTGTCGCAGGCATCTCCCGTCCTAAAGCAGCGAGGCGATTTTCAAAGTAGAAGCAGCGGCAAGAAGCTAGTTACGTGGCGGTGCATCTAACCCCAATACTCCAGGATGCAATCCAGTGATGTGACTCCTGCTCGAACCAGGAGCTGCCTGATGAGTAATGTATCCGCAGTGAACGCTCTCATGCTCCTCCGTCAAGCGCCACGACATCTCCCGTGTCACAGCCTGACGCCGGAGCTCAGTCAACGAACGATGCCGAGGAATCTTCGGCAAATATATGAAACCACTGCCAGTCTTATGAAGCCACTGCTCAGCATCAATAAACACGGCATCCGGATCCCTGGCAGAATCACCAAATAAAAAGTCGATCTTCTTGAGAGGCTGAATCGAACTGACATCCTTCACGAGGGGCGCATCTGTAATCAACTGGCGAAGAGCTCGATATCCACCTTCCTTCACCACTTGGGCAACCTCTGTCGACGTACCCGAAGCAAACCGAGGAGTGACTGGGATAGGGGAAAAATCGTCGGAAGTCAAATAGTACTCGCCACGACGCCCGTACACTGCGTGAGATGAGAACGCCCCAGAAGGATATTCCACTGGAAGCAAAAATTTAAACAGTTGTTAGTCTCAATCATAAAAGGAAGTTGAACTCATCCTACGAATGGGTAAGATAGAGTCACTGCCTTATAAAGGGTGAGACGATTTGGCCACATCATGCACTTGTAAGATAGGGTATGTCGACTATATATCCCTGCATTATAAGGCACAATGCAGCGTCAAAACGCCCCCTTTATTGATTTTGAGATATGATTTTGACCAAGCAAAACATATCTTTAAAGCGTCGATCCTCGCCAAGGAGAATCAAGGCTCTTCCCGATTGCCTCGCCAAGGAGAACAAAATGGGGTGAAAAGGACCAATTTGCAAATTTCCAAGAAAAAATGGACTAATTTGTAAATTTCCAAAAATAGCTCACCAGCATAAGAGGGAGGCGCGCCATCAGCCGACGCAGTAGAAGATTGACCCCTCGCAATACGAGACATAGAGACCTGCAAAATATGTTAAGGGATCAGATCTAAGAAAAGTTCATCTTTTTTGCAATTCTCCCCCCTGAGAGGTGAGCTCGAGGCGCCAAATCTTAATCCTAACCCTCGCATGCGACCCCACAAATTCATAAATTGAATTAATCATAAAAAATGCTAAAATAGTTGAGGATTTACCTGAGGGAAAGCTCGTGGATCCAATAAAAATCAGATCTTGAAAGAGGCTCAGACCACGTGCTCGAGGGGCCTGAGAGGAATTCTAAATATGGAAGTTTGGAGGGATTTCTCAGTCAAAGATCCAAAGGAAGGCTAGATCTAATGCAAATATGAAGTTTTGAGGGAGAACGGATGCTCGAGGGAAGAGAAAAGTGGAAAAAGAGTCAGGGGGGGCCCTAATGAGGAGAAAAAAGAGCTCTTTTATAATGTTGAACCAGACCAAGTTGAATCGGACCAGACCAAGTTGAACCGGACCAGACCTGGTTTGAACCAGAAATCAAATGGAAGCTGAATCGAGCATCGAAACAACTTCAAATCGACAGAGAGTTCAGTTCTTGCTTTATTCTTGCCTCTCCCACATGTTCGGAAAAAATCAGAAGATTTTTTGAGCCGAATTACTGCCTTTTTTGGCTCATTATCAAGCCGGTTCAGTTCATTTAGGCACAGAAATTACTCCGAAAAGTATACGAGTATAAACTGCTTCTTAATACTCCAATAAGGTATACGAGTATAAACTATTCCCTATTTTTGGTTGAGAAGTTCCTAGAGAATATTTTTCATAAATATTCTTAAGGATAACTCAACAACACTACGCCGGACAACGCGTCGCGAATAAAAACTCAACGCCAACAATCGATGGTCAGCTAAAGATTAGAAAATTAGGAGTCGACTTCAAGTTTAAAATTCCGACAACGGTCAGACAATAAATGCAGCATCGGAACTCTTACAGACATTCGACAAAGCACCGAATAGCCTGGAAGATTGAAGGAATCAAGAACAGGAGCCATTCCAAAGTCCCGTTACACCGATTGAAGGTTGGGACAATCATATCCGGTTTCGGACTCGAACTCAGAAGTGGATTTACTGCCAAATCAGGAATCCGACTTACTGCCAAATCAGATCAACGAACCAGAGTCTGAATCAACCAAATCACGGACAGAACCGAAGGACGAAAACACGACGGAACCCAACACCAAGGGGGGGCTCGGCCTGAGCCGAGCCACCTCTGGGTGGCTCGGCCAAAGCCGAGCCACCCTGAGGTGGCCGGCCAGATCTGTGCCCGGGCACAGTAAAGGGAGCCTATAAATAGGCCCCCCTTGTTTTCATTTGGAAAGGTTGGAACTTTGAGAGCCGAAACTCTGCCGAATTGGAGATCGAGCTTGGAGTTTTGAAGACTTGAGGACTTGAAGATTCAAATCTGATTCTCGGCGAGCGTCCATGTCACAAAAGGCAGGTGTTCGAGAGGTAAAAAATCAGATCTAAGATCTACACGAAACTACACTCCGGATCAAAGCTTGGCCTTTGATCCCGAGATTTGGACGATTATTTCCTTGGCGAACTAATCCTCCCCGGCTATTATTCCCTTGGCGGAATAATACCCGTCGAATCGTGTATATCCGACCGGATCTAGATCGCGCGGTGGTCCACGGATTAACCACGGCGTCGGCAAAGAACCCACACAAAATCCGACCGGATCTAGATCGCGCGGTGGTCCACGGATTAACCACGGCGTCGGCAAAGAACCCACACAAAGCGAGTGACCGCAAAATAGGAGCTCGCGATTTGTTCAAAAGGAGAAAGTTATAATTTTTATTTTTTCTTTGATTTCGTTGTAACCGTATCTAAAAAAGACCGGATCTTTTGTAACTCAAAAAGTTGTTATCCAAAGATAGCAATGGAATCAATGAAGGCTACAATTTTCACCGCGAACAGTGAGTTGTAGAGTTTTCGGTAAACTAGAAAACCGTATTGTGAGGTGTAAACATTGTTCGGGTAAATGTAGAAAACCCAGTTGTGATAGTGGAGATCTCCTCGAGGTGAGGAGCGGAGACGTAGGTCGTGGGGACCGAACTCCGTAATCATATCGTTTGTTTTTTATTGCGTTGGCGCACTTATTTTTATGTTCATATCTTATATCGCCTTTGTATATTGCTTGTTGATTATATTGCCCACTATCTAGTTTAGATTGTTTACCCTTGTGTTAATTATATATCCTTGCATATATCTCATAGTATATCTTATTGCTATGATATTTACCTTTGTTCATATTGCTTATTCTTGCTTGTAACATATTGTATATCTCTCTTGTAAGAATAATTTGTTAATTAGTTTTAATTAGCATAAAATTGGATTAGATTAGCATAAGACCCTAATCACCACCCCTCTAGGGTCTAACAGTTAGGAACCTCTGGAACAGAAGAGATCCCGTGAAATCTTGTCGAAAACCGTCAAAAGACGTTTTTAGCTCAAAACTGGACGAACTGGGTGCAAAACGAACCGAGTCGGTTAGTTTAGGTGCGAACCACCATTTGGTGGCTCTGCCTGGTGTGAGCCACCAATTGGTTTGTTCTGTCTGGACTTGTTTCGTCTGGACTTGTTTCGTCCTTCTACGTGCATTTTGTCGTTTTGTTAACTTGTACTCTTCACCGATTCGCTTCATACATTTTGTGAACACGCGGGTCACTTGACGATGGCCGACGGGCTTGTAGGCCACTTGGTTTGCTGTTTCGATGGTCGGTGAGCATGTGGGCCATTTGGAGCTGGCCAACGAGTGCGCGGGCCACTTGGAGCTGGCTGATGAGTGCGCGGGCCACATAGAGATGGCCAGTGAGCGCACGGGCCACTTGGTTTGCCATTCTGGTGCCTATGAGCGTGCGGGCCACTTGGCGGTGGCCAGTGAGCATGCGGTCCACTTGGCATTAGTCGTTCCGGTGGTTCATCGCCACGTCATCAACGGTTCGCTGATTCACTTCATGCGCTTGTCGGCATTTGACGATCCTCTTTGACTCGGATAATCCTCTTCGATTTGGATAATGACGTTCATCACTTTCTCTTTATCTCGAGCTGTGTATAGATATCTATAGGTATTTTTAGACGCCTACAGATACCCCCTCCAAAGTATTTTAGAATCATTCTTTTATAGAGGAGTCTAGAATGCTTTGGATAAAATAGGCCATGTTTTTAACCTCTTCACTATTTTGCCGAGGAAATTGCCTAGAAGGACTTGTGGATTGTTTCAATTCTTGACTTCTTCAGCCTTAAGTCTATTCAGTGTTTTGTCGAATAGATGAAGTTCTTCCGGCGTTACGTTTATCATCTGACCGTTGTCGAAATCTTAAACTAAAGTTAATGCGTAAATTTATGAACTTAGCTCTCGTTATTGAGTTGACTTTGAACTGATTATCTTCATCGAGAATTCATATATGAATGTGATTGAACTCCCTGGAATCATCCTCTAGCCTTATTTTGGTGAGATTGCTGATGCGTTGACTAGACTCGACCTTTACTGTAGCGTGTTGACTAGCGTTAACACAATTTATACTCGTACATTTGCTGGAGTCTACACAGTTTAAGCTCTTAAGGTCTTGGAGCGTGGCGGTCCCAAATGTTAGGGCTGCAGGACCAACTGTTAAAGCTGATTCATCTGTATGTATGGCTCTTATTCTAAAATTGTTGGATGCTTAAGTCACGAGACCAACTAATGGGGTATGTGCGTCAATGACTCTCACATTTATAGGATTTTTGTCAAACCCTCAGCCATCAACGAGTTTGATGATCCTTTACCGACTACCATTTGAGTCAAGCTAGCATGTGAATTGTTTAAGTCCATTCTGCACGTAACGTTGTGCTAAAAGAGTTAACTCTTTTAGTGCTACGATATTGAATACGTAGACTTCATCTTTCTCATGTGAATAGACTACCCGACCTCATGTATCAGATGCAGACTCAGGATTTTTTGGCAAATCCTCAGCCATCAATGGATTTGACATGCCTTTACCGATTACTGTTTGAATCGGGCTTGCATACGGATTGTTTAAGTCTGTTCTGTATGTGACGTAGTGCTAAAAGAGTTAACTTTTTAGTGCTAAGATATTGAATACGTAGACTTCATCTTTCTTACGGGAATAGACTACCCAGCAACGCGTGTTAGACGCTGACTTATCCCTTCTTAAGATTCGGGATAAAAGTCCATAGACTTGGATTCTTGTGTCTTTTTTACTCGGCGAAAAACTAAATCGGCAACGCGTGTTAGGCGTAGGCTTATCTCTATTTAGGAATCGAGATAAAGTTCTCCGTATGTGTAAGGCGCGAATTTTGGCGTTATTAATAACGGCCTGCCACAATGTCGAATATGTGGGCTTTTGTCCTTTTTACGGTCAAGGACTAACCGGCAACGCGTGTTAAGCGTTGACTTATCCCTACTTAGGCTTCGGGATAAACTTTTCCAGACTTAGATTCTAGTCTCTTCTTCAATCGGTGAATGACTAAACCGGCAACGTGTATTAGGCGCTGACTTATCCCTACTTAGAATTTGGGATAAAATTCCCCACGTGTGTAAGGCATGGATTATGGTGTTATTAATAACTACCTGCCACAATGTCGAATATGTGGGTTTTTATCCTTTTTACAGTCAAGGACTAACCGGCTATGTGTGTTAGGCGCTGACTTATCCCTACTTAGGCTTCGGGATAAAATTTCCCAAATTTGGATTCTGGTGTCTTCTTCAATTGGTGAAAGACTAAACCGGCAATGCGTGTTAGGCACTGACTTATCCCTACTTAGGATTCGGGATAAAATTCCTTACACGTGTAAGGCTCGGATTATGGTGTTATTAATAACTGTTTGCGTTGAAAGTTGATTTATTCATTGCGGTATTCATTACAACTTCAGTCGTTACAATAAAAATGAAAAAAGATAGTCTTTTTATAAGACTCTTACACAATGAAAAGAAAAATTATAACTCTCATCAAAACAAACACAGGGAGATCGTTTATCGGTCTTCTGCTTGTGCGGGATCTTTGCCTGTGTCGGGGATTTTGATATCCGTGGACCACCTTAGATCTGAATCCGGTTGATGGAAAATTGGGCAGAACTTCGCCTTCACCGAGGGAGTATTTGATTGAAGTGCTAAAATCGACCAAGCGAAATCAATAGCTCTTCTCGAGATTAAGACAAAGCCTAATCTCAAGGAACGGACGTACGGGCTTCAAATCCTTCGAATAGTTCCTTCTTTATGCTGGAGTTCGCCGGGATCTCTCTAACCCTTGCTGAAATTCATGACTCTTAGCTCTGGAGTTCGACAACACCTCCTCGTCTTAATAATAAATCTCCCCCCGCTGAAAGGAGGCCCTAGGCTTGTATTTATAGGGCTCCGGATGCGGGTGTGTGGATGAGAACGAGTAATTTGGCCTTATCTTCAGTCAATAATGGCCTAACCACGTTTGTAAATGATATCTAGGCAGTTAAGAACCCTAGGAACAGATAAATCCTGAGAAAACCACTCAAAACTGTCGAAAAATGCGTCCGGAGGTCAAACCTACGCGAAACACCCCGCTGACCCGCGGGGGGTGCGGGTCGGCGCGGTCCGACCCGCGCGGCCAGCTGACCCGTGGGGGGCGCGGGTCGGACGCGGCCGACCCGCGCGACCGCGGGTCGGCGCGGTTCGACTCGCGTGGGTGCGGGTAGTTCGGCCTTTTTGCTGAACTGTTTGGTGTTTTTCGACTTTTTTGGGACTTGTATTTTCCATCATTTTGTGTATTTGACCGTCTTGTTGACTTGTACGATTTACTAACTTGCTTCATACACTCATTAGCTTCTTTACGGCACTTAGAACTGATCGACGAGCGCAAGTTGACTGACGAGTGCATTCGGTCGCTTGGAGTTGATCGACGCGTGCGAGCTGATTGATGCATGCGAGCTGATTGATGCACGCGACCTGACTGATATGTGTGCGTTGACTGACATGCGTGAACTGATTGACGAGCGCATGTTGACCGACGTGCGCGAGCTGATTGACGAGTGCGCGCTGACTGACGTGCACGAACTGATTGACGCGCGCGTGTTGACCGATATGCTCGAACTAATTGACGCGCGCGTGTTGACCAACGCGCGCGAACTGATTGACGCACGCGAGCTGATTGACACGCGCGGGCCACTTGGTTCGTCGTTTCACTTCTTGCGCTTGTCGACGACAGATAATCCTCTTAGACTCGGATAATGACGTTCGTTGTCTTCTTTCCGTCTCGAGTTGTGTACGGACACCTATAGACATTTTTAGACACCTACAATAACTACCTTCCACAATGTCAAATATGTAGGCTTTTGTCCTTTTTTACGATCAAGGACTAACCGGCAACGCGTGTTAGGCACTGACTTATCCCTACTTAGGCTTCAGGATAAAATTCCCCATACTTGGATTCTGGTATCTTCTTCAATCGACGAAAGACTTAACCGACAACACGTGTAAGGCGCTGACTTATCTCTACTTAGGATTCAGGATAAAATTCCCCGTACGTGTAAGGCACGGATTATGAGAGTTGAAAATGTGGTGTCTTCTTTTGGGGCAAAGATGAACCCAATACTGGAAAGGAAGAATTTTATATTCTATTTCCAGTTACAAAGAAAACTCTAAGTGGGATCTCCACTTCGAGAATCCAGATAAGTGAAACTAAGAGTGGGATCTCCACTCCGAGAATCGAATAGATTTAGATAACCCTAACTTTTATAGGATTAGTTACCTGATCTGAAAATAAAATTTCAACTTCAGTCCTAACTTTTATAGGTTTGAGGGTTTGAGACAATCCTAACTTGTATAGGTTTGATCGCTCAATTTAAAAATGGACCTCTCGTTTATGGAAGGAATCGAGAGGGGACTTTGATTGTGGTCCTAACTGTAGAAAGGTTTGACCGAGTGAGGAGTTTTGAGACAATCCTAACTTTTATAGGTTTGATCGCTGAATTTTTGGACCTCTCGTTCATTGAAGGAATCGAGAGGGGATTTTGATTGTGGTCCTAACTATAGGAATGTTTGACCAAGTGAACAATGAGAGTGGGAGTACAAATTACAGTGGGAGTATTGATTCGTACAAATCACTCAAAGGGGGTTCCTAGTGTTAAGTAACAAACACTTACCACGGAGGGGTTTGACAATTGTCAATAATCAGGAGATTAAAATTCCGAATACTATATCCAGACTCTAACAATGGGATTGTTGAGTGCACAAACGTAGCGGGAGTTTGAGTAGGAGTTTCTTTTTCATCACCTTCTTATAGTGACCAGGTTATCCCTAAGAATACACTATATAAAATTCTTTCGGGAACTTCCCATTACATGAATCATCCATCCCTAGCTTTTTTTGCGAAACTGGTGTAGGTGTAAATTTTGATCTCCTGAAATAGGGATTTTGTTTGTATTGATAAGAATAGATTATTACAAACTAATGAATCGAAATTACAATAGAAGTGGAGGGAAGGCCCTCCTTGTTTAACGTGGGGACTTTGGTAGCTATAGGACGCCTCGCTCGATTCTCGCACCGAGTCTGCTTCCCTTGGACGATTCGACCGAGGTTGCTGGTGAGCTTCAGTACGCAGTAGAAGCTCGTGCTAGCCAAGTTCGAGTTTTCGAGTTCGATGGTAATTAGGGCCCGAAGATAGGAGAAGGTGCTACAGTGCAAAGATCATGCAAAGAGCTTATTGCCAACTCTTTCGAGAGTTGAGAGCTGTGATTCAGCTAACTGATTGATTAACTATGGGTTAATCGAACTTCTGCCCTTGCTGAACCTGTTCAACTTCCCTCCTCTGTTGAACCACTGAACCCCTTCTCCGTAGCCGGAAGAAGTTCTTAAATAGAGGAGAGACCGCGTGGCCACTCCTTGAATCATGGGATATGACCATGTACTGTTAAGAGATATCTTGCTGCTCACCTATACCCTGAGCGGCCACTTGAGGGGCTCAGAGTACTGTACTCCTTCCCTTCACGTCGCGGGAAATGGGGAGACCTATCCCGGTACGTGGTATAACGGCTGCTAAGTACTCTGGTGAGTTTGGCGAGCTTGCCGTTTGTAGGCGAGTTTGGCTCTTGGCTCGTGCAGGCGAGGCGAACTTCATGCAGGCGGACTCGACGACTGCATGGATTTGACCAACCCCTCATACTGTGAGCGGCTACTTGATGGGCTCGGAGTACTGTGCTTATTCCCTTCATGTCGTGGGAGGTGGGAAGGACCATCCCTGTACATGGGATAGCGGCTGCCAAGTACTCTGACGAGTTTGACGAGCTTGCCGTTTGCAGGCGAGTTTGGCTCTTGACTCGTTCAGGCGAGGCGAGCTTCATGCAGGCGGACTCGGCAACAACATGGATTTGACCAACCCCTCGTACTGTGAGTGGCTACTTGATGGGTTCGGAGTACTGTGCTCCTTCCCTTCACATCATGGGAAGTGGGAAGGCCCATCCCTATACGTGGTATAGTGGTTGTCAAGTACTCTGGCAAGTTTGGCGAGCTTGCCGTTTATAGGCGAATTCGTTCTTGATTCGTGCAGGCGAGGAGAGCTTCATGCAGGCGGGTCTATGGTCACTCCTTGGTTGAGCTTAATTTCCAAGCTGTGCGGACGGCTTGAATATGCAGGCGAATCTCGTGTTTCGTCTTCCAAGGTAATTTTTACCATCTACAAGACCCCTTCAAAGTTTTCAGACCTAAACCAATTCGCGTGTGGTCTGGAACACTTTGAATAAAGAAGTTCCTGATGAGTTAGGGCGAATTTGGCTTTCTTAAGGATTTTTAGCAAACCCTCAGCTATCAACGGGTTTGATTTATCTTTACTGATCACCGTTTGAATCGGGCTAGTCATACTATTCCCCTCAGTATGATGAGTTGTCGAGTAGTTTCTCTTAGCCTTAATGCTAAGATTTCTGCTCTAACCTCTAGTCATTCGAGGCATGGGTTTGAGTTAATCACAATTGTCAGGTCGCAGTTCGGTTGTATCGTAACGATTTTGACTAAACAATCGCTACCCGTGAGTACGCCCGGAGGGTGCATCCATGAACTACGTCGTTCAGTGAGTCTGATTGCGTGAGTGAGACCTTTCGATCGATGGTTCAAAACTTGGGATTCGCCTTCAGAGGCGGACTAGGCCCAACAAATGAGCTGTCCGGGCGAGGCCCATTTACGCTGGCGAGGCGAATTAAGCATTTTACAGGCGAACTTTGCTTTTATTGGCGAGACCTGACTCTCTGAACTGCAAGCTTGCCATCTGTTCGCAGGCGAAATTCTTTCTTCAGGCAAAATTCAAAATGGTGGAAGGCGAGTCACGTGTTCGTCAGCATAGCCTTGTGCTTTGTGCTTTCCGGCTAAGACCGCGTGGATTCGTCAGGTCACATTAAATGTGATTTGACAAGGTGGCATCACTCCTGTGCGCCTCACTCGATGATGGATCATGGCCGTACTTTTTTATCTCAGCTGTTAGATCCGGCCGTGAATTTCGGTGTGGATTTCGGGTTTTGATCTGCTCGACCTGTTCCTTGTCTTGACAGTTGCTCTGTAATCGCTAAAAAACGAACTGTTGAGAGCGATCTGGGCCGTTGATTTCAATCGTGGCCACATTCATCAACTACCCACACCTCTTCCCTCGAGAGCGATCTGGGCAGTCGAGTTCGATCGTGGCTTCGCCTCTCAACCGCAAGCGTTTCGCCTTTAAATAGGCTTCGTCCCCTTCTTTTGGGGGTTACTGTGCTCAAGAACTTCCGCTCGCTCAAACTTTTTTTTAAAGAGAAAAGCATAGGTTTCTTTCCTAACTTTCTGATATGGCACGAAGTCTAAGAAGTTGCGTTCGAGGAGAAGGCAGCCCCGCGGTCCGGTTTTCTAGTGGTGCCGCGCTGGAGCGGCTACCAGCGTCGTCTAGAGTGCATTCGGGTAAGCCCAACGATTTCGTATCGATGAATGGCGCTGCATTGAGAAGATGAGAACTGTTTGCTCATCTCCTTTTGCTTTTCTTAGCAATTTTCATGATTTGGGTGAATTTCCTCCTTTTCAGGCGGACTCGACTTGTTAGGCGAATCCAGTTCAGACAGTCTTGTCTTTTATCAAGCGGATTCCGCTTTTGTCAGGCGGGCTTAGTCTCTCCAGGAGAGATCTGTTTGAGGAAATTCACCTGCTTGGAAGACTAGGAAGTTTTCTGATTCCAATTGCCATTTTCGTTCTCACCCTTTGACCCCGTTTTGCAGCCACTTTTTCTGATGAAGCCCTTCCGAAGGGTGTTGCCATTGGTCTTGCCGATGGCTCAGGCTTCGCGGCGCCCTCCCGATTCCCTCTTCTTGATCCAGTACCCGTCTTTACTGCTGACAAGCCGGAGGAGTTGGTCAAGAGAGTGGCTGATGGGCATTATCTCACGCTGTGTGAGTTGATTACTGATGCAACATTGACAGACGTGGCCAGGGTGGAGTTGAAAAAGCCCCAGTTCATGTTTGGCGATGCAACGGCTGATCCTTCGGCTCTGCTGCTTGGAGAGAGTAAATGGCTCCGTGTCGTGGATGGGGTCCATTACTACCTTCCCAGTATGTCGAGGGGGGTTTTCGATAATCGAGTTGCGGTCACTCATGGTCCCGAGAACAATGAACTGGGATCTCACTCCTACCTAAGATGGGGTAGTTTGCGGTGTCTTCACAGGGTCGTCCGCTGGGTACGGGGTCGACAGCTCCTGTAAGCGCGTGGTCTCCTTGCGTCCCGGCTTGCTGAATAATAAATGGCCTGTAAGGGAGACGACTGCCGTGGCGGAGACTTTCCGTCACCGTTTCTTTCAAGCAGGGGGGCAATTCCCTCTGAAGGTCTTCAGGGCTTCGGGATGGATTCATTCTGCGCCTGGTAGTGGCACTTGGTGGTCTAAGATTACCGAGTACATCTTGACGGAAAACTCTGAACTTGCGGGCTCCGAGCTGTTCATAGACATCTGAGCCACCCAGCATGGCCTAAAGATAAATGCCCCATAATTCCATAGTATCTTGGAAC
Source organism: Asparagus officinalis (assembly GCF_001876935.1). Classification (NCBI taxonomy): domain Eukaryota; kingdom Viridiplantae; phylum Streptophyta; class Magnoliopsida; order Asparagales; family Asparagaceae; genus Asparagus; species Asparagus officinalis. Next base: position 50,250,909 of record NC_033803.1, on the reverse strand, counting down.
TCTACTGTCCGGATAGCGGTACCTTCTTTACCCCTAATGGTGAGCTTGGCATAACCCTCCACGAGATGTATGATGTGTCGAGGTTGTCGTTGGGGAGCTTCCCCTACGAGGAGTACGTGCCAGATCAGGACGAGATCGACTACCTTTCGGGTCGATTTCCCTTAATGGTTAAGACTTTATGGGAGTTGCTCGGCCATTACCACATATGTCTCGACACCTTGGGCACGGTGGACTACAAGGGCAAGAAGAAGAGGAATCCCGGGATCAGCCACAAGAACTAGGCTGACTACCTATTCCTCGGGAACGATGTCAAGGGGAGGCCTACTCTACCACTGGGTGAGTGCGACCAGGCCGAGGTGGAGAGTCGGATGGCTAAAGGGGAATCCTCCATAACCCTTGAGCATGACGAGGGTGGGTTCCTATTCAGGACGACCTTCCAGTCATTCCATCACCAGGCAAAGTCTCTCATATCCACAAAGGCTCTGCTCGTGGGATACCTCATGTTGTGGTTGAAGAGGTGCGTGGTTCCCACCCATTCCTTCGAGATGCTCCCGGTGGAAGTGGTTTACCCTAAGGTACACCTGGCCTACGGGAGGCCGTATGTGTTGGTGTCGGCAACAGTAGCTTGTATCCAAAGGGGGCTTCGTATACTGACAAATCAGTTTTGCCATGTGTCGTATGTCGACAAGGGCAAAGGCGAAGTCGCCAAGACCCCTAATCCGAGAGTGGGGCTGCCGTATACTTATCTGATGGCATGGTTCGTCTACCACTGCGAATGCTTGATGAGTGCCCCAGCGGCTCTACAGGGAGGGGGTCTGTTCTGTTTGTCCAGCACCTGGAAAAATGCTCTTGGAAGTGTAAAGACATCCCTGACATGAGGAAGACGTTGTCTTACTTTGGTCATTACAACTTTCGGCGATTCTTTCCTTACTTTACTGGGGGCGGCTATGGCGAGTCGCTTCAGGACGTTTCGACAGCGGCCTATAATACCGTCCTCTCTTGCAATGCCTTCCAGTGGTTAGTTAACATCCGGCTGGGGTATCACGTCTTGCGAACTGGCTCCGCGTGTTACCTTGAGCCTTATTTCCCTTGTAGGTTTGCCCGCCAGTTTGGGTATGACCAACTTTATGTCAGAAATGTTAACCCCCATTTTGATTACAAAGGAGGGTTGGTTGATGGTGCGCGAGGGTGGTTCTGGACCTATGCTGGTTGCACAAATGCGCACTTCGAGTTGCCGGCTAAAGATCGCGACCTTCGTCATTCGCTCCTCTATTGTTGGTGGTATAAAGGGGCCAGCACGAACCCTGAGGGCTTCCGGTTTCAAAGCTCTTGTTTGGCAGAGCGCGGGCATCGCCCGAGGGCAGCTACTCGCTCTTCAAGGCAAAAGGGTCGCCACGCTGTGGAGGAGTGGTTTGGGGGTGCCTCTAAAGAGGAGGCCGAGGATCTTCATGCTGGCTTGGGAG
>NC_033803.1:50210917-50248446 GCF_001876935.1 Asparagus officinalis | reverse complement strand
CTCGAAGATAGCTGGAACGTCTTCGTCTTTGAACGAGTACTCGTTTTGGAGCGTCTCGTCCAAATTCTCTTGATGTTCCCAGGACTGCTGTTGCGACGTTTGATTATCATCAATAACAGCTGCAGGTGTGTCCCTTTCATCATGAGGTACGAGATCCGAATCCAGAGGATTAACCATCGGTTGGTTTCTCTTGACCTTCCGCCTTCTGATGAAGCGTTCAGCCTGTTCTCCTCGAGCCTTCAACTCTTTCCAGGTATTGAGCGGCTCTATTCCTATCACGTCCAAGATGTTGATGGACAAGTTGTTCTGACAAGTCTGCAAGAGGAATTCCTCCGTGACGGGATCCCTGCAGTTCATTGCCTGATTGCGGAAGCGTTTGATGAAGGTATCCACTGACTCTCCGCCTTTTTGTTTCTCGTCGAAGAGTGTCCTGATCGACACCTCGGTGTCATCATCGAAGAAATGGGCGAGAAACATGCCTTCCAAGTCCTCCCAGCTGTTGATGCTTCCGGGCTTGAGACGGCGGTACCAATCGAAGGCGGGCCCGCGAAGGGTGCCAACGAATGACCGAACCATCAAGGGTCTGTTGCCAGAGATCACCCCCAAGTGGGACTTGAAGTAGATCAGATGTTGAGTGGGCGAGCCCTTTCCGTTGAACGGCGTGAAGTTGATCAGGTTGAACTTCGCCGGATACGGGATCGAATCCCACTCTTTCGGGTAAGGACACGGAATGTCGTTCTTCTTCACTTCCCGAACAGACATCAGGGCTTCGATTTTTCTTTCGATCTCCTTTATCTTTTTGGCCTGATCTTTGTCCTGTTTTGGACAATTGTTGAGGAACAGTTTATACTCTTGTACTCTTTGGAGTATTGAGGAACAGTTTATACTCTTGTACTCTTTGGAGTATTGAGGAACAGTTTATACTCTTGTACTCTTTGGAGTATTGAGGAACAGTTTATACTCTTGTACTCTTTGGAGTATTGAGGAACAGTTTATACTCTTGTACTCTTTGGAGTATTGAGGAACAGTTTATACTCTTGTACTCTTTGGAGTATTGAGGAACAGTTTATACTCTTGTACTCTTTGGAGTATTGAGGAACAGTTTATACTCTTGTACTCTTTGGAGTATTGAGGAACAGTTTATACTCTTGTACTCTTTGGAGTATTGAGGAACAGTTTATACTCTTGTACTCTTTGGAGTATTGAGGAACAGTTTATACTCTTGTACTCTTTGGAGTATTGAGGAACAGTTTATACTCTTGTACTCTTTGGAGTATTGAGGAACAGTTTATACTCTTGTACTCTTTGGAGTATTGAGGAACAGTTTATACTCTTGTACTCTTTGGAGTATTGAGGAACAGTTTATACTCTTGTACTCTTTGGAGTATTGAGGAACAGTTTATACTCTTGTACTCTTTGGAGTATTGAGGAACAGTTTATACTCTTGTACTCTTTGGAGTATTGAGGAACAGTTTATACTCTTGTACTCTTTGGAGTATTGAGGAACAGTTTATACTCTTGTACTCTTTGGAGTATTGAGGAACAGTTTATACTCTTGTACTCTTTGGAGTATTGAGGAACAGTTTATACTCTTGTACTCTTTGGAGTATTGAGGAACAGTTTATACTCTTGTACTCTTTGGAGTATTGAGGAACAGTTTATACTCTTGTACTCTTTGGAGTATTGAGGAACAGTTTATACTCTTGTACTCTTTGGAGTATTGAGGAACAGTTTATACTCTTGTACTCTTTGGAGTATTGAGGAACAGTTTATACTCTTGTACTCTTTGGAGTATTGAGGAACAGTTTATACTCTTGTACTCTTTGGAGTATTGAGGAACAGTTTATACTCTTGTACTCTTTGGAGTATTGAGGAACAGTTTATACTCTTGTACTCTTTGGAGTATTGAGGAACAGTTTATACTCTTGTACTCTTTGGAGTATTGAGGAACAGTTTATACTCTTGTACTCTTTGGAGTATTGAGGAACAGTTTATACTCTTGTACTCTTTGGAGTATTGAGGAACAGTTTATACTCTTGTACTCTTTGGAGTATTGAGGAACAGTTTATACTCTTGTACTCTTTGGAGTATTGAGGAACAGTTTATACTCTTGTACTCTTTGGAGTATTGAGGAACAGTTTATACTCTTGTACTCTTTGGAGTATTGAGGAACAGTTTATACTCTTGTACTCTTTGGAGTATTGAGGAACAGTTTATACTCTTGTACTCTTTGGAGTATTGAGGAACAGTTTATACTCTTGTACTCTTTGGAGTATTGAGGAACAGTTTATACTCTTGTACTCTTTGGAGTATTGAGGAACAGTTTATACTCTTGTACTCTTTGGAGTATTGAGGAACAGTTTATACTCTTGTACTCTTTGGAGTATTGAGGAACAGTTTATACTCTTGTACTCTTTGGAGTATTGAGGAACAGTTTATACTCTTGTACTCTTTGGAGTATTGAGGAACAGTTTATACTCTTGTACTCTTTGGAGTATTGAGGAACAGTTTATACTCTTGTACTCTTTGGAGTATTGAGGAACAGTTTATACTCTTGTACTCTTTGGAGTATTGAGGAACAGTTTATACTCTTGTACTCTTTGGAGTATTGAGGAACAGTTTATACTCTTGTACTCTTTGGAGTATTGAGGAACAGTTTATACTCTTGTACTCTTTGGAGTATTGAGGAACAGTTTATACTCTTGTACTCTTTGGAGTATTGAGGAACAGTTTATACTCTTGTACTCTTTGGAGTATTGAGGAACAGTTTATACTCTTGTACTCTTTGGAGTATTGAGGAACAGTTTATACTCTTGTACTCTTTGGAGTATTGAGGAACAGTTTATACTCTTGTACTCTTTGGAGTATTGAGGAACAGTTTATACTCTTGTACTCTTTGGAGTATTGAGGAACAGTTTATACTCTTGTACTCTTTGGAGTATTGAGGAACAGTTTATACTCTTGTACTCTTTGGAGTATTGAGGAACAGTTTATACTCTTGTACTCTTTGGAGTATTGAGGAACAGTTTATACTCTTGTACTCTTTGGAGTATTGAGGAACAGTTTATACTCTTGTACTCTTTGGAGTATTGAGGAACAGTTTATACTCTTGTACTCTTTGGAGTATTGAGGAACAGTTTATACTCTTGTACTCTTTGGAGTATTGAGGAACAGTTTATACTCTTGTACTCTTTGGAGTATTGAGGAACAGTTTATACTCTTGTACTCTTTGGAGTATTGAGGAACAGTTTATACTCTTGTACTCTTTGGAGTATTGAGGAACAGTTTATACTCTTGTACTCTTTGGAGTATTGAGGAACAGTTTATACTCTTGTACTCTTTGGAGTATTGAGGAACAGTTTATACTCTTGTACTCTTTGGAGTATTGAGGAACAGTTTATACTCTTGTACTCTTTGGAGTATTGAGGAACAGTTTATACTCTTGTACTCTTTGGAGTATTGAGGAACAGTTTATACTCTTGTACTCTTTGGAGTATTGAGGAACAGTTTATACTCTTGTACTCTTTGGAGTATTGAGGAACAGTTTATACTCTTGTACTCTTTGGAGTATTGAGGAACAGTTTATACTCTTGTACTCTTTGGAGTATTGAGGAACAGTTTATACTCTTGTACTCTTTGGAGTATTGAGGAACAGTTTATACTCTTGTACTCTTTGGAGTATTGAGGAACAGTTTATACTCTTGTACTCTTTGGAGTATTGAGGAACAGTTTATACTCTTGTACTCTTTGGAGTATTGAGGAACAGTTTATACTCTTGTACTCTTTGGAGTATTGAGGAACAGTTTATACTCTTGTACTCTTTGGAGTATTGAGGAACAGTTTATACTCTTGTACTCTTTGGAGTATTGAGGAACAGTTTATACTCTTGTACTCTTTGGAGTATTGAGGAACAGTTTATACTCTTGTACTCTTTGGAGTATTGAGGAACAGTTTATACTCTTGTACTCTTTGGAGTATTGAGGAACAGTTTATACTCTTGTACTCTTTGGAGTATTGAGGAACAGTTTATACTCTTGTACTCTTTGGAGTATTGAGGAACAGTTTATACTCTTGTACTCTTTGGAGTATTGAGGAACAGTTTATACTCTTGTACTCTTTGGAGTATTGAGGAACAGTTTATACTCTTGTACTCTTTGGAGTATTGAGGAACAGTTTATACTCTTGTACTCTTTGGAGTATTGAGGAACAGTTTATACTCTTGTACTCTTTGGAGTATTGAGGAACAGTTTATACTCTTGTACTCTTTGGAGTATTGAGGAACAGTTTATACTCTTGTACTCTTTGGAGTATTGAGGAACAGTTTATACTCTTGTACTCTTTGGAGTATTGAGGAACAGTTTATACTCTTGTACTCTTTGGAGTATTGAGGAACAGTTTATACTCTTGTACTCTTTGGAGTATTGAGGAACAGTTTATACTCTTGTACTCTTTGGAGTATTGAGGAACAGTTTATACTCTTGTACTCTTTGGAGTATTGAGGAACAGTTTATACTCTTGTACTCTTTGGAGTATTGAGGAACAGTTTATACTCTTGTACTCTTTGGAGTATTGAGGAACAGTTTATACTCTTGTACTCTTTGGAGTATTGAGGAACAGTTTATACTCTTGTACTCTTTGGAGTATTGAGGAACAGTTTATACTCTTGTACTCTTTGGAGTATTGAGGAACAGTTTATACTCTTGTACTCTTTGGAGTATTGAGGAACAGTTTATACTCTTGTACTCTTTGGAGTATTGAGGAACAGTTTATACTCTTGTACTCTTTGGAGTATTGAGGAACAGTTTATACTCTTGTACTCTTTGGAGTATTGAGGAACAGTTTATACTCTTGTACTCTTTGGAGTATTGAGGAACAGTTTATACTCTTGTACTCTTTGGAGTATTGAGGAACAGTTTATACTCTTGTACTCTTTGGAGTATTGAGGAACAGTTTATACTCTTGTACTCTTTGGAGTATTGAGGAACAGTTTATACTCTTGTACTCTTTGGAGTATTGAGGAACAGTTTATACTCTTGTACTCTTTGGAGTATTGAGGAACAGTTTATACTCTTGTACTCTTTGGAGTATTGAGGAACAGTTTATACTCTTGTACTCTTTGGAGTATTGAGGAACAGTTTATACTCTTGTACTCTTTGGAGTATTGAGGAACAGTTTATACTCTTGTACTCTTTGGAGTATTGAGGAACAGTTTATACTCTTGTACTCTTTGGAGTATTGAGGAACAGTTTATACTCTTGTACTCTTTGGAGTATTGAGGAACAGTTTATACTCTTGTACTCTTTGGAGTATTGAGGAACAGTTTATACTCTTGTACTCTTTGGAGTATTGAGGAACAGTTTATACTCTTGTACTCTTTGGAGTATTGAGGAACAGTTTATACTCTTGTACTCTTTGGAGTATTGAGGAACAGTTTATACTCTTGTACTCTTTGGAGTATTGAGGAACAGTTTATACTCTTGTACTCTTTGGAGTATTGAGGAACAGTTTATACTCTTGTACTCTTTGGAGTATTGAGGAACAGTTTATACTCTTGTACTCTTTGGAGTATTGAGGAACAGTTTATACTCTTGTACTCTTTGGAGTATTGAGGAACAGTTTATACTCTTGTACTCTTTGGAGTATTGAGGAACAGTTTATACTCTTGTACTCTTTGGAGTATTGAGGAACAGTTTATACTCTTGTACTCTTTGGAGTATTGAGGAACAGTTTATACTCTTGTACTCTTTGGAGTATTGAGGAACAGTTTATACTCTTGTACTCTTTGGAGTATTGAGGAACAGTTTATACTCTTGTACTCTTTGGAGTATTGAGGAACAGTTTATACTCTTGTACTCTTTGGAGTATTGAGGAACAGTTTATACTCTTGTACTCTTTGGAGTATTGAGGAACAGTTTATACTCTTGTACTCTTTGGAGTATTGAGGAACAGTTTATACTCTTGTACTCTTTGGAGTATTGAGGAACAGTTTATACTCTTGTACTCTTTGGAGTATTGAGGAACAGTTTATACTCTTGTACTCTTTGGAGTATTGAGGAACAGTTTATACTCTTGTACTCTTTGGAGTATTGAGGAACAGTTTATACTCTTGTACTCTTTGGAGTATTGAGGAACAGTTTATACTCTTGTACTCTTTGGAGTATTGAGGAACAGTTTATACTCTTGTACTCTTTGGAGTATTGAGGAACAGTTTATACTCTTGTACTCTTTGGAGTATTGAGGAACAGTTTATACTCTTGTACTCTTTGGAGTATTGAGGAACAGTTTATACTCTTGTACTCTTTGGAGTATTGAGGAACAGTTTATACTCTTGTACTCTTTGGAGTATTGAGGAACAGTTTATACTCTTGTACTCTTTGGAGTATTGAGGAACAGTTTATACTCTTGTACTCTTTGGAGTATTGAGGAACAGTTTATACTCTTGTACTCTTTGGAGTATTGAGGAACAGTTTATACTCTTGTACTCTTTGGAGTATTGAGGAACAGTTTATACTCTTGTACTCTTTGGAGTATTGAGGAACAGTTTATACTCTTGTACTCTTTGGAGTATTGAGGAACAGTTTATACTCTTGTACTCTTTGGAGTATTGAGGAACAGTTTATACTCTTGTACTCTTTGGAGTATTGAGGAACAGTTTATACTCTTGTACTCTTTGGAGTATTGAGGAACAGTTTATACTCTTGTACTCTTTGGAGTATTGAGGAACAGTTTATACTCTTGTACTCTTTGGAGTATTGAGGAACAGTTTATACTCTTGTACTCTTTGGAGTATTGAGGAACAGTTTATACTCTTGTACTCTTTGGAGTATTGAGGAACAGTTTATACTCTTGTACTCTTTGGAGTATTGAGGAACAGTTTATACTCTTGTACTCTTTGGAGTATTGAGGAACAGTTTATACTCTTGTACTCTTTGGAGTATTGAGGAACAGTTTATACTCTTGTACTCTTTGGAGTATTGAGGAACAGTTTATACTCTTGTACTCTTTGGAGTATTGAGGAACAGTTTATACTCTTGTACTCTTTGGAGTATTGAGGAACAGTTTATACTCTTGTACTCTTTGGAGTATTGAGGAACAGTTTATACTCTTGTACTCTTTGGAGTATTGAGGAACAGTTTATACTCTTGTACTCTTTGGAGTATTGAGGAACAGTTTATACTCTTGTACTCTTTGGAGTATTGAGGAACAGTTTATACTCTTGTACTCTTTGGAGTATTGAGGAACAGTTTATACTCTTGTACTCTTTGGAGTATTGAGGAACAGTTTATACTCTTGTACTCTTTGGAGTATTGAGGAACAGTTTATACTCTTGTACTCTTTGGAGTATTGAGGAACAGTTTATACTCTTGTACTCTTTGGAGTATTGAGGAACAGTTTATACTCTTGTACTCTTTGGAGTATTGAGGAACAGTTTATACTCTTGTACTCTTTGGAGTATTGAGGAACAGTTTATACTCTTGTACTCTTTGGAGTATTGAGGAACAGTTTATACTCTTGTACTCTTTGGAGTATTGAGGAACAGTTTATACTCTTGTACTCTTTGGAGTATTGAGGAACAGTTTATACTCTTGTACTCTTTGGAGTATTGAGGAACAGTTTATACTCTTGTACTCTTTGGAGTATTGAGGAACAGTTTATACTCTTGTACTCTTTGGAGTATTGAGGAACAGTTTATACTCTTGTACTCTTTGGAGTATTGAGGAACAGTTTATACTCTTGTACTCTTTGGAGTATTGAGGAACAGTTTATACTCTTGTACTCTTTGGAGTATTGAGGAACAGTTTATACTCTTGTACTCTTTGGAGTATTGAGGAACAGTTTATACTCTTGTACTCTTTGGAGTATTGAGGAACAGTTTATACTCTTGTACTCTTTGGAGTATTGAGGAACAGTTTATACTCTTGTACTCTTTGGAGTATTGAGGAACAGTTTATACTCTTGTACTCTTTGGAGTATTGAGGAACAGTTTATACTCTTGTACTCTTTGGAGTATTGAGGAACAGTTTATACTCTTGTACTCTTTGGAGTATTGAGGAACAGTTTATACTCTTGTACTCTTTGGAGTGGCAAGGAGCAGTTTATACTCTTATACTTGTCGGAGTCTTGCCGTTTTCAATCGGCTTACCCTAGCGTTATAACGCCGGCTTCAACCAAGGTCTGGATGCTATTCTTGAGAGCAAAGCATTCCTTGGTGGGGTGGAGGATCCTTCTGTGGTACTCGCAGTACGTTGGATCCGCAGAATCGCCATCTTCCTCTTGATGCGTGATGGGCGGGAGTTTGATTTTGTTGTTTTCGAGAAGGGTCTCGAAAATAGCTGGAACGTCTTCGTCTTTGAACGAGTACTCGTTTTGGAGCTCCTCGTCCGAATTCTCCTGTTGTTCCCAGGGCTGCTGTTGTGACGTTTGATCATCGTCAATAACCGTTGCAGGTACGTCCTCTTCATCATGAGGTACGAGATCCGAATCCAGAGGGTTAACCATCGGTTGGTTTCTCTCGACCTTTCGCCTTCTGATGAAGCGTTCAGCCTGTTCTCCTCGAGCCTTCAACTCTTTCCAGGTATTGAGCGGCTCTATTCCCATCACGTCCAAGATGTTAATGGACAAGTTGTTCTGACAAGTCTGCAAGAGGAATTCCTCCGTGACGGGATCCCTGCAGTTCATTGCCTGATTGCGGAAGCGTTTGATGAAGGTATCCACCGACTCTCCGCCTTTTTGTTTCTCGTCGAAGAGTGTCCTGATCGACACCTCGGTGTCATCATCGAAGAAATGGGCGAGAAACATGCCTTCCAAGTCCTCCCAGCTGTTGATGCTTCCGGGCTTGAGACGGCGGTACCAATCGAAGGCGGGCCCGCGAAGGGTGCCAACGAATGACCGAACCATCAAAGGCTCGTTGCCCGAGATTACTCCCAAGTGGGACTTGAAGTAGATCAGATGTTGAGTGGGCGAGCCCTTTCCGTTGAACGGCGTGAAGTTGATCAGGTTGAACTTCGCCGGATACGGGATCGAATCCCACTCTTTCGGGTAAGGACACGGAATGCCGTTCTTCTTCACTTCCCGAACAGACATCAGGGCTTCGATTTTTCTTTCGAGCTCCTTTATCTTTTTGGCCTCACCCACGTCCTGTTTTGGATGAGTTTCGAGAGGAATCATACGGCCACCCCCAGTGTTGTCACTACTGGTGGGTCCACCCCCAGCGCTATCATCACTGGTGGGTCCACCCCCAGCGCTGTTAATTTTAGTGGGGCCACCCCCAGTATTCTCGGGTGGTGTGTCGGCCATGATGATTTCGTCCACCTTTGGGTTGCTACCAACTGCGGCGTTCTGGGTGCGACGGTTGGATTCAGCTAGCTGACTTGACAAAGCGCGGATTTGTTGGTCGTGCATTTGCTTCATCTCTTGCATAGCCACTTCCATTTCAAACTTGAAGATTTCCTTCTGCTTAGCCAGGGCCTCTTCAATGATTTTGGCTATCTGATCTGTATTGACCATGAGCACCTCTCGAGCTTGTCCTATGCTAGACGTTGTCTCGTCAGAAGCGAGAGCGGAATAGGAATCCGAGAGTTCATCATCGGAATGGACTCCTTCATGGACTCCATTGTCGTTGTTATATCCGACGGCTTCTGGCTGAAGCTGAGCTATTCCCGAATTGACCCTGCTTCCCAAAGAGAAATTAGAGTCGGAATCACCTGAGATGATTGGGGATTTTCCCTTGTTGACCATGTTGATAGTCACTTCTAGGGGTTCATCATCTCGAGCAATCGATCCTCTTTGGTGGGAACGCCTTGATTTGGGCTTTGTCGGTCCATCGGAGATTCCCTCGAATATCGAGACCCTCTGTGGAGCGGTCTTGGGGCAGCTACAGGCTGATAATACTGCCCTGATAATTTTGGTACACGGACAGTGAGAATCCGCTTCCCGGGTGTTTCTCTTTCGAGATTCATCCGCACCCCCAGCCTGATAGTACAACTCATCGACGTTGCCGTCGGAGTAACCTATCGGCTGCTCACATGGGTTCTCAGGTATAACGCGTTCGTTTGTTCGACGCGTCTTCTTCTGAGTAGACATTGCCTTGTTGGCCTCTGCAAGAGTCGCACGTTTGGAATCACTCCTTTGTGAGGGTGAAACCTTAACGGGCTCTTGGTCCTTTGCACGCACCGCCGAGCTGGTCGTTGCAGAGATCGATTTGTTAGGAGATCGTGTACGATCCCCAGTCTGGATGTTGGCTCGAAGCTCCTTCAACGATCCCCAGCTTTCCTTGACAAGCGCTTTTCCTCGATTCTCGGGTAGAGCACCGATACGGTTGTTCAGAGGATTCTTGAATTTGGGGAGATCCACGCTGAGGTGGGGCTTTACCGAAGGTTCGGGACCTGAAATTGACGAAGGTTGGAGAGCAATATTACCTGCTTTTACCTTAGGCGTTGATTTGGCCTTCGGCATCCAAACTCGTTCGGATCTCGGCGATCTCTTAACGGCCTCTCCCTTTAGCATTTCTCGTGCTTTTTGGACCAGGGCTCGGGCATGCGCACGCAAGGCGCGGCGCTTCTGGATTCGCTCCTCGAGAGTAGAACGGGTTCTTTTGACATGAACCCATTTGTTTGTTTCTGCTTCGGAGGAGGGGCTGGTTGTTTGCCGTGGTTGCTCCTGGCGTTGCCTGGATTTTAGATCCACGTTATAGCGGATCCCATCCATTGGCTCCAAAGCCTCGGCCAGCTGTCGAGCAAGACGTTGACGCTGTCTTTGTCGTGCTCTCTTTGATAATGCCGGAGCGTCTTCAGAAGTCATCTCCTCGGCGGAAGAGGAATCCGGATCTGCGATCTCGACCAGGTTGGACGACGTGGGGACGTCGCGTGGTGCAAGTGCAGAGGCGGCAACGGGGTCTTGGATTTTTGAACCGAAGGACCTGCAAACATTTATGAAAGAGGTTACCTTTCTGTACCCGTTTGGAGAGGCGGATCTGGAGGAGGAGGAAGAGAGGCCTTCTTTGAACTGTTGTTGATCGAGCTCGTGTTCTTCATTCACCCCGATCTTGAGTGCTGGTTGCGTCACGACGGCGTCGGTTGCGATGCCGTTGGCTCCCACTGTGGTCGCCAGCTTGTTTGCGGAAAAAGTCGCTGTATTCATTGCTGCATTCATTACAACTTTGATCGTTACAATGAAATAAAAAGATAGTCTTTTTATAAGACCGGTACACAATGAAAACAAAATAAATGCAACTCCTTTCAAACAAACGCAAGAGCTGTTTGTCATCTCTTGCTTGCGTGGGTCTTTGGCCTGTGACGGGGACGTTGATATCCGTGGACCACCGGGGCAATCAGATCTGTTCCGAGAAAATCGGGCAGAGCTTCGTCTATCCGCGGAGGGATATAGAAGCAGAACTTCGTCGATCCGCGTGAGATCTAGAAGCTATAAGCGTATACCTCGGCTAAAGCGAGGTATTAGCTCTTCTTAGTATTAACGCTAAAGGCTAATACTAAGGCTCGGACGGGTGATGAAGGCTCTGATCAAGACCTCTCCTCCTCTTGTTGAAGCTCACGGCCACTCTTCACTGCAGCAGGGCTTCGCCAAGCTCTCCAAAAATCCTCCCCTCCTCTCTCTAGCCTTGCTCCAAGACAAAAGAATTCCAGCCCTTTGAATGAGGACCCAAGGGGTCTATTTATAGGCCAAAAGGAGTGTGGGGGGTAGGTAGGGGGTGAGGACACCCCTAGGTGTCTCGGCCAGGCCGAGACACCCTTGGGGTGTCTCGGCCATGGCCGAGACACCCTAGGGTGTCTCGGCCATAGCCGAGACACCAAGGGGTGTCCGCACCCCTTACCTACCCCTACACCTCCTAGAGCCTATAAATAGACCCCTTGGGTCCTCATTCAAAGGGCTGGAATTCTTTTGTCTTGGAGCAAGGCTAGAGAGAGAGGGGGAGGATTTTTGGAGAGCTTGGCGAAGCCCTGCTGCAGTGAAGAGTGCCCGTGTGCTTCAACAAGAGGAGGAGAGGTCTCCGCTCATGTAACTCGTCGATTCACTTCAGTCGTTCGTCGACGTCGATTAGGCTCATGTGGATCGGATAGTGACGTTCATCGTCGTTCTTTAACGCTGAACCGTTCGTGGAGACCTATAGGCAATTTTCGATGCCTACACTCCTTGATGCAGAATAAGGATTTTTTAAGGGGTGCATGACATTGCTACAGGTTTGGTCATGGAAACACATTCATATTGGACAACCTACTTTGTAGATGCACCACGATCTACATGGTCAACTGCCTTTGGTATGTAGGTATAATAATGCATGAATTTAAACTTATTTTTATTATTTAATTTTATTCATATTGAATTCATTCTCATATCTTCTTTATGCCATATATGTATAACATGAGGATGACAAAATATAAAACCCCGACCAGACATATGGAGTTTCATAGAAATGAACTAGATACCCTCCAACACTGATAGGTAAAATAAGACTCAATTCATAATTTATATTCAATTTTTTCTGTAGATGCTGATACACTTTTTTTTTTAATTTAACTTTCAGTTCAACTAGACGCTCTATGCTTCGCCAGATCTCGATCTTAATTCCTTTGCACCTATTTGTAAAGATAGTGCTAATTTGTGGAGAGCTAGAGTCCAGATGGTATGTTAGGAGATTGTAGAAATGCATGTGCTAGATCGTGTCCTACAACAATTAAATCTTGTTCGGTATGTACTAGATCCTGTTGAGAAAATTGATCACATGTGATGGATGACATCCCATCATGTGTGTAGGCATCGAAAATTGCCTATAGTTCTCCACAACCGGTTCAGTGTTAACGAGCGACGATGAACGTCGCCATCCAATCCACATGAGCCTAATCGACGTCGACGAACGACTAAAGTGAATCGACGAGTTACGTGAGCGGATAGGACTTCGGAATCACGAAGACCCGGACCAATCGGGAAGCCCGGCACTGTTCACAAAAAGGACAACGCCCTTCATGCCCCGACCACTCTACAGATAATCCAATCACCAGAGTGGATCAAACTCTTCGTCGCGCATCCAACGCACCCGGAATCACTCAAATCCGAATCCGGACGAAGAATATACAGGGGAACCAACAAAACACCTAAACGGAGTCTCGGCAAGCTCGAAACACCCGAGGGGTGTCTTGGCAAAACCAAGACACCCCAGGGGTGTCTCGGCCAGGCCGAGACACCCCAAGGGTGTCTCCGTGACGCAACCAGCACTCAAGATCGGGGTGAATGAAGAACACGAGCTCGATCAACAACGGTTCAAAGAAGGCCTCTCTTCCTCCTCCTCCAGATCCGCCTCTCCAAACGGGTACAGAAAGGTAACCTCTTTCATAAATGATTGCAGGTCCTTCGGTTCAAAAATCCAAGACCCCGTTGCCGCCTCTGCACTTGCACCACGCGACGTCCCCACGTCGTCCAAAATGGTCGAGATCGCAGATCCGGACTCCTCTTCCGCCGAGGAGATGACTTCTGAAGACGCTCCGGCATTATCAAAGAGAGCACGACAAAGACGGCGTCAACGTCTTGCTCGTCAGCTGGCCGAGGCTTTGGAGCCAATGGATGGGATCCGCTATCACGTAGATCTAAAATCCAGGCAACGCCAGGAGCAACCACGGCAAACAACCATCCCCTCCTCCGAAGCAGAAACAAACAAATGGGTTCATGTCAAAAGAACCCGTTCTACTCTCGAGGAGCGAATCCAGAAGCGCCGCGCCTTGCGTGCGCATGCCCGAGCCCTGGTCCAAAAAGCACGAGAAATGCTAAAGGGAGAGGCCGTTAAGAGATCGCCGAGATCCGAACAAGTTTGGATGCCGAAGGCCAAAACAACGCCTGAGGTAAAAGCAGGTAATATTGCTCTCCAACATTCGTCAATTTCAGATCCCGAACCTCTGGAAAAGCCCCACCGCAGCGCGGATTTCCCCAAGTTCAAGAATTCTCCGAAGGATCGTATCGGTGCTCTACCCGAAGATCGAGGAAAAGCGCTTGGTAAGGAGAGCTCGAGATCATCAAACGAGCCGCAAGCCAATACCCGGACTGGGGGTCGTACGCGACCTCCTAATAAACGGATTCCTACAACGGCCACCTCGGCGGTATGTGCAAAAGACCAAGAGCCCGTCAAGGTTTCACCCTCACAAAGGAGTGATTCCAAACGTGCGACTCTTACAGAGGCCAATAAGGTAGTATTTACTCAGAAGAAGACGCGTCGGACAGACGAACGCGTTATACCTGAGAACCCATGTGAGCAGCCGATAGGTTACTCCGACGGCAACGTCGATGAGTTGTACTATCAGGCTGGGGGTGCGGATGAATCTCGAAAGAGAAACACCCGGGAAGCGGATTCTCACTGTCCGTGTACCAAACTTATCAGGGCAGTATTATCAGCCTGTAGCTGCCCCAAGACCGCTCCACAGAGGGTCTCGATATTCGAGGGAATTTCCGATGGGATAACAAAGCCCAAATCAAACTCCTACCAAAGAGGATCGGTTGATCGAGATGATGAACTCCTAAAAGTTACCATCAACATGGTCAACAAGGGAAAATCCCCAATCATCTCAGGTGATTCCGACTCTAATTTCTCTTTGGGAAGCAGGGTCAATTCGGGAATAGCTCAGCTTCAGCTAGAAGCCGTCGGAGATAACGACGACCGTGGGATTCATGAAGAAGTCCATTCCGATGATGAACTCTCGGATTCCTATTCCGCTCTCGCTTCTGACGAGACAACGTCTAGCATAGGGCAAGCTCGAGAGGTACTCATGGTCAACACAGATCAGATAGCCAAAATCATTGAAGAGGACAGATGAACGCGTTATACCTGAGAACCCCTGTGAGCAGCCGATAGGTTACTCCGACTGCAAAGTCAGTGAGTTGTACTATCAGGCTGGGGGTGCGAATGAATCTCGAAAGAGAAACACCCGGGAAGCGGATTCTCACTGTCCGTGTACCAAACTTATCAGGGCAGTATTATCAGCCTGTAGCTGCCCCAAGACCGCTCCGCAGAGGGTCTCGATATTCGAGGGAATTTCCGATGGGATAACGAAGCCTAAATCAAGGCGTTCCCACCAAAGAGGATCGATTGCTCGAGATGATGAACCCCTAGAAGTGACTATCAACATGGTCAACAAGGGAAAATCCCCAATCATTTCAGGTGATTCCGACCCTAGTTTCTCTTCGGAAAGCAGGGTCAATTCGGGAATAGCTCAGCTTCAGCTAGAAGCCGTCGGATATAACAATGACCATGGGGTCCATGAAGGAGTCCATTCCGATGATGAGTTTTCGGATTCTCATTCCGCGCTTGCCTCTGACGATACAACGTCTAGCATAGGGCAAGCTCGAGAAGTGTTCATGGTCAACACCGAGCAGATAGCCAAAATCATTGAAGAGGCCCTGGCTAAGCAGAAGGAAATCTTCAAGTTCGAAATGGAAATGGCTATGCAAGAAATGAGACAAATGCACGACCAACGAATCCGAGCTTTGTCGAACCAGCTAGTTGAGTCCGACCGTCGCACCCAGAACGCCGCAGTTGGCAGCGATCCGGAGGTGGTCGAAATCGTCATGGCCGACGCACCGCCCAAGAATACTGGGGGTGGCCCCACTAAAAATAACAACACTGGGGGTGGACCCACCAGTAATGACAACACTGGGGGTGGCTGTATGATTCCTCTCGAAACTTATCCAAAACAGGATATGGGTGAGGCAAAAAAGATAAAGGAGCTCGAAAGAAAATTCGAAACCCTGATGTCTGTTCGGGAAGTGAAGAAGACCGGTATTCCGTGTCCTTACCCAAAAGAGTGGGATTCGATCCCGTATCCGGCGAAGTTCAACCTGATCAACTTCACGCCGTTCGGCGGGAAGGGCTCCCCCACTCAGCATCTGATCTATTTCAAGTCCCACTTGGGGATGATCTCGGGCAACGAGCCTTTGATGGTTCGGTCATTCGTTGGCACCCTTCGCGGGCCTGCCTTCGATTGGTACCGCCGTCTCAAGCCCGGAAGCATCAACAGCTGGGAGGACTTGGAAGGCATGTTTCTCGCCCATTTCTTCGATGATGACACCGAGGTGTCGATCAGGACACTCTTCGACGAGAAACAAAAAGGCGGAGAGTCGGTGGATTCCTTCATCAAACGTTTCCGCAATCAGGCAATGAACTGCAGGGATCCCGTCACGGAGGAATTCCTCTTGCAGACTTGTCAGAACAACTTGTCCATTAACATCTTGGACGTGATGGGAATAGAGCCGCTCAATACCTGGAAAGAGTTGAAGGCTCGAGGAGAACAGGCTGAACGCTTCATCAGAAGACGGAAGGTCGAGAGGAGCCAACTGATGGTCAACCCACTGGATTCAGATCTCGTACCTCATGATGAAGGGAACGTACCTGCAACGGTTATTGACGATGATCAAACATCACAACAGCAGTCCTGGGAACAACAGGAGAATTCGGACGAGGAGCTCCAAAACGAGTACTCGTTCAAAGACGAAGACGTTCCAGCTATCTTCGAGACCCTTCTCGAAAACAACAAAATCAAGCTCCCGCCCATCACGAATTAGGAAGAAGATGACGATTCTGCGGATCCAACGTACTGCGAGTACCATAGGAGGATTCTCCATCCCACCAAGGATTGCTTTGCTCTCAAGAATAGCATCCATACCTTGGTTGAAGCCGGCGTTATAACGCTAGGGTAAGCCAATTGAAAACGGCATTACTCCAAAGAGTACAAGAGTATAAACTGTTTCTCAATACTCCGATAAGTATAAGAGTATAAACTGCTTCTTACTACTCCAAAGAGTACAAGAGTATAAACTGTTTCTCAATACTCCGATAAGTATAAGAGTATAAACTGCTTCTTACAACTCCAAAGAGTACAAGAGTATAAACTGTTTCTCGAAACTCCGACGAGTATACGAGTATAAACTGCTTCTCAAAACTCCGAATAGTATATGAGTATAAACTGCTTCTTAACACTCCGACGAGTATACGAGTATAAATTGCTTCTCAATACTCCAAAGAGTACAAGAGTATAAACTGTTTCTCAAAACTCCGACGAGTATACGAGTATAAACTGCTTCTCAATACTCCGATAAGTATAAGAGTATAAACTGCTTCTTACACTCCAAAGAATACATGAGTATAAACTGTTTCTCAACCCTCCAATCGGTATATGAGGTTAAACTATTCCCTGATACTCCAATAGGTATATGAGTCTAAACTATTTCCTACCATTGACGGGAAGTTCCTGGAGGATATTACGCTAATATTCTTAAGGATAACCCGGTCAGATAACAAAGTCAAGCCCCATTCCAAGAAAGAAGCTGGGGGTGGATAATCCAATGCATCGGGAAGTTCCCAGAAGAATACCACATGGGTATTCTTAGGGATAACCCAATCATTGTGGAATTGGTGAATAAGAAATTCACGTTCGAACTCTGAAGGTCAGAATGTCTCCTCTTATTCTCTAACTCTCATGAGTTATTTTTAATGTCTCTTCTTATTCTCTAACTCTTATGAGTTATTTTTGTGAGAGGAGATCCAATCTTCTGGTAGGTTAATCTTTTCTCACCAAACCATCCGCTGATCAAATTAAAACGACAGTGGACCCACCAACATTCCCATCTGCCAGTCATTGGCGTTTCTCAGACTCAACGTGCTAGGTCCTAAACGCCTAACATTAAAGTCCCCCTTTGAGTGGTAATATGGGTTGATACTTTCTTTGCTACCCGTATTCCACTCTCTTCGCTTTCTGGTCAAACCTATAAAAGTTAGGGCCAAAGCCAAAATCCCCTCTCGATTCCTCCAATGAACGAGAAGTCCACTTTCAAATCGAGTGATCAAACCTTCTGACAGTTAGGGTCATCTCAAACTCTTGCTTGGTCAAACCTTCCTACAGTTAGGACCAAAACCACAATTCACTCTCGATAAACGAGAAATTCATCTTTAGTTCGGTAATCAAACCTTCCGACAGTTAGGGTTATCCGAATTGTTACGATTCTCGGAGTGGAGATCCCACTCTTAGTTTCATCCTTCCGGATTCTGGGGGTGGAGATCCCACCTCGAGTTTCCTTTCCAGCTGTAGATAGAATATAAAATTCTTCCTCTTCAGCACCGGGAGATAGAATATAAAATTCTTCCTCTCCTCGGACCTTTCCGATGCTCGGAGTGGAGAACCCACTCCCAGTTCATCATTCCGGATTCTGGGGGTGGGGGATCCCACCTCAAGTTCCCTTTCCGGCCGAAGATAGAATATAAAATTCTTCCTCTTCAGCACCGGGAGATAGAATATAAAATTCTTCCTCTCCCGTTTCTCAATCTGTCTTTGCTTTTAGAAAAGACACGATTGTCAAATCCGGGCACTCGATGCACGGGGAATTTTATCCCGAAGCCTGAGTAGGGATAAGTCAACGCCTAACACGCGTTGCCGGGTAGTCTATTCCCGTAAGAAAGACGAAGTCTATGTATTCAAAATCATAGCATTAAGTCTAAGAGAAGCAATTCTCTTAGCACAACGTTACATGTGAAACGGGTTTTAATAATTCACATGCTAGCCCGATTCAAACGGTAATCGGTAAAGGCACATCAAACCCGTTGATGGCTGGGGGTTTGCCAAAAATCCCAAAGCCTATGTCTAACACACATGGCCGGTTAGTCTTTGACCGTAAAAAGGACAAAAGACCACATATTCAACATTGTGGCAGGTTGTTATTAATAACACCATAATCCGTGCCTCACACGCACGGGGAATTTTATCCTGAATCCTAAGTAAGGATAAGTCAGCGCCTAACACGCGTTGCCGGGTAGTCTATTCCCGTGAGAAAGACGAAGTCTACGTATTCAATATCGTAGCACTAAAAGGGTTAACTCTTTTAGCTTAAACGTCACATAGGAGCGGACTTAAACAATCCGCATGCTAGCCCGACTCAAACGGTAGTCGGTAAAGGCTAATCAAATCCGTTGAAGGCTGGGGATTAGCCAAAAATCCTAAAGTCAACGCCTAACACGCGTCGCCGGGTAGTCTATTCCCGTGAGAAAGACGAAGTCTACGTATTCAATATCGTAGCACTAAGAGCGTTAACTCTCTTAGCACAACGTCACATGCGGAACGGACTTAAACAATCCGCATGCTAGCCCGACTCAAACGGTAGTCGGTAAAGGCTAATCAAAGGACTTAAACAATCCGCATGCTAGCCCGGCTCAAACGGTAGTCGGTAAAGGCTCATCAAATCCGTTGATGGCTGAGGATTTGCCAAAAATTCTATAACTGCGAGTCATTGACGCATCAACTCCCCTAGTTGGTCTCGTGACTCGAGCACCCAACAAATTCGGGACAAAATCCACACATGCAGATGAATCAACTTTAACAGTTGGTCCTGCAACCACAACATTCGGGACCGAGATGCTCCAATACCTTAAGAGCTTAAACTGTGTATACTCCAGCAAACGTACGAGTATAAACGGTGTTAATGGCGATCCGTAAACCCTAGGGTCAACGCCGGTCAACGCGTAACCCTAGGTCAACGCCAGTCAACGCGTTGCAATCGGAGTCAACGTTCGACGATCCGAAACCCTAAGGGTCAACGCCGGACAACGCGTAACCCTAGGTCAACGCCGGTCAACGCGTTGCGACAGAAAGTCAACGTTCGACGATTCAAACCCTAAGGGTCAACGCCGGTCAACGCGTAACCCCAGGTCACCGCCAAGCAACGCGTTGCCACTAGGGTCAACGCCGGTCAACGCGTAACCCTAGGTCAACGCCAGTCAACGCGTTGCGACAAAAGTCAACGTTCGACGATTCAAACCCTAAGGTTCAACGCCGGTCAACGCGTAACCCTAGGTCAACGCCAAGCAACGCGTTGCGACAAAAGTCAACGTTCGACGATTCAAACCCTAAGGGTCAACGCCGGTTAACGCGTAACCCCAGGTCAACGCCAAGCAACGCGTTGCGACAAAAGTCAACGTTCGACGATTCAAACCCTAAGGTTCAACGTCGGTCAACGCGTAACACTAGGTCAACGCCAAGCAACGCGTTGCGACAAAAGTCAACGCGCGGTGATCCGAAACCCTACGCCAGCACGATGTGGCGGAGGTAGTTCAAAGTCAACTCAATGACACGAGCCAAACTCAATTCATCAGCTGCAGACTCGAGACTCCGACGACGGCCAGACGATAAACGCAGCGCCGGAAGAACCTCGGCTATTCGTCAAAGCATCGAATAGATCGAAAATCGAAAGAGTCAAGAATTGAAGCTAATTACGCAAACTAAAGGCCAGATCAATCACATCCAAAGTATTCCAGCCTCTTCTATAAAAGAAACGAGTCAGGAACACTTTGGAGGGGGTATCTGTAGGCATCAAAAATTGCCTATAGTTCTCCACAACCGGTTCAGTGTTAACGAGCGACGATGAACGTCACCATCCAATCCACATGAGCCTAATCGACATCGACGAACGACCGAAGTGAATCGATGAGTTACGTGAGCGGATAGGACTTCGGAATCACGAAGACCCGGACCAATCGGGAACCCGGCACTGTTCACAAAAAGGACAACGCCCTTCATGCCTCGACCACTCTACAGATAATCCAATCACCAGAGCGGGTCAAACTCTTCGTCGCGCATCCAACGCAGGGGTGTCTTGGCCGCCAAGACACCCCAAGGGGGTGTCCTCACCTTTTACCACCCCCCCCTCTTGGTTTCCTATAAATAGGCCCCTTAGGCCTTCATTTCAAGGGGCTGGATTTATTTGGTCTTGGAGCAAGGCTAGAGAGAGGAGAGGAGGAGTTTTGGAGACCTAGGCGAAGCCCTGCCGGAGCGAGGAGTGAGCGAGCCGTCTACAGCAAAGGAGGAGTCTTGTTCTTCTTCCCCCTTCTCTTTTCCTTAGTGTTGCCCCTTAGCGGTGATACTAAGTAGAGCGAATATCTCGATTATCCGAGATAGGAGCTGTAAACTTCTAGATCTCACGCAGATCGACGAAGTTCAGAGTTTCTAAATCCCCTCGTGGATAGACGAAGCTCTGCCCGATTTTCTCGGACCAGATCTGAGTGCCCCGGTGGTCCACAGATATCAACATCCCCGTCACAGGCAAAAGACCCACGCAAGCAAGAGATGACAAACAGATCTTGCGTTTGTTTGAAAAGAGTTGTATTTCTTTTGTTTTCATTGTGTACCAGTCTTATAAAAAGGCTGTCTTTTTATTTCATTGTAACGATCAAAGTTGTAATGAATGCAGCAATGAATACAGCAACTTTTTCCGCAAACAATGTGGACTAAGGACAATATCGTGAGGCCTAAATAAACAAGTGGAATAATAGGTAAAATCTCATAGAGAATGAGAGAAATCTAGTGAGTTATAACGAATACATGCGTTGGTATTGGAATATCACATGTAGATGGATAATACGCGACCCTACACCCAGCTGTTGGATACGTGCCACGCTCGTTGTCAGATACTTACATCCCTAAGGCTATGATAGAGAGGGATTATGTAAGTTTTTAAACTCATTTAAAAAGAATATTCTTCTTTTGTAATTATATTACTTGCTAAGCAGCATATATACTGTTTCAATTGCAGATCCATGAATTTGATGAGATTGAGGGAGATAATGATGAGAGTATTACTGAGATTTAGGATTCAAAAGCATTATCAGTCTTCATGTGTTTCATAGAAATCCCGTCGATGAGTTTGAAGGACGCGAGGACAGGTCATGCCAAATTTTAGACTTGTATGCCCGAAAACGTAAGAAGGTTCTAGAGCGGCGCGTGATGATGGATCCAACACTTCTCATAGTGCGGGGCGTGATGATGGAGTCGGTGCTGCTCATAGTGCGGGGCGTGATGATGGAGCCGGTACTTCTCATAGTACGGGGTATGATGATGGAGCCAGTACTTCTCATCCTCATGCACAACTACTTAAATCATCAAGGCTCATGATCATGGATATCGGATTCGGGGATAGGGGAAGGGGTAAGAGAGGGAGAGGAAGGAGGAGACTTTTAGGATGTATGTGTATGATATTTACATTGTGATATAATGTTTATTTTGTGATTTTGATTCTCATGGATATATATGGTTAGATTGTTCAAAATTGTTACTTGCGTGGATCGATTTTTGTGTATATATGTGGTTGAAATTTTGTGTATATATGCGGCTAAAATTTTATGTTTATGGTTGAATTTTTATGTATATTGTTGTGAATGAGTCAGAAAATATTGTATATACAACAAGTTGTGAATAAGGCGGAAAATGCACTGTGCGTGCATGTCTGTGCATGAGCCCGAACTTCATGGGATTCTAAATCCCGTAAACTTGCAAGAAACCAATTGCTAGAAAGCTCAATCAAGCTCTTTGCCAATTGAAGCCTGCAGCTCCACAAGATTCTAAATGCCGTGAAGCTGCAACCAAACTTGACGGGATTCAGAATCCCGTGAAGTTTGGTAGCACTCCTCCGCCTGTGCCAATCATTTTTATTTAAGAGTGATAATTCGATTAAACTTTACGGGATTTAGAATTCCATAAAACTAGTATGTACCCTGTGCAAAGCATGACAACTTATTTTTTCTATCATTGTATTTTAAATTTGCGGCTCTCTAAGTTTTAATACATTTGATTTGATTACTGTATACTTAAAATTAAAAATCATAAATCATATAAAAATATATGTTACCAAAAATATTATCATCTGATGCCTATACATTCTTGCTCTAAAGAATATAAGGTCAACTCTAAATTTCCTAGTTTAAGAATATAAATTTTAATGAATTACTAAATTAGCTGAATGTCTCTTTCTAAAGTTTTGTCAATGGTAAAATTTTGCAGCCAATTACTATTCAAGAGGTCAATTACTATTATCTATTTCTTCATCTTTCATTTTTCTTATTGTTCTACAAAAGAAAGTAAGTCTTTATATTTACAAATTTTCTTTTAAGTTGAAATTCCTATGCAATTTATTAATAGTTATTTGTGAACTTGTCCCTTTCTTTCGTTGTTATTGTCCACATTTTTCAATATGACACTGTTTAGAGGGTTAAAATGAGTATGTGAATGAAATGAGTAATATGTGAATAAAAATATTGATGGCTACTGGTGTAGTGACATGAATACATTACATACAGGTCTCTTCAGATGAGGATAAAATGAGTAGTATATAAAGTACACATTCTGGTATGGGTTCTTTTTGTTTGAGCTTCATGACGGATAGCTTTCTTTGGTACTCAATTCTGGTATGGGTTCTTTTTGTTTATGTTTATTTAGATAGGCAATAATGATGATAACAAACTGAGAATGCATCCTAAATTAATTATGTAATGTTTAGGTGAGGCAATTTTGTGTGGAATGCAACCTACATTGATATTACAATGTTTGGCTGAGGTAATCCCTCAGAAGAGCAACCTATATTGCATCATAGTTTTATAGGAGAGACAATCTTTTATGACCAATCTATTTATATCATGAGCCCTAGTAAGTATTCATGGATTCTGGTGCTGATTTTGAGCCTGTTTAGCTCTATTTTATGTAGGAATTGGTGTTATTTTGAGCTCTGTTTGAGTTCCTGGTGCTATTTTTGATGTTATCATGCTGATTTTGGGCTATTTTAACTCTGTTTTTTTGTAAATAGGTTCGGTTCTGAGCTCTGTTTGAGCTGGTGGTGTTGGTTTTGATATTTTCATGCTGATTTCGAGCTTCTTTAGCTCTATTTTATGTGGGAATTGGTGCTATTTTTAGTTGGTGTTGTTTTTGATGTGATCATGCTAATTTCGAGCTTGTTTAGCTCTGTATTTTGTGTAAATAGGTTCAGTTATGAGCTCTGTTTGAGCTGATGTTGCTATTTTTGTTATATTCAAGCTAATTTCGAGCTTGTTTAGCTCTATGTTGTGTGAGAATAAGTGTTGTTTTTGATATTTTGATGCTAGTTTTGAGCTTGTTTAGTTCTATTTTGTGATATTTTTTGTTCAGTTTATTGCTCTATTTTGTGGGAATAGGTGCTCTGTTTTTATATTCAGTTTATTGCTTTATTTGTGTGGGAATAGGTGCTGTTTTTGCACATCGCATATGAAAAAGTAGTCCTATAATTGAAAGAGCTGGTATTATCATGTAGTCAGCAATTATATAGTTATAAATTGAATAAATTGATAGATTTGTATTAACTGTGAATTTACTAGAGCATCGAAATAGACAACTTCATAAATTGTTGCTTATGAAGCCTTTATTGATTCTGGTTGAGTATCGAAGAAATTGACAGATGAAGTCACTAAATGCAAGTTATTCTCACTGTGAGTATTCCTACATGTATAATCAATAAGTTATTATCAGTTATATAGATAGTTCACAATTCATTAATTTGACATTATTTTTCACAAAGTGACAATAATGTATAGTGTAACCTTATCACCTTTGTAGTAAATTTTTGACTCTTGCTTCCTAAATATTAAAGTACACTTTTGTTGTTGTCATTAATGAAAATGTATTGTTACTTATGTATCAATACACATGCATACAAAGGTTAATGCATATTTATAGTTCTAAATGTTAAATATATAATAGACATTGATTTAAATTTTACCTCTGAAGTTTTTTAGTAAAACTCCAGTCACCATCATAACAACATTGTTTGTATCATGATCTTTAAATTTGGAGTCAAAGTCGATTGCTAGTTTATTCCATAATGTGACCATACACTCGTCATCCCTGTAAGAAATAATGATTCATATTAATAATAATTATGTCTATGAATTTCGCATTAAGTTATAATACAATCTTACTCTTCATCTATTAGTTTAATAGATCTACGTGTCGACATTTTCCCAGAATTTGTGTACTCTCCTATCGAATAGACTTCCTTCACAATCCCTATAATGTCTTTGATAGTATATTCATAATAACTTAGCATTTATGTATTCGTAATTATAAAACAAATAAGGTCACTAATTAGTACCTCTTAGATAAGTATTCTTATTTTTATGTAAGTATAGTTCATTGAAAGGAACGAAGTTAAATTTTTATTTTCAACTCTATGTCATTCTCTGCTTGAAGAACTCTAACCACTATTTGCTTGCAAAAACAGATGAGTATTTTGCTCTCCATTGTTTTGTAATTGCCAAATGCATTAAGTACTCTGAACTTGGATATCACATGTATCTTTCCCTCTTCAAGCAATGAACTGAACCTTGACATCTCAGTATGTCTGATTGTCCCTTAACAGTGAGTGTCATATGCAGTTGAATATCAAATTATTAGTATGATCAAATATGCAGTTGAATAATTATTTTAATCTTTAATTTTTGAATTAAACCGCTCAAATTGCACGTGGTTGTAAAATTATATTTCTATAATAATATAGGACAAAGTTAATTTGTCACATGATATAGTAATAAAATGCTATTTTAGTTGTTCAGAGATGTGGTCATGACTGAGTGAAAAGAGCGTAGAAAGACAACATCCTTCACCAATTCCCATTTTCTATGAAAACGTGTCGAAGCAAACACCAAAGGCCATCTCTAACAAATGCAATATTAAACACAATGGCGTTAACAAAATTTAAAGTTCAAGAGAAATCCAATCTCAGCTACATTAATCCAACTAAAATAAGCTTATGAATTAAAAATAATAATAAATAAATAAAAAAGAGAGTGAGAATTGCTTCTTAGCTTTCAAGAGATGCTTGTGTTATTAATAGACTTACTGTGCTTTCACTTCCATCAATCCGTGGTCGTGCAGTTGAAAAACATATTTAATGATGAAAAAGCTTTGTAGAAAGCAAGATAATGGCCGAAGTAAAATCAAAAGGAGAGTAAGAATTAAACCTCAAATTTGAAGAGATGCTTGAGTTAGGATTATGACTCTCATTGAAATAGTAAGCAAACCAATCCTTGATTCCACTGCAGATCCTTGAACCTTACTGAAAACATGGAGAAATCATTGGCTCCCCTTATCAGATCCCTCGGTGAGTCCTTAAATCTCCTGTAATCCTCCTATTGCTACAATTATCATCATTAAAACGATTTCGTTCACGCCAAATTATGATTTCTCATAAAACGGGAAGAATTATAGAGATTTAAGTTTCCAAATTCTATTTAATTTCTCAAACTATTGCCACTTCTAGTTTGAGGTTTTAAGTTTATGACTATGTTTCAACTTTCATTTGTATAAAATAAAAAAAGGTAAATCACAATAACATTCATCCTTCTAAGAGATTTAATATACCTTTAGAAATTCATGGGAGAGATTGAATTCTGCATCAGAAGCGAAATTAGGCCGATGCGCTGGCTAAAATGCAAGATCTCGAAGTGATCAAAAAGTAATCATAATGAAGAATGAATTATGCAATTAAGATTTTTCTTTCCAAAATCCATTCCCCAAAAGATAAGCTACAGGGCCTGTTTCTAAGAATTTAATCAAATAGGTAGCATGCACTGCACAAAAAATAAAAAATAAAGAATCACAACTTCTCCCTAAAAACATTAAAATCAGTATTAGAAGCAGAAAATCTTCTATATGCAAGTATAGCTAAAACTGGTTTCCATGATTTTCTCTCAGAAAAGTATTAGACGTATCTCTTTAAGTAATTTAATCAAACAGGAAGCACGCACCATCAAAATGACAACTTGGACCACATAACAACACAAAAATTAGTACCAATAGCAGCAAATTAGTTGGACTATAAAAGTAACACTGAAACTTCCTTCCATAATTACCCCCCAAAAAAATATTGTATATCTCTTTAAGGAATTTAATCAAACATGTAGCGTGTCCTTTTAAAATCAAAACTTTGCCCCAGAGAAACGCTAAATATCAGTATCATGAGCTGAAAATTCACTAGATTTCTTCTTGGACGTCGATTTCTTCATCCTCGTCAGCACTTGAGACGATAAGTCGATAAGCGGCTTCTTCTTCTTCTCATTCTTCGAATTCTTTACGCTCGAAGAGGAAGCGGCGACGTAGGGGTCCTTCAATATCTTCTTCTTCGTCGCGAGATCCTCCTCCTCCGCCACCGTCGGAGAGGTTTCGCTGATCGATAAGCTTCTTCGGGCGGCGGCGGCGGTGAAAGCGAATAATTTGGAGAGGTTCTTGCGCATTGGCAGCGAGCGAGAACTTGATTGAGCTCGCTCGAGATTCGAGGGTTTTCTTTGTGTCTCGAATTTGGAAATTGGAGGAAAATTTGGGAAGAGGAAAATCGTGAAGGCGTTGGAGGTGTGAGCGTCGAGTGGGGTTTTGAGCCATTTGTGAAATTTACAGATTATATTTATTTATTTATTTCTCTATTATTTGTGAAATTTACATGAAAGCGGGTATTGGGCTTTGGATTGCAAAGTGGAGCTATTGCTTTGGCTTTGAGTTTTTTAAAATTTGAAATTCAGATTGTCCCACCTACCTGTTCATGCTACAGTAATTAATTTAGTGTTGAATTTAGTGTAGCATGAACATTGATCCTCCTATTTGTATAAAGGAATAGATTTTTGCAACTTATTTAGTATTTTCGATCCAATTTTAGCCGGGTTGAATTAGGTCGAAAATGCTAAGTTACTCCCAAATAAGTCCATTTTTATAAATAAATTTCATACAAGGTTGGTTTTGAAAATTTGTCGTGACGAAAATAACTCGAACTGTTCCTCCTCGATCGGCTAGATCTGCTCTTCTCCTCCACCGATTTAGAAACAAAACCCTCGGTCTCTCAGCTCTCGCCATGGAGGACTCGGGCCCCACTAACAATGGAGACGCGTCCCCACTCCCTAACGGATCCGATCCGGATTCCGCGCCGGTGATCGTTGCAGGATCAAGCGGCGTCGTATCAGACAGTGATCCTTCAGGCGTTAAGTTGGAGGCTATGATGGGCGAGGGGAGCCGTACTTTTACGATGAGGGAGCTTCTAGATGAATTGAAAGAGGACCATAATGGATCTGATGGCAGCAAGAATGTCGGCGACAGCCCTTCTTTCAGGTTCCTCTTCAAGTCTTCATCTATTTCCCCGTTGTAGATATTTTTGCTGATTAGATTTAGGACGCAGTTGAGTCAATTTCGGACTAGATGATAAAATTTTCTCTTATTTGCTACAGGATTTTCCATTTATTCTGTTCCTTTGATAAATTGAAAGCTATTCATTGTAAAATTTCAAAACTAACTACCTTATTGTCTTCCACAACAGCACGTTTCGCCTCTAGATGAATGTACTTTTATCATGCAGACTTGATTGTTTGATTGAAACAGTGCTAGACTCTCATATCCTGGTGTGCATGACTTTACATTGGAGAGAGCCTACTCACTCTTCGTCATGCTCTATGCCAAAATTGTCTATGTAAAGTGTGATCTTTAAGTAGTTACATTTCCAATTAATTATTATGGTGCATGAATTCTTTAAGGCTGTGCCCGTGTTGTCAGTACTGATGCTTGCTTGATTAATTCATGATCTTGTTGTAGGACATAGTTGGCTTCTTCCACTAAACCTACCATCCCAGTCATTACCACTAATCCATTCTCTATACGGTTGCTTATGGTTAAAGTCACTACCCTTGACATTAATGCTATATTGAATCCAAAATGATTTGCCGCATTTAAATGACTAAAGTCATCATCATTATCAAGATTGTTGTTGCTGTCCTTTTTGCCATTACTATAACTGTCACCACCTTGATTTGTGCATCATGTCCTTGAAGAGTGCGGAGATCCTTTCTTTGTATTTTTTACATTCCTTGCCATCCACTTTTAGATGTTAAAACTCCAAACTATGAAATATTTTTTCAAGGGCCTCTTGATTTTCAGTAATAATTATCTATACAATTAATCATCTAAATGTGATCACCATGTGTTTAGGAGCTAGAACCGAGAAGGGGCACGAGGCTTGAGAACAAGCCATTTGCAGCATAAGCACAAAATGTAAAACGACTTGCAAAGGAGATTATTAAAGCTCTTGGTTCTAATGTTCATCATTTTTCGGTTAGATTATATTGTATAAGCTTAGGTTTCTTAGATTTTGTTTAAGAGAGGAGATTGTTTAAGATTGAATTACTAATGTTCATCATACTTTAGTTAGATAGTTTACGGGATTAAAGAATGTTAAGGTGATCCTTTGCAACTACTATACTTGCAAACAGTAAGTCTTTTGCTTTGGATTATTATTTAGTACTTGTGTTTTTCAAAATCCTTTTAAAAGACATGGCTGGTGTCATAATCATGAATCTATGATAATGAATTAGTAAAGTTTGCATGATAATAATACAACAAGAACGCCTCTATCCCAAGTGTTTGGGGTCGGCTACATGAATCCTATTCTTCCATTCCGTTCTACTATGGGCCATCTCCTCTGTTAAGCTAACCATAACCATATCCTTCTTAATTGATTCTAACCAAGTTCTTCTAGGTCTACCTCTAGATCTCTTTGCTCTATTAACTATAATATTATCACTTCTCCTAACTGATGCATACATTGTACATGGCCATACCACCTTAATCAATTCTATCTCATTTTATCATCTGTAGGAGCAACCTCTAATTTACTACGGATGCACTCATTTCGTATCCTATCTTTTAGTGTATACCCACAAGACCATCTCAACATTCTTATTTCTGCTGCACTCATTTTTGGCACATGTTATTTTTAATTGCCCAGCATATTCTGATCCATAAAGCATTGTTGGTCTAATAACTGTCCTATAGAATTTTTCCTTAAGTCTAACAGGTACTCTATGATCACACAAGACTCCTGAAGCACTCCTCCATTTTAACCATCCCGATTTGATTAGATTGAGAATATCATCCTCAATCTCACCATCATGCTAAATGATTGATCCTAAATAGCGAAATTGATTGCTTTTAGATATTTCTTGGCCATCAACACATACTCTAGGCTCTTTTCTCCTAGTTTGCATGATAATGAATTAATAAAATTTTCCTAACTTCTTGTCATTTATCTAACCTCTTTTACGTTTTTAACTTGTCTATATTTATCTATTTCTTCATTTTGCTGAGAATCAAACTGCCAACCAATTTTTTTGCGTTATTCAGTTACATCGACGTTGAAAGGCTTGAGTTCTTTTATTGTTTCTTCTCCATTGCTGCATTTGTATATATGCTTTCATGTAGCGTAAATATGCCATATTCTCTTTTTGTTCATAATGGATGTGTTAAACGTGAGCTTGTTGGCTTTGTTTTATCATTTAAGTGAAATTTGTAATAGATATGTTATTATTATCTCTGGATGCTCTTACATTCTAATCCCTTTATTTCAGTCAAGATAGCTCACAACAACAACATAGAGGCCACCAGGATACCTCTCTTGATTTGATCAACAACATCAGTGGAGTAGACGAGGATGGTCGATCTCGCCAGAGAATTCTAGCATTTGCTGCTAAGAGGTATCTTCTTCTATAGCTATTGTCTTCTCAGCTTTCTAGTTGTTATTCTTCAAGACAACTTTGACTATATCATACTTAAACTAACATTTTTGTTAGATAATTGCTATGAATATACTTGCTGATAGTATTACTAACATGTCCTGCCTCATACAGTGAATAAAAGCTAGACTCCTCACTTTTAGTGTATCTCTTATAAGATTGAACTACTGTCTGTGCTCAAAGATTTCTACTTTTACAAGATTAGCCATGTGTTTGATGGTCACATGGTAACATAAAATCAAAACTTGCACATCTTTGTATCGTTTACTTTAGTTTCTCTTTACTTAAGTGTCTGGTATTAATGAATAAGCATGGGGTACTTTCCTCCAGAATGATCACTGTTCATGTGTATTTAAGTGACTGGTAGCTCCTACAACCATCAAATACAGGAAAATATCACATCATTTTGATTTCTGTTTACTCTTTCATGAATCAGTTATGGTTTACATTTTACAATAGAATTATTATTACACAACTCTAAGAATATTCAATGTTATTTAGTTTATTTAGTAAAGTGGAAACATCATAAATCTCTTTCCTATCTTGAGATCTAGATGCTTCATACAATTCTGTAAATTCCTTTACTTTGTTTCATAAAGATCATGTTTTTTCCTTATTCCAAAACTATCAATATATGTTGTTTACAAACAACTAATGCTGAAGGAAGGTCTGCTGTAACACATCTTGCAGTAAATGCAGAAAATTGTACTTCTGCCTGCACAGATTGGGTTGTACATCACAAGATCTAAACTTAGATGGATTAGTCATGATTTTAGGCCAAGATCCTTGCTAGTAGGATGAAAACATCTGAGATAAGTTCTGGGGCTGCAAAGTCTAAAAGTTTCTTTTCTGAACTTAAATATTATTAAGGTACGGTCATTTAGAAGTTCTTAACTAAGTTTCTTGGTTGGTTTCTTGTTTTCTATGTGGAAGTAGATTGGCTATGTCCCCAAAAGTGTGAACGTTTGGTTTTAGAAGCCTTCTACTTTAGGAAGCTTTTCTTCATGTTACCTAGGATAGTTACATTAATGAGTTCAAGTAGATTTGGATCCTACCAAGAAGCCTTTCTTGAGGCTTGTTTTGTAAAATGGATATGCATTAACAAATGCAATATACATAACTTCTATGTGTATCTTGTCCTTTTTATTGTATTCTTTCTCAAACTTTAAGTTATTTCTTTCTCCCTCTTTTCTACTAGATGATTTTTGTTTTACATCTCTCAAAGGTCATCCTTTTGACCATCTATTGGAGTTCAGATTTAACCAGATGCCTTAGAAGTCTCCATTAGAGTATTGGGATCACCTTGACTTCTCTTTCCTAAGATGTAGATTATTGAGTTCTCGCTGGACTCATGTTATGGCATCCCTGTAGGTTGCGTCAGATCAGTCTTAAATCTAATGGCTATTCCATGAGAAATTAATATGCTGTCGTGCAATTTGGTTATATGAGTAAACGATTGTGCCCAGGGTTTTGAAGTCATGATAGGCATGGTGATTTTCACTTGCACATTTAATATTGGAAATAAGTTTTTCTAGCAGGGGATAATGTTGAATAGCTCTACATTTTTTCTCTTTTGTTATCTTGCTTAAATTTTTTAATTTTATTGATCTTTGGATGTGAAGGGTATAACTAACGCTGATCAAGAATAAGAGTTGATGTGGGAGTTCTTTGATTGTTTTAATTTTATATTTAAGTTATTCTTAGTTACTATGGAAATTTGTTTGTGTAAAAGAAATTTTTATCCCTATAGAGTTGCTTCTCGCATTGAATTGATGTATAAAAAAATAATCTCGTAATGAATTGGTCCAAGGCTTGCGTCATTAGGATTATTTTTAAAGTTAGCTTGAATTAAGTACTTGTATGGAGATAAATAGACATTTTGGTTTCCTTTTCTGAGTCTATTAGAAAGCGTGTGAATATTCCTTTGTTTTCCAAATGTTCTTCCCTCCCTTTCTTTACTTTCTTTTGACACCCTCTTCATCTTCTATAGTTTTTTCTCTTTCATTTCCTCATTGTATTTGAGACTCAGCATCAGCATTATAAATTTCTGTTCATTATTCATTCTCTTATGCATTCCTTATTCATTAGTATACCTTCCCCTTTCACATTACTTCAGACTGATGAAACCTAGTGTTCTCCGTGACATTCTTTCTTTTGGCTTGACATGAGTAAGAAATGACTTAAAGAAGTTTGCTAGACGAACCGATTTTATCTTTAACATTTTTCTACTTCCTTGGCATGGTTTTTTTTTTGTACGTCTCCTTTCATTTGCTCATATTTCTGAATTTTGTGACTAGAGATACATTGAGGGCTTTCAAACATGAGAAAGTGTCAATATAGATAAGTACCCATCCATACAGCAACTGTATTTAAAGAATAAACCTTCATGTTATTAGGGGAATGATGGCTTGTTTGATATCGGATATTACTTCATACGTTCCAGCCTTGTAAACTGTGAAGGTTATATGTCATGTTGGTGGAAATTCATATCTAAGTCATATCTGATTGTCTGTAAGTCAAGTAACATCTTTGTTACCTATTGTAGATATGCTAATGCTATCGAAAGGAATCCGGACGACCATGATGCATACTATAACTGGGCATTGGTGCTTCAGGTGTGGCTCTGCTGTTTGCTTTAACATTTTATTCTTAGTCATAATCTCCATTAAGTCTTAGGCCATGCGTAATGTCCTGTCAAATACATTTTTCTCACACCATGATTAAAGAAAATAATCTTTAAGACAAAGCGACTGCAAATAGATTGCTAGTCTTATGTACAGCTTAGTATAATATTTGTCTGCATCATGTTGCATAGGAAAATTCAACCTAAGCTTCCTTTCATCAAACAGTAAAATAAAAAGTATTCTCAATAACTGAAGACTAGTGCATACCCTGTGCAAAGCACGACCTCCTTTCTTTTTTAAGCATTGCATTTTGAACATTGCTTCCCTCTAAGGTTTATACATTTGATATAATTATTGTATGCTTAAAATTAGAAATCATATCTACTGCTCTATACTTAAAGGGTACTGTAGTATTTATTGTAGCATGAACAATAAATCTTTGGATCTTCCTTTAAGTATAGAGGAGTAGATATGCAAACTGGAGAAATAGTAGTGGAACCTTTTTCTTTTCCTCAATTTTACAGAGAAGCTGAAATTCATGTAACCACATGCCACCTTTAATTGAATACTTTTTAGAAGTGCTGAGGGAAACATGCAACAGTCTGATCTCCAAACAATTTTAGTTGGATAAAGGTCATATACTATGGAAACATGCAACAATCTAATCTCAGATACTAGCTATGGTCCTTATTCAATATTAGCTATTGAAGCTTCAGTGCAATTTCACCATAGGCACATAAACTTTCAGCAATCTAATCGCCAATACTACTATGGTCCTTATCCTGATTATAGCTATTGAGTCTTCTATGTATTTCACCGTGGGCACTTACAACAGTTCACAAAGAAAGCATACTTAAGGCCTCATTTTATGCGCAATAAATATTAGAGATTAGACAATAAAAATTTTATACATAATATTAGTGCTGATGTTATCTATTTTTTGACAAGGAACAAAAATATTTGCCAAGAAACCGAGTGAGAGAAACTAATTCATGTGTTCTTGGAAACCAAAGGGCAGGGATTTAAAGGATTTGATGTTGTGGTATAGTATGTACAGATTTAGCCACTTAAATATGTGCTACAACAGTTTCTAAGGTTTGGATTGTATTGGACCATACATATTTGCTGTGATAGATTAAATCAGAGCATTTTTATCTGCTAACAACTATTCACTCTAGTTGATTCCATTAGACAATGGTAATTTGATTACAATGTTAGAAAAATGATCTGGGCCAAAAGTCAGTAGTATTGTTTGAAAGGTTTTTGGTCTCATCCACTCTCCGTCTGATACCAATTGAAACTGGACAGTGGTGAATGCTAATATAGGAAGAGATGAACAAGGGAAACTTGTTTTTTTAAATATTAAAAATTTATTTGAGGGCATTGTTTTTTGGAAAAAGAAAACAAGAAATAAACAGCTGAAACTATTGGCTGTAAAACATGGACAAGGGTATGATTTTCAGTATGGGCACATGACATGACAATTTTGTGAAAGGTAGGTTATGGGGTTCGACTATATAGCAACAACAATAATAATAAGTTGGCTAAATATTAGAAAACTCCCCTAAACTTTTGACGATTATCGAATAACCCCCTATAACTTTGAAAATATAAGGAAACCCCTCTTATGTTTGAGGGTTAAAAACCTCTTTACCTTTGAGATTTTATTAGAAAACCCCTTTATGTGTTTTTTTTGCGGGGGTGGTGGTGGGGGGGTTTATCTAATAATCGTCCAAAGCTAAGACAGGCTTTTTGATAATTGGCCTAATAAGTTTCATGAGATCAATATTGTCTCATTCATGTTCTGAGAATTAAAATTCCTATAACATGTTCGGGTAATTGCATATTAGTCCATTAAATCTTCTTTAATTGCCAAAAAGTCCCTCAGATCTTCAATTTTCTTGCCAAAACGTCCCTTTGGTTAATAATTAGGGTAAATTTGAAGATTTGAGGGACGTTTTGGCAATTAAAGATGATCTAAGGGACTAATATGCAATTGCCCCAACATTTTTATGTTTTTCTATTATGTTGATCTTGAATTAGAATGATGCTCGTTTTTGAACCAGATACCTAAAAGACCTTTTAAAATGATAGTTCTGACAAGATAGCAGATCCTTAGACACTGTTATAAATAACGGTAAATAGCCCCGTAATAGCGGCGCTAATAGCGTTAGCGGTCCCTTCCCGCGACGCTATCGTCCGCTACGCTATCGCGCAATAGCGGTGACATATTGTGGAATATGTCTGTTTGTAAAAGCGACCAATAGTGTGTCATAACGGTAAATAGTGAGCGATTGCATTCGAAATTTGCTTTTTGACTGTCATTTAAAAGCGGTTTGAGGCTTTTTTTTTTAATTAAACTCAACCCTTGACCATTGCATTCCACCGTCTCCTGTGATTTTCAGCATACTCCCGTCACCTCTCATAGCCTCTGACACCTATCTTGATACTTCCTCTCACCTCCTTCACCGTGAGCTCCTCTTAGGGTAGTCCTGTCACCGTTAAGTTCTTGTCACCGTTAAGTTCTTCTTCTTGAAGACGATGATTTTTTGACTCCTCCAGTCATCTTCGGTATTACGTGATGGTTACATGTCTATTTCATGTTTAGGATCTCTTTAAATAATCTAATATGTACTTTTAGATTTCTTAGATTTTTCTTTAATTTTCTTTTGTTTAGTATTTATACATATCTAAATTAGACCGCTATTTGACTTTGCGCTTTTTACCGCTATTTTACCGCAATAGCCTGAAATAGCCTTAGCGACGTCTCACCGCTACGCGACGCTATCCGCTATCGATAACCTTGTCCTTAGAAGACAAAAACCATAGCCTTTGATTAGTCAATGACTTAAAAAACCCCGACGCTTTTAGAGCTACAAAGGTTTAGGCGGGCCTGGGAGAGGGGGAGTATGTCAAGTATTTTCCTGGAATAATGTCTTCTTAGGTTATTTGCATGACCATAGTAAACTCCTCGTTGTACAGAAATGGTATGATTTATACAATCAATGAGTAGGTTGTTTACTTATTGTTCACTATATGCATTTCATATTATATTTACTTACTGTTCTTTAATGCAGCTGTTTGCGTATCTATTATTATTGCACTAATCGAGCATTCCTATACTTATACTTATCTATTACATACTTAAACTTCCATTTTCTTCGACACTATGAACCTTGTCTTGTACTGAGGAACTGATATTGTTTCCAGCCGACAAACTGAACGCTTCAGTTCCACATCAGGCATTGTTTTGCAAAGAAGTTAATTATCAGTTAGTGGGAGCTTGGAGAGTTATGCAATTTTGCTAGGAATAGTTTCTTATCGAGTAGTTCTTTTGTACATTGTGGATATCACATAGAGGGATAAGGCTTCTCATAGACGGATAAGGCTTCTTGATCTAGTTTTCTGTTCTGCTATATATATATATATATATATATATATATATATACATGCTGTTCTGTAGATATTATATATTATATATATCTTGATCATAGTTTTCTGTTCTGCCTATATATTTTATTATTATATATATATTATATATATATATAGATATATATTATATAGTATATATCTATATATATATACTAGAAACAGAAACTAGATTCAAGTATATATATAGTATATATATATATATATTATATTGATCTAGTTTTCTGTTCTTGCTAGAGAGATATATATAGCTTGATCTAGTTTTTGTTCTGTATATATATATAATATATATATAGCACAGAACAGAAAAACTAGATCAGATATATATATATATATATATATATATATATATATATATATGTATGTATATGTTGTATATTATACCTATATGTTATATATGTATATATATTCTACAATATACATAATATATATAATATTATATTATATAGCCAGACAGAAAACTGATCAAGATAGCCTTATCCGTCTATGAGAGCCTTATCCTTACGCATGTGATAATCCACAATGTATACAAAAGACTATTATATAGAATATATATTATTTATATATATTATATATATATATAGAGAGAGATGAGGATAGAACTTGTGTAATTAGGTGATAGTGAATAGTGTGTCCACCAAACTTTATATCCATTATTAACATATAAAAGTCATCATATCATGCAAGGATCCCTTAGGAAACATTCTAAGGGTTAAAAAGTTTAGTGATGTCACTTAAGTGCGACACAAGTTTTGCTCTATATATATATATATTATATACTTATATATATATTATATATATTATATATTATAGTTACAGATATAGATATACATATAACATTATACATATACATACCACATAACATACAGATATAACATACAGATATATATATACATAGTATATATATATATAATATATATATATAATAAATATATATATAGATATATAATATATAATATATATATGTGGTGTGTGTGTGTGTGTGTATATCTGTATGTGTATATGTATATGTGTATATGTGTATGTATATATATATTGTGTAATATCTGTATGTGATATATCTGTATGTGTATATGGATATCTATATATGT
>NC_033803.1:50205276-50209917 GCF_001876935.1 Asparagus officinalis | reverse complement strand
GAAATATTGCGATCAGGGCAATTTTGAGGACTTATCGTTCTATTGACGAGAATCGATAAGTTAATTTTTTGTCAGAGGTGTGATTTTAACGTGACAGGAAGAAATATTGCGACCAGGGCAGTTTTGAGGACTTATCGTTCTATTGACGAGAATCGATAAGTTGATTTTTGTCAGAGGTGTGATTTTAACGTGACATTTGTGGGGAAAGATTATTATAGCGTCTCACTGGGGAGAACTGCTATGTGTTTTATCATCGGAGTGATGAGTTATAAGACTTGTGATTTGATCGAGATTTTGGGGGAGCTTATTACCCCACTGAAAACGAGTTATTTATTGCTCTGCTGAGGAGAGCCAATAAATCGACAGTGAGTTGGAGACTTATCATTCTATTTTTGAGAATTGATAAGTGGATTTTGGGGTGTAGTATTAACCCAATGAGAATTTGAATTCTGCTGAAGAGATACAGAGGTTTTGATTAACACTCCGTTAAGTGGGCTTACAAGTGCAAGTTCTTCGTTTAGAAGAATTGCGACACTGGGGTGACCCTCGCGTTTGATGTTTGAAACGCGAGGTTCGAACCTTCGTGACGTTAGCTAGAGCCTTGCACTTGGGAAATTGAACGTGATAGTGAGCTTCGCGTTTTGGAGATGGTTGGGATTCACTCCTAGAATCCCGTGCCATCTTAACAGCTTGGCGGCTATTATAAATAGACCTGAATGGTCAAATCAAAAGTCACTTGACTTTCAAAACTTTCGGCTATTTCCAAGAACGAGAACTCTCGTTTGATTACGGCGAGATCTCCGACGAGCTTCGTCTCCCTCGTTCAAAGGAGTTTCCTCCGATCGACTGCATCAATGGCGCCTCGGAGGACGGGTTCGAACTCCAAGAAAGTCGCTGAAGCGACTTCCGACACGCTGTCGGCTGAGAATGTCGGCGGTGTTCTTGTTCATGCGGGAACCTTGCCGTCGACATCGCCGCCGCAGGGGCCTCCCTGTCGTGGTGAGTGCTGACCAAAATAACTTGCCTTGGAAAGTTCTTTGAAAACCCTAGATGGGTTCTTGATAACGAGAAAGATGACTCGTTTTAGTTCAATGAAAACGCGGGGTTGGGATACCCTATGGGTCTCGACCCTCGCGTTCAACTTGTTCAACACAAGGTTCGACCCTCGTGTTTGAGACTTCTGACGCGAGGCTCGACCTTCGCGTTGGAGATTTCTGACGTGAGGCTCGACCTTCGCGTTGAAGATTTTTGACACGATGCTCGACCTTCGCGTTGGAGATTTTGACACAAGGCTTTACCCCTTTGTGTTTTAGACTCTGTCTTTATGTCGATAGCTCGCTTCTAGCTGCTAACTTCTGCTTTTGATTGTGCAGTGTTTCTCCCAAACGTGTCGCTTTCACAAGAGCACCATTTCGGATATATTGGTGGACCTGACCCGAATGAATTATTCAGTCTTCAGAACAGGATTCCAATGTGTACTTTTCCTGATTCGGAAAGAGCGGAAATGATTAAATTCCCTCAATGCTCTATTCTCAGGATTTTGATAACTGACTTAGACTTGGAGACCCCTGTTGGTCATGCCCAATTTTCTAAACCAGCATTCATATTTGGGGATCGCATACCAGTCGATGACCATCTCACACACGTGGAAGATTCAAAGCTGCTGCGGAGAGCTGATAATCGCTTCTTATTCCTCCCAAAACTGTCGGGACCCGATCACTGAGGAGTTTATTCTCCAGACTTGCCACAACAACCTCGCATTGGACGTGTTGGAGGCAATGGGAACGGCACTGTCTAACACTTGGAAAGACTTGAAGGTGCGCGGTGAACAAGCCGAACGCTTCCTCCGAAGGAAGAAAGCCGAGAGGAGCCAACCGACGGAAAATCTTCCGAACTCAAACTTCGCCTCCCGTGGTAAGGGCAAAGCACCTGCAGTTACTGGTGGTGCTAATCAAACGTCACAACAGCAATCCCGAAGGCAGCAAAAGACTTCGGGTCAGAGACTCCAAAAAGAGTACTCTTTCAAGGACGAAGACGTTCCAGCCATCTTCGAATCCCTCCTTGAAAATAACAAGATCAAGCTACCGCCTATCACAAATCAGGAGGAAGCTGACAATACGACGGATCCAAAGTACTGTGCATACCACAGGAGGGTCCTTCATCCCACCAAAGATTGCTTCGCTCTTAAGAATAGCATCCAAACCTTGGTTGAAGCCGGCGTCATAACGCTGAGATAAACCAAATGAGAACGGCAACACTCCGACAAGTATAAGAGTATAAACTGCTTCTCAATCCTCCGACCGGTATAAGAGGTTAAACTGCTCCCTGATACTCCAACATGTATATGAGTCTAAACTGTTTCATTTCTTTCACGGGAAGTTCCTGGAAAATTTTTATATGTAATATTCTTAAGGATAACCCGGTCATGTGAAGCGGTGTGTGGTACCGTCAAGACCAATAGAATCAATATTGGCTGAGGTTGTGTACCCAGCTGTTTTGCTAGCGCATGGGAGACCTGCGAGTCTCCTTACTGCTATGGTTGGCTGTATCCAGAACGGCCTGAGGGTATTGACTTCAGAACTTCTCAGTGCTGCGGGAGTCAAAGCTACTAAGAAGAAGGCTGGGAAAGCTCCTCAACCACGTGTACCTATGCCATATACATATTTAGTGGCCTGGTACGTGTTGCATTGCCCTCCCTTGATGACGGGAGTGCATGAAGGGGATGATGCTTATACTCCCTTCGTACAAAGATTGGAGTCGGCCACGTGGACTAGTTCTTATATAGTCAGGGCTCGACAGCTTCTATCCCGGGAAGATAATTACCGGGTTTTCTGCTGTGCTCCTAACTTTGACGGAGCTGATGTGGAGGATGCCCGATTCATGGACTTGCTTTTTGAAGACTCTTCTTCTTTGGAAGAGGGTACATTCAGCTGGCTTCTTATGATCAGGTTGGGCTACCTGGTCTATCGCTCGCGGGAGAAGTGCATAATCGAGCCTTACATGCCTTCACGGTTCGCCAGACACACCTCGAGTCTCCTTTCCTTCTTTGTTCGGGGAATAGAATATAAAATTCTTCCTTCCCCATACCAATCCTTTTCGAAGAATTCAGGATTCATCCTAGGAAGTTTATCCCGAATCCTAAGCAGGGATAAGTCTGCGCCTAACACGCGCTGCCGGTTTAGTCTTTCTCCGTAGAAAAAGACACCAGAGTTCGATTCTGGGGTATTCTATCCTGAAACCTAAGCAAGGATAAGTCTGCGCTTAACCCGCGCTGCCGGTTAGTTCTTAACCGTTAAAAAGAACACACGTCCGCATATTCAACATTGTGGTAGGTTGTTATTAATAACACCGAAATCCATGCCTTACACGCATGGGGAATTTCATCCTGAATCCTAAGAAAGGATATGCCGACGCCTAACACGCGTCGCCGGTTTAGTCTTTTACCGATTGAAAAAGACACCAGAGTTCGATTCTGGGGTATCTCATCCCGAAGCCTAAGTAGGGATAAGTCAACGTCTAATACACGTTGCCGGGTAGCCTATTCCCGTAACAATGGCGAAGCCTATGTATTCAACATCATAGCACAAAGTCTCAGAGAATTCACTCTCTTAGCACAATGTTACATGCGGAACGGATTTAGACAATCCGCATGCTAGCCCGACTCAAACGGTAGTCGGTAAAGGCTAATCAAATCCGTTGAAGGCTGGGGGTTAGCCAAAAATCCTAAAGTCAACGCCTAACACGCGTCGCCGGGTAGCCTATTCCCGTGAGAAAGACGAAGTCTACGTATTCAACATCGTAGCACTAAGAGCGTTAACCCTCTTAGCACAACGTCACATGCGGAACGGATTTAGATAATCCGCATGCTAGCCCGATTCAAACGGTAGTCGGTAAAGGCTCATCAAACCCGTTGATGGCTGAGGGTTTGCCAAAAATCCTATAAATACGAGAGTCAC
Organism: Asparagus officinalis; assembly: GCF_001876935.1. Classification (NCBI taxonomy): domain Eukaryota; kingdom Viridiplantae; phylum Streptophyta; class Magnoliopsida; order Asparagales; family Asparagaceae; genus Asparagus; species Asparagus officinalis. The sequence goes on along the minus strand of NC_033803.1, from coordinate 50,205,961 downwards.
TGACGCATCAGCTTCATTAGTTGGTCTCGTGACTTGAGCATCCAACGACATTCGAAACCTTAGGGTCAACGCCGGTCAACGCGTAACCCTAGGTCAACGCCAGTCAACGCGTTATGATCAAAAAGTCAACGTACGACATTAAAAACCCTAAGGTCAACACCGGACAACGCGTAACCCTAGGTCAACGCCAGTCAACGCGTTGCGATCAAAAAGTCAACGTACGACGTTCAAAACCCTAAGGTCAACGCCGGACAACGCGTAACCCTACGTCAACGCCAATCAACGCGTTACGATCAAAAAGTCAACATACGACGTTCGAAACCCTAGGGTCAACGCCGGTCAACGCGTAACCCTAGGTCAACGTCGATCAATGCGTTGCAACGAAAGAATCAATACTCCAAAAAGTATACGAGTATAAACTGCTTCTTAATACTCCGAAAAGTATACGAGTATAAACTGCTTCTTAAATACTCCGAAAAGTATACGAGTATAAACTGCTTCTTAATACTCCAATAAGGTATACGAGTATAAACTATTTCCTATTTTTGGTTGAAAAGTTTCTGGAGAATATTTTTCTAAAAATATTCTTAAGGATAACTCAACAACACAACGCCGGACAACGCGTTGCACATAAAAACTCGACGCCAGCAATCGATGGTCAATTCTACGAGCTGAAGATCAAAAA
>NC_033803.1:50172768-50204991 GCF_001876935.1 Asparagus officinalis | reverse complement strand
GATTAACGAGGCAACGAGGCTAACGAACCGTACGCAAACAATGGAATACATCCATTCGCATGCGGAATCAAGCTAACAGTTCGGTGAGTCAACGAGTCATCCAACCATAGAACGGATTCGAACTCAAACACCATAGTGGATTTACTGCTAAATCAGGATCCAGACACCAAATCAGAGTCCAGATCAACAATAAAACTCGGATAAACCGCAAAACCGGACAACGGACACAACGGCGAAGCCCGGCCAAAAGATGAGTCACCCGGGTGGCTCGGCGGCCGAGCCACCCCATGGGGTGGCCGAGCCACCCCATGGTGGCTCAGTGGCCGAGCCACCCATGGGTGGCCGGCCACCTGTGCCAAGGCACAGGTTCGAGTGCCTATAAATAGGCTAGGCATGGCTCATTTTGAAGGGTTGGAATTTTTGACGGCGAAGCTCTGCTGAATTGAGATCTAAACCTTGGAGATTTGAAGCTTTGAAGACTTACTTTTTTAGATCCGGTGCTCGGCGATCGTCCACGTCAAAAGAGGCAGGAGTTCGAGAGGGATCGGATCTGAGATCTACGCGGTTACACTCCGGATCAAAGCTTGGCCTTTGATCCCGAGAAGGCTACTATTTCCTTGGTGAAATAGTACCCCCCGGCTATTATTTCCTTCGTGAGATAACACCCGTTATACCGTGTAGATCCGACCGGATCTAGATCGCGCGTGTTCGTGGGAAAAATTGTGTTCTTCATTGATTTCATTGTTCTCTCAAGTAATTGCTTTTTGTTTACAAAAGATCCGGTCTTTTTATAAGATCCGGTTACAACGAAATCAATGAAAAAAAATAAAAAGATTACAACTTTCTTTTCGAACGAATCATGAGCTCCTGTTTTGCGGTCACTCGCTTGTGTGGGTTCTTTGCCAACGCCGGGGTTAATCCGTGGACCACCGTGCGATCTAGATCCGGTCGGATCTACACGATTTGACGGGTGTTATCTCACTAAGGAAATAATAGCCGGGGGGTACTATTTCACCAAGGAAATAATAGCCTTTAGTTCTCGGGATCAAAGGCCAAACTTTGATCCGAAGTATTACTTCGTGTAGATCTCAGATTTGATTTCTCTCTCTCGAACTCCTGCCTTTTGTGACGTGGATGCTCGCCAAGAACCAGATCTGAATGTCCAAGTCTTCAAGTCTTCAAAACTTCCAAGCTCAGTTCTCAATTCGGCAGAGTTTCGGCTCTCGAAGTTCCAACCTTCAAAAAATGAGCTCAAGCCCTCTATTTATAGGCTCTCAGATCTGTACCTTGGCACAGATCTGGGCCGGCCACCTAGAGGTGGCTCGGCCACCTAGCCACCTCTAGGTGGCTCGGCTTTGGCCGAGCCACCTAGAGGTGGCTCGGTTTTGGCCGAGTCCTCCAGGTGTTGCCGTGTTGTGTCCGTTGTCCGGTTTTACGCTTCGTTAATGATCCGGACTCTGATTTGACAGTCTGAATCCCAATATGGCAGTAAATCTGCCTCGGTGTTTGAGTTCAAATCCGTTCTATGGTTGGATGACTCGTTGACACACCGAACTGTTAGCTTGATTCCGCATGCGAATGGATGTATTCCATTGTTTGTGTACGGTTCGTTAGCCTCGTTGCCTCTCGTTAATCTGCTTCGTTGCGTGTCACTTGGCTTCGGCGTTGTGGACTGACGCTCGTGTTTGGATATGTCGCCCGATGGTTCGTCGGTTTGTGCCGAGCTGTGCTAAGGGACCTATAAGCAATTTTATACGCCTACAGATACCCCCTCCAAAGTATTTCAGCCTCGTTCTTTTATAGAAGAGTCTGGAATACTTTGGATATGATTGTCCCAACCTTTAGTCGGTGTAACGGGACTTTGGAATGGCTTCTGTTCTTGATTCCTTCAAAAGGACTGAACCCTCGGTCGATTTGAAGTTATTTTGATGCTCGATTCGGCTTCAATTTGAATTCTGGTTCAAATTTGGTTCAAACTGGTTCAACCTGGTTCAAGGCTGGTTCAACCTGGTTCAAGGCTGGTTCAGGACTGGTTCAAGACTGGTTCAGACTGGTTCATTCTGGTCTGGTCTGGTTCAGTCTGGTTTGGCCTGGTTCAGCCTGGTTTAGCCTCTTTTGAACTGATTTGGACTGGTCTGGTCTGGTTCAACCTGGTCCGGTCTGGTTCAGGGCTGGTTCAAGACTGGTTCAAGGCTATAAAAGCCTCTTTTCCTTCTCCTTCTAGGGCCGGCCACCCTTTCCTCCTACTTCTTAGATTCCTCTTCCCTCTTGCATCCTTTTTCTCTCAAATCTTTATAATTGCCCTAGATCCATCCCTCCTTTGGATCTTAGGCTGAAAAATACCTCAAAAATCTTCATACAGAAATTCCTCTCAGGCCCCTCGAGCACGTGGTCTGAGCCTCTTTCAAAATTTGATTTTTGTCGGATCTTCGAGCTTTCCCTCAGGTAAATCCTCCACAATTTTAGCATATTTCATGCTTAATTCAATTTATGAACTTGTGGGATCGCATGTGAGGGTTAGGATTATGATTTGGCGCCTCGAGCTCATCTTTCAGGGGGGTAGAATTACAATAAAAAGGGGAATTTTTTCTGGATCTGATCCCCTAATTTATTTCGCAGATTATCATGTCGCGTGTCCCGAGAGGTCGCTCCCCTGCTGTGTCGGCTGATGGCGTGCTTCCCTCGTACGCTGGTGAGCTATTTTTTGGTATATTTGGAAATTTACAAATTAGTCCTCTTTTTTCTGGAAATTTGTAAATCAGTCCTTTTTTTTATATCCCCACGTTGTTCTCCTTGGTGAGGCAATCGGGAAGAGCCTTGATTCTCCTTGGTGAGGATCGACGCTTTAAAGATGGGCTTTGCTTGGCAAGTTCAAATCTTCCGGTATATTGGGGCGATTTCGTGTTATTTTACACTTTGTAGGTCGGTGTATGTTACCACGTTATTTACGTGATGATGCATACCGTTCTTCCAGTGTAAGACACTCAAAATCGTCTCTCCAATTACCCCGTGGATGATCTTATTTCGCTCTTTTATAAGACGGATTTAATTCATGGATAATTTTCTGACTCTATCCTTGCTTTGTTGCAGCCGAGTTCCCTACGGAGGTTTTCTCTTTGGTTTCTGCCAGACAGGCTATTGGTCCACTTCCTCGGTTGAATTCCCACGATAGGAGGACGGTGAGACCCGAAATCATCCTGATATCCGATGATGAAGGGGAAGAGGATCCCATTGCTGCAATTATGCCTAGCCCAGAATTTGTCCTCCCGGTCCCTGAATCCGTGCAGGGCATCCTCCAAGAATTAGAGAAAGTCATGCAACAAACGGCCAGATTTTATGATTTGCTCCCTTTCATAACAGATAGTCTTAAAGACATTCAGCATGTAGGTGGCCTCTGGCTAGCTGGACGATGTGAGTTAAGGTTGACTTGCTTAGAGGAACTCATGTATCGTTTGGAAGAGCTAGTACACTACGACCCACATAATGAGGTCACACCGCTCATGATCGATGCTCAGATTCAGAGGATGCACGAGCGTAAGGCCCGAGCGAGACACATATCAGAGCAAGAAATCATCGTTGCGAACTTGTACGAACGGCAACGTCGTCTGCGAACTAAGATAGATGCTTATAACAGCATTGCTAATAGGACAGGGATTAGGACCGTCCAAGGGGAGAGGACTCTAAAAGATTTTGAATTCGAGAGGACCAGAGTTCAAAATGTTTATAGAGGAGAACTGGAGGCTCTTCGCCAATTTAAGCCCTACCTCGATTCCAAGATAAATTTGATTAGGGACATAGGATGTCCGGATCTGGCGACGGCTATGGTTGATGACCTTGATCGCTTAGAGCGTGAGCTTCAGATGTTTCATGAGCTCCGGGATACAGGTGCCTCTTCATTCGTTGCTGCCGAGTTGGATGCTCGCTTACAGACATGGCGCAGTACTCGGATGGTTGCCGAGCTCGAGATTCAGGTGCAGCGGGGCCGCATAGATCGAGTTGAGGCTGATCTTGCCACTAGATCATCTTCCCTTGAGGAGCTTGATTCTCAGATAGATCAGCTCCGACGAGAACTCCGTGAGAAGGAAGACGCGAAGATGCAAAATCAGCAAGCACATGCTGCTTTATCTGATGAGCTGAAGTCCTTGAAGCAGACACTGGCTGAGACAGAGGAGGTTGCTGTGAGGACTTTAGCCGCGAACGAAGAGTCTGTCAGAGCTGAGTTGCAGGAGGAGCTTAGACGCTCTTATGATGAGAAGCTGTCTGAATTCAGTCAGCAGGTTCTTAGCCATGGGCTTGATGTATGATTTTATTTGCTGAAAACCTTGACATTTGATTCTCTTTAGTGGACCTGATTTTTGTCTTTATCTTTATTATGATTCCTCATTCCGTTTGAAATGATTGACCATAATACTCATAGGATTTTTGGCAAACCCCCAGCCTTCAACGGGTTTGATTAGCCTTTACCGACTACCGTTTGAGTCGGGCTAGCATGCGGATTATCGGAATCCGTTCCGCATGTAACGTTGTGCTAAGGGAATGAACTCCCTTAGACTTCGTGCTATGATGTCGAATACATAGACTTCGCCATTGTTACGGGAATAGGCTACCCGGCGACACGTGTTAGGTGTTGACTTTAGGATTTTTGGCTAACCCCCAGCCTTCAACGGGTTTGATTAGCCTTTACCGACTACCGTTTGAGTCGGGCTAGCATGCGGATTATCGGAATCCGTTCCGCATGTAACGTTGTGCTAAGGGAATGAACTCCCTTAGACTTCGTGCTATGATGTCGAATACATAGACTTCGCCATTGTTACGGGAATAGGCTACCCGGCAACACGTGTTAGGTGTTGACTTTATCCCTACTTAGGTTTCGGGATAAAATATCCCAGACTGGTCTTTTGGTGTCTTTTTCTACGGCGAAAGACTAAACCGGCGACGCGTGTTAGGCGTCGGCATATCCTTTCTTAGGATTCAGGATGAAATTCCCCATGCGTGTAAGGCATGGATTTTGGTGTTATTAATAACAACCTGCCGCAATGTTGAATATGCGGACGAGTGTTCTTTTTAACGGTTAAGAGCTAACCGGCAGCGCGGGTTAAGCGCAGACTTATCCTTGCTTAGGTTTCAGGATAAAATACCCCAGAATCAGACTCTGGTGTCTTTTTGTGCGGGAAAAGACTAAACCGGCAGCGCGTGTTAGGCGCAGACTTATCCCTGCTTAGGATTCGGGATAAACTTCCTAGGATGAATCCTAGATTGATAGATTCTTAGAAAAGGTTGGTGCGGGAAAGGAAGAATTTTATATTCTATTTCCCGGTCTTCTTTTAGGGTGAAGGCGAACCCGAATACAAGGAAGGAAGAATTTTATATTCTATTCCCTGATTCTGGAAAGGAAGAATTTTATATTCTATTTCCAGCGCAAAAGAAACTAGAAGTGGGATCTCCACTCTGAGAATCTGGAAGATCTAGATAAACTTACATTTTATAGGACTGGTTATCTAATCTGAAAATGAATTCTTCGTTTATCGAAGTGGAATTTCAACTTTGGCTATAACCATGGGAAGGCTTGACCAAAGAGAAAGAGAAGGGAGTTCTTTCGTTTATCGAAAGGAGACTCCGAACTGAAGGTGGACCTCTTGTTCATGAAAAGAGTCAAGAGGGCCAGAAAGACATTTTTTTGGTGGACCCACTGTCAATTGGAATTGATCCGTGAGGGATTTTGGTGGTGAAAAATGATTTTGGGTTATCCTCTAGAATATTAAGTGTAATATTCTTCAAGGAACTTCCTGGTAAATGGGTTATCCTGAATGTACTAGGGATAGTACTTTTTCAGGAACTTCCCATTTATTGGCATTAATTGCCTGGCGCCCTCTTGAGTAATCAGGCGATATGCGCCGTTTGAGTAGACTGTGTCTATCACAAACGGCCCTTCCCATTTGGGTTCAAATTTACCTTTCTTCTTGGAGTTGAGGATTATCGGTCGGCGAGCAGCGAGGACCAGATCTCCTTCCTTGAAGCTTATCTGTCGGACTCTCTTGTTAAAAGCCCTAGATATTCTGGCTTGATACAACTCATTCTGTCGTCATCTCGGTTGCGAGAGCGATCCGAAGGGATGGGATTTGAATCTCCAATGGTAGCACAGCTTCACATCCGTATACCAACGAATATAGGGTGGCCCCTGTGGGTGTGCGTATGGTGGTGCGATAAGCCCAGAGTGCTTCACCGAGTTTATCGTCCCAGTCTCGTTTATTGGTCTTCACGAGCTTTGACAAAATCTTATTGATCGTCTTGTTGAACGCCTCAGCTAATCCATTCGTTGCGGGATAATAAGCTGTCGACGAAACATCTTCAATTTTGAACTTATCACAAAACCTGACGAAGGTGTTGCTTATGAACTATGGACCGTTGTCATGAATGATCCGTCTTGGCACGCCGTGTCTGTAGATGACATGATGTTTGATAAAACTGATGACGTTATTCGTCTTCACTTCTCTAAGCGGGATCGCTTTGTAGATGACATGATGTTTGATAAAACTGATGACGTTATTCGTCTTCACTTCTCTAAGCGGGATCGCTTTAGCCCACTTTGAAAAGTAATCCGTGATTACGAGAATGAATCGATCACATTTGACTGAAGGGGAAAAATGGGACCGACAATGTCCATGCCCCATGTCTCAAACGGCCAAGACGTGGTTGACGTGTGTAAATGCTCTGGTGGTTGATGCATATAATTTGCATGTATTTGACAAGCATGACACTCTCGGGCGTATTCGATCGCGTCACGAACCATTGTTGGCCAAAAATATCTCATTCTCCTGATGCGGTCATACAGTTTGGGACCGGGCTGATGCGCACCACATTCTCCTTCGTGTGCTTCCTTAAGAACTTCTTCTGCTTCTTTGTTCGAAAGGCATCGGAGTAACAAACCATCGTACCCTCTACGGTATAACATATGGGTCTCGGTATTATAGAAGAATCTTGGCGCTCTTCGGCGGATTGATTCTCTTTCTTTTACATGCTCTGGCAAAATACCATATTGGACGTAGTCAATGATAGGAAAGCGCCAATCTCGGGACTCAGACCCAATTTGGGTTGAATTCACCTCCTTGGCGTTTATGTTTCCGTCATCTTCTTCTTCAATATCCATATCGTATATGGGTATGCAGAGCTGATGCGTCCTTACTGTGACTAATAGTTCAGTTTCAGGAGGCTGCGCAAGTGATACCGCTAGTGGTGCCAGTGCATCCGCATAAGCGTTCTGGAGATGAGGGATGTATTCAATAAAGAATTCTTTAAAATATTCTGCCATTTTGATGACTTCCTGGTGGTACGGGATCAGGTCTTGGTTCCTGACTTCATACTCTCCACGGACTTGGTTGACTATCAATTGAGAATCCCCGAAAGCTTCGAGATATTCAACCCCCAGTTCTTTGGCGAAACTAAGTCCAATGAGAAGTGCGTTGTACTCAGCTACGTTATTGGAACACGGACTAGTCAATGAATAGGCCCGAGGCATCACATGCTTCCCCGGGGAAATTAAGACAACCCCAACCCCGGAGGAAACTGTAGAACCTCCCGGGGTTATTACCCTATTAACTGCCCTCGAAGCACCATCAAAGTATAATTGCCATACTTGTTGGTGCGATGTGGTGTTAACCTCGTGGGTTTCAGTGGTCGGGTTTGTCGCCAGAAGATCACAAATCGCTTGTCCTTTGATCGACTTCTGATGTTTGAAGTGCAAATCATATTGGGACAAGAGAAGGGCCCACTTTGCTAACCGCCAATTCATAGAGGCCGGTTGCGTCATAAATACCCGTACTGGATTAACATTGGAAATGACGTAAATCGTCTGGCCGACCAGGTAATGCCGCATCTTTTACATTGCAAATACTAATGCGAGGCATTCTTTCTCAATCATCGGATATCGAGACTCGGTGCCTACCAAGGTCCGACTTAGGTAATAGACTGCCTGTTCGTGACCATTATCATCGTCTTGTGCTAGTAAGGCACTTATCGAGTGGTTCATCGCCTTGATGTAAATCAAGAACGGTCTACCTGATTTTGGTGCAACGAGAACAGGAGGATTCGCTAGATATGTTTTGATATCTTCGAATGCTTTTTGGCAGGCGTCGTCCCAGATAAATGACACGCCTTTCTTGTTTAGCTTGGAGAACGGTTGGCACTTCCCAGAAAGATTCGAAATGAACCGCCGGATGTAAGCTAAACGCCCTTGCAATCCTCTGAGCTCTCTTAGATTTCTAGGGGGTTGCAGTTCATGTATCGCCTTCACCTTATCAGGATCGATATGTATACCTTTAGTGGTGACGACGAACCCAAGGAATTTTTCGCTGGACATTCCAAGGAAGGATTTAGTGGGGTTCATCTTCAATTGATGACTCCGCATGAGATCGAACATCGTCTTCAAGTCCTTGATGTGATCTTCTTTGTTGCGGCTTTTTACAACCAAATCATCAACGTAGCACTCGACTGTTTTCCTGAGATGTTCTTGGAAAATCTTAGTCATTGCTCGCTGGTACGTGGCGCCTGCATTCTTTAGACCGAAAGGCATCACCGTGTAGCAAAAGACACCAAGGGGCGTTCTGAACGCTGTATGCTTCTCGTCATCTGGGTGCATCTTGATTTGGTTATATCCTGAAAAACCATCCATAAAAGACATTCTCTCAAACCCGCATGTATTGTCGATAATGACATCCGTGATTGGGAGAGGGAAATCATCTTTCGGACATGCTTCATTCAGGTTCCTGAAGTCGATGCAAATCCTGATTTTGCCATTCTTCTTCATGACGGGAACGATGTTGGCTAACCAGTCTGGATGTTGTTCCTCTCGGATAAATCCTGATTCGATCAACTTCTTAACCTCTGCCTCAATGGCTTCCATAATCTGTGGATGAAACCGTCTTTGCTGTTGTTTGACAGGTTTGGCATCCGGCTTGATATCGAGGCGGTGCATTGCCACATTAGGGTCGAGCCCTGGCATATCTTCATAGTTTCACGCGAAGACGTCAATATATTCCCTGATGAGGGCAACTAATTCCTCCTTCTCATTTGAGGGAAGACTATCGCCGATGAATATCGGCTTTGGGTTGGCTTCGTCGCCCATGTTAACTTGGACTATTTTATCTTCAGTGGGGGGTTCTCTCTGTTCGAACCTATCACCATACTGCATGTTCAGGTGATGAACCCACGGGTCTTCTCATGTTGGCATTTGATCGTCGTCTTCCATTGTGGACGGATCAGTTGTAGCCATGTTCGCCATTAGGGCTTTGAAAGCCTCCCCTAGACTTGTATCCGAGTCCCATTCTGAAGAATCTGGTGGGTGCCCATCTCTATATTGCCCAGATGATTGGTCATTGATTAACCAGCAACATTCGTCTTCTGAAAAAGATTCATACCCTAACCCTCGTTTGTATTTATAATAATCGTCCGGTTTCCCTTTTGGTACATATGCCGCTTTGGCTGGAATACGAGGACCTCGATCGAAGTATAGACCTTCTCCGAGTGTGAAATCATATCCTTGTTTTTCCATGAGTTTGCGCGCTTTCGGACTGTACTTAGATAAATGCCGACCATGTTTGTCATCATCCTCATCTTCTCTTAGGAAATGATCTGGTAATGGAGAGCTTTTTCCTTTACCGTAAATTACTTCTTTTGCACCTCCTATTTTGTTCGGGATGACCAGGGTTGTTCCGAAGGAATGTTGAAGGCGTTCCTTTGTTATGTAGGACGATCGAAGCGGCAGATACAAATCAGGATTATCATACAACTCTTTCATCACATCATCAAGAGACAAGGAGTACTCCAAATCGTTATTTATTTCATTATTGGCAAGTTGCCAGTTACAACTTCCCTCTGACGATTGTTCATCGTCAAGGTTGATTACCAAGGGTACAATGTCGTTTAAAACATAACCTCCATTGTAATCAAATCCGGCTTCGGTATCAGCTTCTTCTCCGCTGTCCGTGCCATGGGCCGATGATTCAGTATCGGATTCGTTACCATAAAGGAGAGAATCAGTGAAATAATTCTCATACCCTTTGAATGGTTGCTTATCCGCGACCACCGTCCTAACCTTATTATCAGTGTCGACATACTTTAAACACTGATGGAGTGTGGAGGGAATTATAACATTACTATGGATCCAAGGCCGACCCAATAGTAAGTTATATGAAGTCTCGGCATCGATCACATAACATGTGACTTCTGTCTTCAAATCTCCCATTTGACACTTTACCCAGATTTTACCCAAAGGTCTTGACCCGCTAGTGTTGAATCCGTAGATAACAGTGCCCGTGGATGCCAACTTGCTAACTGGAATACCGGGGAAATGCATCAAGCGAAGCGGCATAATACTCACAGCAGAACCCGGATCCACTTGGATTCGGTTGACTTTGCTGGAGCCGATGTACCCGATGAAATATAGCGGTCGATCGTGGTTCGAATTCTTCGTCTGCATATCTTCTTTGGTGAAAGTAATGCAGGGAAGGTTCTTAGTCGCTATATTGCAGTGTTGACTCAGCGGTTCTAGCCCTTCAGGCACCGGTTTGATTTGAGTCAGAAACACCTCTGAATTGGCCAAAGCTTCTTGCAAGGCCTCCCTGGTTTCCTTAGACAACCGCAGCAACTCATACAGCGTTATCCGTGCTGGAATGTTGGCTAGTTGAGCCATAATATCGAAGCTGTGCGGAGTGTTTGAGCTTTCCGGTTTATCTCTTCCAATCGGACGACTGAAACGAGACTGCTTCGGATTTTGAACCTCCTGGGGCCTCTTTTCATTCTGTTTATCAACCGGCTGTCGTCGAGCTTCTTCAACCAGTTTAGGAACCGTAATCACACCCAACTCCGTGAGAGTTTTGGCTGGTCCTCGTTTAGTCACCCCCTGCTCAGCTAACTGATCACCAGGAGATGGGTTTAGTCACCCCCTGCTCAGCTAACTGATCACCAGGAGATGGGTACTTGAAGTGATACTCATTTCCACTCCGGGTCGCAAAAACTTCTTGTGAGATGGGTACTTGAAGTGATACTCATTTCCACTCCGGGTCGCAAAAACTTCTTGTTCTTCTTCGGAGAGAGGGAAAGCTAGGATTCTTTCGTCATCTTCTCCTGGGATAGTAGAGACTCCGCAGCAAGATTTCCCTTTCCCTTTTGACTTCTTCTTGGATGACGATCTGGCCCATTGTTCATCTTCAATCAGGTCGGGGTGAACCCAGAGGATTTTGCCATTTGGGGCTGTATGTGGCACAAGTCCTTTTTAGCGCTGTCCATGCGGGTCGTCGTTGACTATCTTCATTCCCACTTTGGTGATGCGTTTTGGTTCAAACCACGCTGTGGGCACTGATCCAAAGCTGATTGACACTGCGTTCGCTCCGACATTTTTGGACGGCTTTGGGGTTATGACACCTACATCGATTAACGCCTGGATCTTGTCCTTGAGGTGGTAGCACGACTTGGTAGGGTGATGGACCACTCTATGGTATGCGCAATACTTCGGATCCGTCACTTTGCTAGCCCCTTCTTGATCTACAATCGCCGGCAGCTGGATTTTGTTATTCTCCAACAGGTACTTAAAGATGCCGGGAACTTCGTCATCCTTGAAGGAATACACTTTAGGAAACCTCGGCTCCGAAGATTTCTGCTTCTGAGGCCGTTGTTGCCATTGCCCCCGAGATTGTTGTGGTGCTTGTTGCTGCTGCTGTTGCTGAGGTTGCAATTGGAAAGTTTGATTAGCATCAACTGCATTAGCATGTGCCTTACCTTTCCCTCGTGGGACGAAATTTTGCTGTGGAGCATTCGTCGCCTGTTGGCCTCTCTCTGCCTTCTTCCATCTGAGGAACCGCTCGGCTTGCTCTCCTCGGACATTCAGATCCTTCCATGTCTTGGATAGTGCTGTCCCCATTGCTTCCAACACGTCCAACGCGAGGTTGTTGTGGCAAGTCTGGAGAATGAATTCCTCGGTGATTGGGTCCCGACAGTTCATCGCCCTGTTCCCGAACCTTTTGATAAAGGTGTCAACCAATTCCCCGTCTTTCTGCTTCTCGTCCAGCAACGACCCGATGGATATCTCTGTGTCGTCGTTGAAGAAATTAGCGAGGAATTTAGTCTCCATGTCGTCCCAGCTATTCACGCTTCCTGGCTTGAGGCGACGATACCAATCGAAGGCAGCTCCACGAAGAGTGCCAACGAAGGACCGTACCATCAGAGGCTCATTACCAGAGATAACCCCCAGGTGTGATTTGAAGTAAATCAAATGCTGAGTGGGTGAACCCATCCCATTAAACGGTGTGAAGTTAATTAGGTTGAACTTCGTCGGATATGGGATAGATTCCCACTCTCTTGGGTATGGACAAGGAATGCCCGTCTTTTTCGTCTCTGGAGCGGAAATCAATGTATTGATTTTGCTCTCGAGGTTTTTAATTTTCAGGCTTTCATCTGTGTTTTCGCTAGCATTCTCGTTACCACCCCCTACATTGACGGGAGGATTAGTGGCATTGTGAACTTCATTCGCATTCGTCTCCTCATCTTCTTGATGAACCTGGTTACGACGACTTGGTTCGCCTTGCTGGTTCGCCAGTGCTTGAATTTGTTGCTCATGCATTTCTCTCATATTCTGCATGGCCATCTGCATTTCGAACCTGAAGGTTTCCTGTTGTTTAGCCATGGCTTCTTTGAGCATCTTGGCCACTTGTTCTGCACTTATCATAAGTGCCTCGTGGGGTTGCCCCTCGCTGGATACTGTGTTGTCAGATGCGACCGCCGAACCGGCATCCGACTCTTCATCTTCTGAAGGTACCCTTGTCCGAACCCTACCGTAATTTTTTCGTTTGATGGCTCCAGACTGTAGACGGGTTATACGCTGGGATGCTTTCAGAATCGACTCGAGATTATCCCGTGCCGATGTCCCTCTGCTGGTCATGTTAGTGGTGACTCTCGGAAATTCTCCGTCTTCAACCACCGTTCTTCTTCGTCGGAAACGCCTAGGCCTTGGTTTTGGTGTTTCGGTGCTGAGCCTTTTGAAAACCGAAACTCTTTCGGGGACCGTCTTGATGCAGTTACACTCAGATAATACCGCCCGAATGAGTTTGGAACAAGGGCATTGAGTCTCTGGTCTTTAAGGACTCCTCTTCCTGGTTTTCCTCGTGTTCCCATCACAATAGTATAACTCGTCGGCTTGACGGTCGGAGTAACCTATCGTGTGTTGGCACGACTTCTCAGGTATAACACTATCGTCATCGGACTATAATGTTTCTTTCTGAGGGCGAGCTGCCTTCTTTGGGCTTTCAAAAGTTACACGCCTCGAAACATGCCTTTGTGGGTGTGAATTGTCAGCGGGCTCCTGGACCTCAATGCGCAAATTGGTGCGCGTAGCTACCATGATTTCTTTGGCATGTTGAGGATGGCGGCGACCCCCAGCATGTTGAGTCGTCCGGGGCTTCTTCATCGCTCATCGGGAAGTGGACCGAGGCACTCCAAAACTGGCTTCTTCTTTCGGGATGATTCTGCATGATCTCCCAGAGAAATTATTGGAATTACCGGCGACTTGGGTTGATTCGCCGGTGGTTGAACTTTTGTTGGAGGTTGCTTCGGCCTCCACACTTGGCGGGTTGATGGCGGCTTTTTGGCCACTCTTTCTTCCTCCAATTTCTTGGCCTCCTGCACAAGAATTTTTGCTTGTGCGAGTAACGTGCGGCGTTTGTGAATCCGCTCTTCAAGTGTCGAACGGTTCCATTTGACCCGGATCCATTCGTTCGTTGGCGGCTTGGAGGAGCTACCATTCTTCAGTTGTTGAGGCTGTTTGCCTCTCCTGTTCTTCAGATCCGCGTGATAGCGGACTCCGTCGGTGGACTCCATCGCTTTCGCGAGTTGCCGCGCCAAGCGTTGACATCACCTTTGGCGGGCTCTCTTTGAGAGAGTCACAACGCCCTCAATAGTAGAGGCGTCGGCAAGAACAGGTTTGACCTCGCTGGAGGTTGGTGGAACTTCACCTGATGCGACTTTGGCATCAGTTGGGGTGAGAGCTTTGTTGGCATTCTGTACTTCTTCGTACCAACGAACTTTTCTCCTGGAGGAGAACTTCTTGGACTTGCGGGGGGAGATAGATCCGGACGAGGATGACAAATCCGCGGCTGTGACGTGACGATCTCGGCAGCGAGATCGTTGGCTCCCACTGTGGTCGCCAGATTGTTCGCGGGAAAAATTGTGTTCTTCATTGATTTCATTGTTCTCTCAAGTAATTGCTTTTTGATTACAAAAGATCCAGTCTTTTTATAAGATCCGGTTACAACAAAATCAAAGAAAAAAAAATAAAAAGATTACAACTTTCCTTTCGAACGAATCACAAGCTCCTGTTTTGCGGTCACTCGCTTGTGTGGGTTCTTTGCCAACGCCGGGGTTAATCCGTGGACCACCGTGCGATCTAGATCCGGTCGGATCTACACGATTTGACGGGTGTTATCTCACTAAGGAAATAACAGCCGGGGGGGTACTATTTCACCAAGGAAATAATAGCCTTTAATTCTCGGGATCAAAGGCCAAGCTTTGATCCGGAGTATTACTTCGTGTAGATCTCAGATCTGATTTCTCTCTCTCGAACTCCTGCCTTTTGTGACGTGGATGCTCGCTAAGAACCAGATCTGAATGTCCAAGTCTTCAAGTCTTCAAAACTTCCAAGCTCAGTTCTCAATTTGGCAGAGTTTCGGCTCTCGAAGTTCCAACCTTCAAAAAATGAGCTCAAGCCCTCTATTTATAGGCTCTCAGATCTGTGCCTTGGCACAGATCTGGGTCGGCCACCTAGAGGTGGGTCGGCCACCTAGAGGTGGGTCGGCCACCTAGAGGTGGCTCGGCCACCTAGCCACCTATAGGTGGCTCGGTTTTGGCCGAGTCCTCCAGGTGTTGCCGTGTTGTGTCCGTTGTCCGGTTTTGCGCTTCGTTGTTGATCCAGACTCTGATTTGACAGTCCGAATCCTAATATGATAGTAAATCCACCTCGGTGTTTGAGTTCAAATCCGTTCTATGGTTGGATGACTCGTTGACTCACCGAACTGTTAGCTTGATTCTGCATGCGAATGGATGTATTCCATTGTTTGCGTGCGGTTCGTTAGCCTCGTTGCCTCGTTAATCCGCTTCGTTGCGTGTCACTTGGCTTCGGCGTTGTGGACTGACGCTCGTGTTTGGATATGTCGCCCGATGGTTCGTCGGTTTGTGCCGAGCTGTGCTAAGGGACCTATAAGCAATTTTATACGCCTACAGCGCGGTGGTCCACGGATTAACCCCGACGCAGGCGAAGAACCCACAAAAGCGAGTGACCGCAAAACAGGAGCTCGCGATTCGTTCAAGGAAAGTTGTAATTTTTATTTCTTTTTTGATCTCGTTGTAACCGGATCTTATAAAAAGACCGGATTTTTGTAATCGATGGAATCAATGAAGAAGACAATTTTTCCCACGAACAATAGATCATAAGCAAACATTTAAACTTAACAATCTAAAATGTGTGCATTCCCACTTAACCCCTAATTAGACGGAACTAAGTGTTAGTACCCCATTCTAAAATGCGTGCACTCACTATATATATACCTTATGTTCCGAGTGATTAGGAGCTAAGTATTAGTACCCTATTCTAGCATTAAATATAAATGTGGCTGAATAATATAACATAAACATAAATGCATATATGCATACTCAAACATCAATATCTTACCTGCTCAAACATGTGTGAGTAGTCATGACGTACATCCTCCTCACGCTCCCAATAGGCTTCTTTGGCTCCTTGTCGGTTTCACTAAACTTTCACTAACGGAATAACTTTGTTTCTAAGCCTTTTATCCTCTCTAGCAAGAATACAAACCGGGACCTCTACGGTAGTTAAATTATCCTGAATCTCTATCTCTGGTGCATCAATCACTCTCTACTACTCCTCGTCACGCAAATGCTTCTTGAGCATCGAAATATGAAAGATGTTGTGTACACTTGACATCGATGCTGGGAGATCTAATCTATAAGAAACATCTCTAACACGCTTAATAATCTTGAATGGACCAACATATCTCAGGGTAAGTTTTTTCCGTCTACCAAATCGCTGAACGCTCTTCATTAGCGATACTTTCAACATGACTAAATGTCCAATCTGAAACCCCATAGGTCATCGGCTCTGATCCGCGTAGCTCTTTTGCCAACTCTGAGTGGTAAGAATACGCTCTCTAATCAATGTTACCTTCTCTGTAGCCCGCCTCACTAACTCTAGTCCAAGCAATAAGCTATCCTCTGACTTTGCCTAACAAATAGGCGATCTACATGGCCTCCCATACAATGCCTCATACGGTGCCATCTCGATAGTATCTTGATTACTATTATTATAAGCAAATTCAATCGATGGAATGTGGTCCTCCCAACTACCCTGAAATCTATAACACATGCTCGTAGCTAGTCCTCCAACACCTGATTCACCCTCTCTGTCTGACCATCCGTCTGTGGGTGGAAAACGCTACTATATGATAACTGGCTGCCAAAAGAATTCTGGAAACTCCTCCACAAATGAGATGTGAAGATTGAGCCTCAGTCTGATATAATCATCTTTGGGACTCTATGTAAATGAACTATCTTCTGGATGAAGATCCTCGCATACGTCTCCACCGTATAAGTCATCTCCACAGATAAGAAATGCACCGACTTTGTCAATCGTTGTAAAACCCCGTAAATTTAAAAATTTTCATGATAAATAATGATAAATATATTTTATGCTAAAAATAATATATTTTGATGTTTGGGTATGATAAGAATTGATTTAAGATCAATTCAATGTATATTTGTGAATATATGAGTGCAAATGCACAAAACATGCACGAAATGTATATTTGTGAATATATGAGTGCAAATGCACAAAACATGCACGAAGAGAAATCTGGGAAAAATGACCAGTTAAGAGTTTCTATGTTTTAGTGCAAATGCACAAAACATGCACGAAGAGAAATCTGGGAAAAATGACCAGTTAAGAGTTTCTATGTTTTATACAATGATGTAGTTGGAATATAAAAAAATAGAAAATACCAAAGTTGTAGGTCTCTTCAACAGATTTCTAGCAAATCTTAAATCACATCATTCTAAGATCGGATGAGAAAATTACAGCTAAAATACCGAAGGTGATTTTCCCAGTCAGACTAGGTTTCCTGGTTCGGATCAAACAGGTTTGTTTCGGGCTTGCCTCTATAAATACCTATGTTTTTTTACGAAAATTCCTCTTTTTTATCATATCTCTAAAACCTAGTAGCCACCCTCTCCCCTTAAAAATCCTAAATCTTTTTCTTATGAATTTTGAGAGCTTTGTAAAGCATAATACCGACACGAGGGCGAGATCATCGACGTGTGGCAAGGAAGAACGTGTTGTTTACACTTGCAGATTGTTTGTTGTTTGTTTCAGAGGCTTGTACATGATTTTAAGGCAAGATGGCTTTCTCTTTGACTTGTTGTTTCAATTTTTAGACCTATTATGAATTTGCTTAGACTATACTGTGATTTGATTATGTTATGGTATAAAGATTATGATAACTGTGTGGGCTTGTTAATGAATAATATTTAAATAATAATAATATGATAAATAGTTTAAAGGAAAATTATTTTGTAAAAAGGGTTATTTTGAGATATTAAAAAAAAAAGAATATTTTAAAGATTTTTGGAATTATTAATTATAAGAAATAATTTAAAATGAATTACTTTAGAAAAAGATTATTTTCTGAATTATGTAGATGCTGTTTATGATCTATAATTTTTAATTTTGATTATCTGATATGTCATGATATTATTATACATGATTAGTTGCATTGATTGTTCCTTGTTGTGTTTGAGAATCGTTAGGAGTTTATGACTATAGTGATCTGTGTGACGTGAATAAGACCTAGAGGTTTGTGTGTTGTTAACTTAGAAATACAAGAGATATTGGGGTGGAAAGGCTATGTTCATGTAATCGGTTAAGACTGTTGATATATCTTCCTGGCTCGCACCAGTGGATCGGTGTCGCCACTTGGGTAGGTTTGTTCAGTCACAGTGGATCGATGTCGCCACTGGGGTTGGTTGGTTGGGTCAAAGTAGATTGGTGTCGCTACTTTAGTTCATGAATTTATTTGATTGGATGCTCGTAGGGGATATGTGAACAGTCAGTTATCCGATGATATGAACGTTGATTTTGTGTGAGATGTGAACCAGTGACATGTTATAGGATGGCTAGTTGCATGACCTCGTTTCTTTGCTAAGTATGAATTCTTGTGAGATGTAGGTCAGTTGTATTTTCTTTTCATACATAGATCGGGGTTAATATTTAATTATCTACAATTTGAGACATATGCTATATACATGAGGGTTTCCTTGTATGGATTAATTCGCTCGACATACTACATCTCTTGTTGTAGATTTTTAAGTATTAATTCCATCTAGTTGTATGACCCTGTTACTTGGATGATTTCTGATAGCTAGCTGCAAGAGCAACTTGTTACTTGATTGATTTTGTTGGATTTCTAGTTGCACTTCCTTTTGTCAATTCTGTTATCGTATCGTTTTTCGCTTAGGTTTTCGTTCATTCTATTACTTTTGTGGGGTCTTGTCGTGTTCCACGCACACTGACGTACACTTATTTTCTCTGGTGTATGTCAGACTTAGAAGAAGAACAGGTCCAGCTTGGAGATGTACCAGGAGCTAGAGGATCCTCAGCATGAGTGCCTTGCAGACAGAGTTGAAGAATAGGCCGAAGTTCAGTATCTCATCTTAATTGATGATCCTAGTTGTTTTGTAGTCTTTTCTCTTCTATTTTTGTTGAACAATGTATCTCATATTTCTTCAGTATTCATTTGTTCAGTTTGGTATAAGGGCATGTTTGACCCGAATATTATGTTTTGGATGATATTCATTTGTGATATGTATTATTTTATTCCGTGTTGTTCATTATATTCTTGCTATCTGTGATCGAGGACCTATGCCTTTGCATTGTATTTATTTCCAGACGCTTAGCGTATTAGGTTGAGGAGAAATGTTTATTTTTATTTATTCTCCTTGATCTAATACGTTGTGGGCTTGTTCACGTTCTGATTCCTAGGTATTTTAGGAAGCGGGGCGTGACAATCGTTCTACTATCACCCAAATGGAATCATTCCCCTTCTTTGATCTTGGCAACCATACAATAAAATCCATAGAAATATTTTCCCACTTCCACTCTTGAATGGGTAAAGGCTATAGAGTTTCTGCTGGTCTCTGATATTCTGCTTTCACTTGCTGGCAGGTAAAACACTTAGCTACATATTCCGCAATCTCTCTACGCATGCCACTCCATCAAAAATACCTCTACAGGTCCTTGTACATTTTCGTTGTGCCTGGATGCACTATATACCTGGTACGATGTGCCTCATCAAATAATTCTTTCTTCAGCTATGAGTTGTTCGGTATGACAATCCGACCCTTCATCCAAAGGTCTTTATCTGCTTCAATAGTCCAATCAACCTTGGGCTGTTTGGAAATCTCTCCATTTCGGTTTTGAATCCAAAAATCCTCTAGCTGAGCTCTAACCACTTGATCACTCTAAGATGACTGTACTGACATAGCTCCTAAAAATGCGCTGCTCCCGCCAATTTCCAGTCTAAAGTCAAACTGACTGAGGGTGTAAAGATCTCAAAGTAATGAACAACTCAAAGCTGCAAGCCCGCACCGACACTTCCTACTCAATGTATCGGCTACTACATTCTCCTTCCCCGAGTGGTACTGAAGTGCAAACTCATAATCTTTGATAAACACGACTCATCGCCACTGTCTTTGGTTGAGTTTCTTCTGTGAGAAGAGGTATTTTAAACTGTAATGGTCTGTGAACAGCTCAAACTATACTCCATACAAATAATGCCTCCACATCTTTAGTGCAAAGACCACTGCTGCTAGCTCCAAGTCATGCGTGGGGTAATTTTGCTCATGAGTCCTCAACTGCCTCAAAATATAGGCCACAAAGCTCTAGGTCTGCATCAAAATATCTCCAAGACCCGATAATGACGCATCAGTGTAGACAACAAAAGTCTTATCACTGCTCGGAAGAATCAACACCAGCGCTTAAGTCAACTTAGCATTTAAAGTCTCAAAGGCATCTTGGCACTCCGTGCCCCAATCAATCTGTACACCCTTCTTAGTAAGGTGTATAAGTGGCATCGCAATCTTCAAAAAATCCTAAATAAACTTTCTGTAATAGCCCGTCAGACCTAAGAAGCTACGAATCTCGGTAACGGTCTTCAGCGGCTCCCAATCAAGAACGACCTCCACCTTAGCCTGATCTACTGTAATGCCCTCCTGACTGATAACATGGCCCAAAAATCTGACCTCAGATTGCCAAAACTCATATTTTCTAAACTTGACATATAGCTGATGCTCCCGTAAGGTCTGCAATGCCAACCATAGGTGTTGCTCATGCACTGCCTCCAATCTCGAATAAATAAGAATGTCGTCAATGAACACGATAATAAACTGATCTAAGTATGGATGAAAAACCCGATTCATCAAATCCATGAACACCGCGGATGCATTGGTCAGTTCAAATGGCATGACAAGAAACTCGAAAGACCCATATCGAGTCAGAAAGGCAGTCTTGGGAATATCCATCTCCCGGACCCGCAACTGACAATAACCGAAATGAAGATCAATCTTTGAGAAACACTACGCTCCCTGCAACTGGTTGAACAAGTCATCAATCCTCGGTAGTGGATACCTATTCTGGATGTGACCTTGTTCAACTCATGATAATCTATGTACAATCGCATGCTACCGTCCTTTTTCTTTACGAAGAAGACCGACGCTCCTCACAGAGAATGACTCCGGCGAATGAAATCCTGAGATAATAATTCATCTAACTGGATCTAGAGCTCCCTCATCTCAGTAGGCTGAAAGGCCCTATAGGGGGGGAGGGTGAATAGGGTTTATGGACAAATAATATGCAATTAAAAGATATTCCAACAAACCATACACAAATATGAAATGCAATGACAATAAAAGAGAGTAGGGATAGAGATAGTTAGCCAATTGATGACACACAGTATGTTCACGAGGTTCGGTCCGCTGACCTACGTCCCCGCTCCCCACTCTCGAGGAGAATTTCACTACACATCCGGTTTGGAAGCCGAAACTTCTTCTACACAACGATCTTCACCAAGATCTCAGAACCACACAGTAGATCTCCACGAGATCAAGCTCACAATAGTAGTAAATCGAAGAAAAACTCTCTCTTTACAGTAGCCCTATGGCAAGAGAGGAGATTGCAATTGAAGCTTGGGATGTGGGCTTTAAAATAGTGAAAGCAAATGAAAGTTGAAGCTCTTTTAAAACTGATGGGGTATAAATATGTACCAAAAATTACAAGTGCACAACTAATCAAGTTATAGTATAAAGAGTTATCGATCCCACGAGGAAGGTGTATTGTAGGAGAAAATTAGATTAGGTTCTTATGTTGTGTGCGTGACAATTAGGAGTGATGAAAATTATGATTGTGGAGAGATATGATGAGTGTTGTGAATATGTGCAAAAGTCAATAAATGAGATTTTAGATGATAGAAATGAAGAGTAGATGTGATAAAAGAATAAATGAAATCATAAGAAAATAAAAATAAAAGAAATAAAAATCAAGAAACAAATAAGAGAAAATCAAGAACTAAGAAAAAATCAAGAAAGAAAAGATGGAGGATTCAATTAAAGATATGAGAAATCTAGAATTGAATTCTACTAGCTAATTTTAATTATAAAATATGAATTATTCTTTTTTATCATATTTTACTTTAGATTTATTAAGCATAGACTACCAGACCATTTAAGGAAAATATAACCTATCAAATTATCATCTAAGTAAAATTAATATTCATGACAAGAACAACAACTAGATAATAATTCTAGAATTCATAAGCATAACCTATCAAACCACTCAAGATAAGCATAGATTATCAAATTCTTCTACTAATTAGTTCTCTAGTTGATTATCCTATACATGATTATTTTAAGCATAAGTGAATAATTCATACAATATAAAGGAAATAAATCTAATTTCATGTAATTCTAAGATTCTTACAAGAATTAGTTTCACATCTTAAGAAATAAAAACAAGGAATGAAATGAAAAGAATAAGAACTAATTACTACAAGAATTAGTTTCACATCTTAAGAAATAAAAACAAGGAATGAAATGAAAAGAATAAGAACTAATTACAAAGAAAAGAAATAAGAACAAGGAACTTTACACTATGAACAAGAAATAAATCTAACTAAATTGTAAAAGAAATAAAAATGCAAGAAAATAAATATACTCTACAAATTAAAAATGTATAAAATAAAGACAAAAAAATAAATCTACTCTATAAGACATGAATGTAAATCTAAACTAACAAGCAATAAGAAAGAAATTACTAAAAAAATAAAAGAGAAAAATAAAATAAAAACAAACCTTCAAATTGATCTTCATCTCCATCATCATCATCAAATAAAGAGAAAAAAAAATTTAATGTGCTGAAAAAAATTCTTTTATTGATTGCAACAAAAAGTTATAATTTTTGGAAAGTCTTCTCAATTAAGAGTAATCCTCCTCTCCAAATAAAGTTATAAAATTTTTCACACTCTTAATCCCTCACTATCTACCCCTATTTATAGTAAACATCAATGAATATGAGCCCTTGGATCAAGTTCTTATCCAAAACCCTTGAATTTCAGCCATAGGCTTGTAACTAAATAGAGGCATCGATGGGGGTATCGATGCTAGCATCGATACCACCATCGATGCTCCTATCAAAATTCTGACTTCACGGTTAGCTTCGTCTTGTCGAGATAGGTTATTTTTATATATTATATGTTAAATTCTACCTTCCGGATTGGGAGATATCGTCGTTTTTTTTCGGCAAACCATCTTGAATATAATTTCTCTTCATATTGGATTTTTGGTTTTCTCCGACTTCTATAAAAGGTTACAAAATGAGAAAGTTGGAGCCTTTTGGGCTTTTATTCATTATTTCTTCATTAACCTATAATTAAAGATAAAATAATTATTAGTGGTATATTTATTCATGTAAAATAGATAATGAGGGTAAAAAATTATAATAAAAATATGATTATCAAATACCCCCACACCTAAACTTTTGCTAGCCCTTTACCAAAGAAAGAAATTAAAAATCTTAACTCACTTTTGTAGGAATCACGGTTGTATTTAGTGCATACAACAAGCCTTTAAACCCTTAGGTTACCCGAGAGGACGAGTTGTAGTCTCGTGAGAGTTTGTATTGAATATACCCACAAAATTCGGTTAACTTGCCAATCTAAAGAGGTCAGTAAATAACTAAAATTACTTGATAAGTTTAGACAATCTAATTGAAGATAGTTATTACTCAAGAAAACATTTTTATATATAACTTTAAGGTAAATTTCCTAGAAAATCTTCTCATTAAAACATTTTTATATATAACTTTAAGGTAAATTTCCTAGAAAATCTTCTCATTATAGCAATACAAAACCAAACTAAACTTAGAAATTTAATAAATCTTCTCATTATAGCAATACAAAACCAAACTAAACTTAGAAATTTAATTTAAAAGTTTTGAAAAGAATATGCTAACTCTTTATTTTAAATAATTTTCAAGTTGTTTGATCAAAAATATTTTTTAAAACCATATATACAAATATAACTATATATAAAACATTTGTTAGTATTTTTTTAAACTCTTTCTTTCTTGGTTATTTTTTTCTACTTTAACAGGCTTTCTAAGTGACCATTTAACGAGTTTTGGGCTAATGGATCCCAACCCAATTGGGTTTAGGTCATTAAGTATGAAAATACTCCTTAGGCTTAATTACTCAGCCAACTTAGGCTTTATAAGATAGAACCACATTGAATTCAAGAGTTTTTTTTATTTTAGTGCCCATTTTCCGTACTCTTCTTTTGTAATGTTAGTTTTTTTATATATGTGTGTGTATATATATATATATATATATATATATATATATATATATATATATATATATATATTCTAAAAAATATGTAAATCAAGACAACTTAAAAATTTATTTTCAAGTCTAAGTTAAGCATGCAAAAATTTTATTGTTTTAATTAAAAATCTAAGTTAAGGCTTAAGTGAAGTATAGTACTTTGAAATTATTTTTTAAGAAATTTATTTATAGTTATCATAAGCGGTGAACTTGAGTATATAACAAATTAGGGACTAGAAAATTTAAACTTTATCAAATGAATCAGTTATTACTTAACTCTATCAATTTGGCAAGTGACAATATTTTTCTGGTTTTTTTTTTAAGAAACAAATATGATAAAAAATACAACTAAAAAGGTAAAATAAAGAGAAAAATAACTAATTTCCACCCCCACACCTAAATTTTGTATTATCCTCAATGTACACTCTATGATACACAAAGTAATACAGATAAGAAGTAAAGTACTTACATTTGATCGGCTGACTTAGAGGATAAAAATCTGTAAATACCTTTGGTCTGAGGAGGATAAAATCAAAATTTTATTCTCTTTATTTTATTTTATTTTTTCTTTTCTCTTTTTTTTCTTTTTACTATAAAAGAACAAGAAACTCTCAAATGAGAGAAGAATAAATTCTTTTTATTATTATGAAATAAAATAAAACAAACAATGTAGAATGTGAAAGGTTCACCATGAAGAGCTCGTATTCTACATTGAATCCTATCTTATTGCTAAAAATTTTCCCCTGGATTTTAAACAAATTCACAATGATATGATCAATATGTGTGTAAATTCTGAACATTCCAGGGTGTTCAATGATTCTTGCAACAATGTAAGGTAGGTATTATTGGTGTCATGCATTTTAAATTTTTTATTAAACTTAGACTCTTGAATTGTGAAGTTTTGTTTTCTAACAACCAATTCTTTATTAACAATTTACTCAAATCCAAGATTTATGATTGAGGTATAAAAATTTGGTTGTTGTTTATTTTTCAAGAATCTAAGTTCATCAATAAAGAGTTCTTCAAAATTTAGTTTAAAGCAGCAAATGTTTAACACAGTTTTCTTATTCTGACAAACCTGATCTACTTCTTCTAATAACTCAAACTCCTCACCAAAGATTTCCTCAAAACTAAAATCAGACTCGTCTTTTTCATTTTTTGGTCTTTCCTAATAACACATAACTTGAAGAACTGATGGATTAGGATAGGCCATGTCTTCAAAAATTAGCTCAAAAGTATATTAAACGATTAATATTATCCCTAATCCTAATTTGCATGCACCAAAAACAAATTCTTTTTCTAAATTTTTTAAAGAAAAATAAAAGTTAGTTTTTTTTATAATGAGAAGAAAAAGAAGAAAAAAGAAAAATCTAATTAAACAAATCAAAAACAATCACTTTGCAATCACTCTAAACTCTAGAGTTAAGCCTAACTCAGCTAAATTAGCTCCTAACCAAAAATTCCTTAAGTGAAAAGATCAAAGTTTTACTCGGTTAGTTAGTCATTTAAGGATAGTACTTGAGGAAGATCAAAGATTAATTAAGTACCTCGCTCCTTGCGGAGCGCTTACGCAACCCCTAAACCTTACCTTAGACACT
This sequence comes from Asparagus officinalis, assembly GCF_001876935.1. Classification (NCBI taxonomy): domain Eukaryota; kingdom Viridiplantae; phylum Streptophyta; class Magnoliopsida; order Asparagales; family Asparagaceae; genus Asparagus; species Asparagus officinalis. Next base: position 50,179,409 of record NC_033803.1, on the reverse strand, counting down.
AACTAATCCAAGAAAACTTAAATCGGTTCACTTAGGGATTTCTTGTACCTTATTGAGCTTGAATCCTTGGGGGCCAATGTCTATGAGTTTTAAAGAGGCTTGAGTTTATGTAGTGAGGAATTAGTGATTTGTGGGCTAAGCAAAGGGTGATGAAATTCCTCACCTTATCTTGATTAGGGGGTTTTGCCCCTAAGAATATTTTTAAGTGTGTGCCAAATCAAGATGCTCAAATCACTTGGTGAATTCCTACTAATATATACAATTCAACCCTAGGAATTAAAAGTGACTACAAAAGGATGATAAAAAGAAAATCTTTTTTTAATTATTATAGTCAACAATCAAACAAAAGTAAAAAAAGAGCTCTTGTTTAAATTTATTATCTTGTTAGTATTTATTCAAGTGGAGGGTGAAGTTTATTATGGTTGACGTAAAATAAAATATTTTTTCTTTTTTGATCCTAATTGTCGCTAATTTTGATAAACTAACTAAAGGTGTGGAATTGAAAATATTAGGAAGAAGACTTACTACCACAAGCGAATCTCCAAATCCTTAATCTTCAATCCTTGATCTTTAATCACCAAGTAGTTCTTTCACAAGAAAACACATAAATTAAAGAACCAAAATAATTAAAATCCTACTTAAGCACCTCCCTGGCAACGGCGCCAAAAACTTGATGGGGGGCATATATATGTACCAAAAGTTACAAGTGTATAACTAATCAAGTTATAGTATAAAGATTTATCGATCCCACGAGGAAGGTGTATTGTAGGAGAAAATTAAATTTGGTTCTTATGTTGTGTGCGTGACAATTAGGAGTGATAAAATTATGATTGTGAAGAGATATGAGGAGTGTTGTGAATATGTGCAAAAGTTAATAAATGAGATTTTAGATGATAGAAATGAAGAGTAGATGTGATAAAAGAATAAATGAAATTATAAGAAAATAAAAATAATGGAAATAAAAATCAAGAAACAAATAAGAGAAAATCAGGAACTAAGGAAAAATCAAGAAAGAAAAGATGGAGGAATCAATTAAAGATATGAGAAATCTAGAATTGAATTCCACTAGCTAATTTCAATTATAAAATATGAACTATTCTTTTTTTATCATATTTTACTTTAGATTTATTAAGCATAGACTATCTGACCATTTAAGAAAAGTATAACCTATCAAATTATCATCTAAGAAAAATTAATATTCATGATAAGAATAACAACTAGATAATAATTCTAGAATTCATAAGTATAACCTATCAAATCACTCAAGATAAGCATAGATTATCAAATTATTCTACCAATTAGTTGATTTATGTTCATATTCTAGAATTCATAAATTTGGGGTGTTCTTCTTGAGTTTGTTCATTTATGTTCTTCCCGTCAATTGGTGCGTTCGTTGAGAATTTATCATTTAGTTGCAAGAGCTCCATCCCTTCCTCATTGTCATCATCATCCCTACGCAAATTTTCTTGCAAACCAATATTAGATTCATCAAAAGTAACATCTATAGACTCTTCAACAACGAGTGTTCGCTTGTTGAAAACTCTATAAACCTTGCTTCTAGGATCATATCCCAAAAATATCCCAACATTAATTTTTAAATCAAATTTATCGTGGTGGTCTTTAGTATTTAAGATAATGTATTTACAATCAAAGATACGAAAATATCCAATATGTGGAGTTTTGCCAAAAAAGTGTTCATAAGGAGTTTTCTTAAAAGAAGGTCTAATCAAAACATGATTTAAAACAAGACGGGCCGTATTAACGGCTTCCCCCAAAAAATAATTTGGCAAATCATAAGAGTTTATCATTGTGCGTTCCATCTTTTGTATAGTTCTATTTTTCCGTTCAACAACACCATTTTGTTGGGGTATTCTAGGAGAGGAAAACACATGTGTTATACCACGATGAGCATAAAAATCATTAAAGAATTTGTTTTTAAATTTTCCACCATGATCACTTCTAATTTTAACAACTTTTAAATCTTTTTTATTTTCAATTCTTTTTACAAAATGAGAATACTCTTCAAAACATTCATCTTTATAAGCAAGAAAAGTTACCCATGTAAAATGAGAAAAATCAACAACAATAACAAAAACATAGTGTTTGCCTCCTAGAGAGGCAACACGCATGAGTCCAAAGAGATCAAGATGCAATAATTATAAAGGTTTAGAAGTGGATACCTCATTTATGGATTTGAAGGAAGTTTTAGTTTGTTTACCCTTGGCACATTCCTCATAAGTAGAATCCTTAATATAAGATAGATTTGGTAGCCCTCTTACTAAATTCTTCTTGGATAACTTAGATATAAGCTTCATGTTAACATGTCCAAGTCTCTTGTGTCAAATCCAAGGATCCCCATCTATCGCGGCAAGACACTTTACATCTTGATCTAAGAGCTCGTTCATCTCAAAAATATAAACATTAGATCTTCTAAAAGCAACAGCACTTTACATCTTGATCTAAGAGCTCGTTCATCTCAAAAATATAAACATTAGATCTTCTAAAAGCAACAAAAATGATTTTACCATTTCTACTAATCGTTCATCTCAAAAATATAAACATTAGATCTTCTAAAAGCAACAAAAATGATTTTACCATTTCTACTAACGATACATTTATCCGGTTTAAAAAATGATGTTAAAGCCTTTGTCACTTAATTGACTAATGCTAAGAAGATTATGCTTTAAACCTTTAACAAAATATACATCTTCAATTACGGGAGAAGGTATCTTACTAATAGTACCAATCCTTATGATTTTACCTTTCTCTCCGCCACCAAAGGAGATATTGCCTCCTTCAATCCTTGACAGGATTGCAAATAATTCTTTATTGCCTGTCATGTGATGAAAGCAACCACTATCAAGGTACCACAACTCCTTACATCTTGAGCGAGACGTTTCCTACATACAAACAAGTTATAGAACCTTTAGGTACCCAAGCTTTGGGTCCTTGAGTGTTAGTATTTTTGGTACCCTTGGGTACCCACATTAACTCATAATGATTAATGTTATTTTTTATCCTACAATGACTAGAAACATGACCATATTTCATACAATATGTGCACAGAAACTTTTTCTTGTATGTAGGAGCATGAGATTGATACCATTTTCTATCAACATGATGATGACTAGAGTAAGAATGATTAGATTTAATTCTATTATTTTTAATTTCTAATCTCTCAACTTTATATCTTAGTTGTTTGTTTTTAAAGTCTAGATCTCCTATCATTTCATCTTTTAGAACAAGAGAAGATTGTAGTTGCTCAAACTTAGAATCACAAGAAACATGTAATTTTTTGAATGAAGAATATTCTTTTGCTAATTTTTTAAACTCAAAATTTAATTCTTCTAAAGCCGCTTCTAATTCACATTGCATATAAAGAGATTCACTTTCGGATTCAGATTATACCTCATCTTCATGAGCCATGAAACAAATGTTCCGGTCATGAAGAGCAATCTTGGTGCCCTCATCATCACTATCCGAATCGCTTGGTTCAGACTCATCCCAACCAGCATACATAGCCTTATTCTTCTTATATTTCAAATACTTCTCCTTGAGCTTGGGACAATCCTTGGCTAAGTGTCCCGGTTCGTTGCATTCAAAGCATTTACCTATATGAGGAGAAAATTTGTTGTTAGATCAATTTTTGAAATTTTTGTTCATTTTGATTAGTCTTGATATCCTTCTAGAGAGGTGTGCTACTTCTTTAGAGACATCATCTTCACTATCCGAGGAGGATGAATCATCAATTGCTCCCTTGAGAGCTATGGACTTTGATTTTTGGGGTGGCTCCTTGGTTGCCTTTGGGGTGCTTCTTCCTTCTCCTTAACATTCTTCTCATGGACCTTGAGCTTGCTAATAAGTCCATCAAGAGTGAGAGTAGATAGATCATGTGCTTCTTCGATGGCCGTAGCTTTAGGTTTCCAAGCTGGCATCAAAGAGCGAAGAATTTTATAGCACATCTCTTGATTCTCCAAGACCTTGTCAAGACCACGCAATTCATTTATAATATTAGTGAACTAAGAAAACATAGAGTCAATAGATTCACTTGTAAGCATTTTAAATAGTTCATAATCATGTATGAGTCCACTAATCTTAGACTCCTTCACTTGGGGGGTTCCCTCATGGGTAATCCATAACTTCTCCCAAATTTCGTGTGCGGTTGTACATGTAGAAACTCTCTTATATTCATTAGGGGTAAGATCACAAATTAGTGTATTCATGGCCTTAATATTAAGGTTAGCTAAGTTTCTCTCACCCTTGGTCATTTCACTACTAAGCTTCCTGATATATTTTTTCTACACAATGTCTAGGATATCAAGGTCAATGCATTGTAAATAAATTCTCATCCTAGCTTTCCAATAGGTAAAGTTGCTACCGGTGAAAAGAGGTGGCCTAGTGGTGGATTGTCCTTCTAGCATATGCATATTCATTGAAGCCGCTATTTAGATCTTTTCTCTAAGGGGGTTTAAGCCTAACAAATAGTAGAGACCTTACTCTGATACCAATTAAAAGGCCCTAGAGGAGGGGGGAGTGAATAGGGTTTATGGACAAATAATATACAATTAAAAGATATTCCAACAAACCACACATAAATATGAAATGCAATGATAATAAAAGAGAGTAGGGACAGAGATAGTTAGCCAATTGATGACACGCGGTATGTTCACAAGGTTCGGTCCACTGACCTACATCCCCGCTCCCCACTCTCGAGGAGAATTATACTACACACCCGGTTTGGAAGCCAAAACTTTTTCTACACAACGATTTCCACCGAGATCTCACAACCACACAGTAGATCTCCACGAGATCAAGCTCAAAACAGTAGTAAATCGAAGAAAAGCTCTCTCTTTACAGTAGTCCTTGTAGGCATATAAAATTGCTTATAGGTCCCTTAGCTCAGCTCGGCACAAACCGACGAACCAACGAGGCAACGAGATTGACCAATCGCACGCGAACAACGGAATGAATCCACCCGCGTGCAGAATCAAGCTAACGAATTAAGGAATCAACGAGTCATCCAACCGAGAACAGACTCGGACGAATCACGATCGAATCAAGATCAGTTTCGGACTCGAACTCAGAAGCAGATTTACTGCCAAATCAGGAATCCGACTTACTGCCAAATCAGATCATCAAATCAGAGTCTCAAGTCAACCGAAACACGGACAAACGAGACAACACAAAACGACAAAAGTCAAACACCCGCGGGGGCTCGGCCAAAAGCCGAGCCACCTCAAGGTGGCTCGGCCTTAGCCGAGCCACCGAGGTGGCCGACAGTGGCCAGAGGTGGCCGACAATTCCCTTTTTGCAGCCACTGTCCTGAGAGCCTATAAATAGGCCTAGAGATGTTCATTTTCGGAGGTCGAACTTTCAAGAGCCGAAACTCTGCCGGATTGAAGAGTGAACTCGGAGCTTGAAGACCAGAAGACTTGCACCATTCAGATCTGATCCTCGGCGACCATCCACGTCAGAAAAGGCAGGATCTCGAGAGGAAGAAAGAACAGATCTGAGATCTACACGAGGCTACACTCCAGATCTAAGCTTGGTCTTAGATCTCGAGATCCGAGCGATTATTCCCTTGGTGGATTAATCCCTCCCGGCTATTATTCCCTTCGTGGAATAATACCCGCATACTCGTGTAGATCCGACCGGATCTAGATCGCGCGGTGGTCCACGGATTAACCCCGGCGCAGGCAAAGAACCCACCAAAGCGAGCGACCGCAAAACAGGAGCTCGTGATTTGTTCACAGAGGAGAGTTGTAATTTTTCTTTATTTTCTTTGATTTAGTTGTAACCGGATCTATAAAAGACCGGATCTTTGTAACCCAAGATGACAATCATATCAATGAAAAAGAAAACAGTTTTCCACGCGAACAATCTGGCGACCACAGTGGGAGCCGACGATCTCGCCAACGAGATCGATGCGTCGCAGCCGCGGATTGCAATCCCGGTCGTGGAGGAGGTCGAGTACGAGTTCGACCAAGCCAAGTTCGAGGAGTACGTGTCCTCGTCCGGCTCTATCTCCCCCCGCAAGTCCAAGAAGTTCTCCTCCGGGAGAAAAGCTCGTTGGTTTGAAGCTGCTCGGGAAGCCCACGAAGCTCTCAACCCAACTGACGCCGAAGTTGCGTCAAATGAAGTTCCACCGACCTCCAATCAGGTCAACCCAACTCCCGCCAACGCCTCTACTGTTCAGGGCGTTGTGACTCTCTCAAAGAGAGCCCGCCAGAGGCGTCGTCAACGCCTTGCGCGGCAATTCGCTAAGGCGATGGAGTCTACGGACGGATTCCGCTACAACGCGGAGTTGAAGAACAGAAGAGGCAAACAGCCTCAACCACCAATGAACGGCGACTCTTCCAAGCCGCCAAAGAAAGAATGGGTCCGCGTCAAACGAAACCGTTCGACGCTCGAGGAGCGCATTCGCAAGCGCCGCGCGATGTCAGCGCAGGCACGGGCTCAAGCTCAGGAAGCCCATAGAAAGTTGCAAAAGGAGGTGGAGAAGAAGCCACCACCAACACGCCAAGTCTGGAAGCCTAAGTCTGAAGTGGTGACTCAGGCCAAAAAGCAACCATTGCAGCCTTCTAAGGAAGGTCAAACTCCGGCGAATCAACCAAAGTCGCCGTTAATCCCAATAACTTCTC
>NC_033803.1:50143645-50171768 GCF_001876935.1 Asparagus officinalis | reverse complement strand
GAGCCACCCCTGAGGTGGCTCGGTGGCGCCGAGCCAAACGCTCGGGGTGGCTCGGCCAAGGCCGAGCCACCCCGCAAGGGGCCCGGCCAATGCCGAGGCCACCTCGGGTGGCTCGGCGGCCGAGCCACCTCCGGGGTCTCGGGGGCCGAGCACCTTGGGTGGCTGCGGCATGAGCCCGAGCCACCCAAGGTGGCTAGGCAGCAGTGTCGGCCACGCCTCTGCCAGCGAGGTGGGCCGACAGTAGGCCCGAGGTGGCCGACAGTGGCGCCAGAGGTGGCCGACAATTCCCTTTTTGCAGCCACTGCCTGAGACCTCTATAAATAGGCCTAGGAGATGTTCATGTTTCGAGGTGGAACTTTCAAGAGCCGAAACGCTGCGGAATTGAAAGAGTGAACTCGGAGCTTGAAGACCCAGAAGACTTCACCATTCAGATCTGATCTGCGCGACCATCCACGATCAAAAAGGCAGGATTCTCGAGAAGGGAAAAGAACAGATCCTGAGATCTACACGAGCTACACTGCCAGATCCCTCAGCTTGGTCTTAGATCTCGAATCTGAGCGATTATTCCCATTGGTGGCATTAATCCCTCCGGCTATTATAAACCTTCGGGTGAATCAATACCCGCATACTCGCTGTAGATGCGCGACCGGATTAGATCGCGCGGTGGTCCACGGATTAAAACCGCCGGCGTTGGCAAAGAACCGAAAGCCACACAAGCGAGCGACCGCAAGAACGAGGATCTCCGTGATTCGTTCGATAAAAGAGGAAAGTTGTATTTTTTTTAATTCTTTGATTTAAAATTGTAACCAGGATCTATAAAAGACCGGATCTTAAAAGTTGTAACTCAAGATGACAATTATCTCATTAATGAAGAAAGCAACAGTTTTCCACGCGAACACTCACCAAATCGGCTGCATCATAAAGACTGCCTACGTATCCTCTTGCCCAAGGAATCAAGCCGAACGTAGTTCACCAAAATGGCCTCCAAAGGCCCTCAAACAAATAGAAAAGTCAGCAACTCTTCTTCAATATCACCAAACGATCTGTAACTGATAGCACTCCCAATAGCTCCAAATTGAGACAAATCAAACACCTCCATCTGAGGTGAACCAATGGCCGTATCCAAATTAAGTCCATCAGCTGCAATCGAATCCAACTCATCATCTGTATCCAAATCCAAATGATTCCCAATCTGTGTCACCTCAGCTGGAATCCCAAATGATACAGTATGATCCGGAGTCTCCACCCAACGTGGAGTAGCATCACTCTCCACCCGCTAGGATGTCCCAAAGATCTGATCACCACTCTCCACCTGCCGAGAGTTAAACGTGACATACCTGCTCAGAACAAAATCAGAAGCCAATACCTGATAATCAAACACGCCTCTGAATCCCAAATGTGCTATCGGATCAAATCTCACATCCACGATGTGACCAAGTGCTGGGTAGCCAAACATCCGACGCAACCAAAAATCTGAAGCAGCTCCACCAGATCCAAAATCTCTACATACAGCAGTCAGCAACCTATACATAAGATGGTCCAAACATGTCGTAGCCCGTACACCAATGCCATTGCTCGACATCAAACGCCGATCCTCCTCCAGAAAGGAACAGCTCCCCAAATCTGCCATCTCATCTCGTCGCCTCAAAGTTTCCACACCAGTGAAGTGTCTCCAATTACCGTGAGCTCGGCACAAATGCATAAATAGGTCCCTCTTGTACCTCCCTCTAACATCAGACTGAAATACCTTCACCTTTCTGTCAATACACTTCCTCCATCTGTTGCGGGCTTCTAGGACTTCACACCAACGGGACTTGGTTGCAACCCACCAATGCCTAGAGCAATCCCCAACTACGAAAACCACATACCTATTACCTCCCAATGATGCTCCTTTGGAAGGCTCCCGAATGCCTGAATGAACACCCCTCAGAAGACCCCTCGAATAATGGATAGAAGTGCCAAACTCCACCTCGGTCTTCTTGCTCATACCAATGGATTCACAGGACTTCAAACTGCAGGTCAAAGCACTCCTCAATAACCTATGCATGGTATTACCAATCAAATAACCCAGCATCAAACAACGCCACAGTCTAGCCGAATCTGATGAAGTCGTCAGCTCCCTATCAATCGCCGTGCCTCACTTCTTCCAACTCCCGTACCATCCCGTCACTCATCTTAATCCGAACGGTACCAATACCACCAATAGAGCATGCATGTCCATTACCCATGAGCACAACATCCTTTCTTTCCAACTTCTGAAAGCTGGAGAACCAATCCCTCCTAGGGCAAACGTGGTATGAAGCACCCGAATCCAACATCCACTCTGTAGAGTTGGCAACACAAACTGACGGTAGTGCAGACAACGAATAGCCCGAAGAATCCGAATCTGAATTGTTGTCACTGGTCTTGATAATATTCATCTCTGAAGCTTGTACAGCTTTCCCCTTATTCTTCTCGGCTCGATCTAACTTTGGGCATTCGGATTTCCAACGTCCATCCTCTTTATAAAAGGCACACTGATTCCTACGAATCCCACGATGTGCACCTCTAGACTGCGACCTCCTGCTTCGGTTTGAACCACGGCCATGAACTACTAATGCATCTCCCGATGCCTTCTCGGAGGACTCATCAACACTCTTCCTCAACTCATAATTCACCAACGCTGAGATCACCTCCTTGTAACTAACAGTAGTTCTTCCATTAATCATAGTTAGGACAAAAGTACCATAATCATCCTCGGGCAACGAACACAAAAGTAGCATCGCCTTGTCTTCATCCTCAACCATGATATCCACATTGACCATGTCTGAAAGTAGCTTCGTGAAGTTGTTAACATGCTCCCTGATGGAAACCCCCCTCTTCATCTTGAACTGATAAAACCTCTTCTTCAAGTAAAGCCGATTCTCAATGCTCTTAGTCAAATACTTCTCATTGAGTGTTTCCCACATCTTCTTCGCCGACGTCTCGTTCATCACGTCATAAATAAGATCCGGCGTCAAGCATGACCGAATAACTCCACACGCCCTACTATTCATCTTCTTCCAAACCTTAGCTTCCATCTCGGCAGGTTTCTCTTGTAAGTCAAGAGTCTCCTCCAAATTCTGAGCGTCCAAGGCGTCCATCACCTGACACCTCCACAATCCAAAGTTAATCTTGCCGTCGAACTTCGGAACATCAATCTTCATGTTATTGATGCTCAAACTATGTATCTTCTTCGTAAGAGATGATCCCGATGTGCTTGCTTCACCCATATTGTTGATCTAACCCTTCAAATAAGAATCCTTCAGCGAATCCTTCAAACAAGCTCCCAAGTCCAACCCGGAGCTCTGATACCACTTGTTGTGCGCAGCAGAAATTTCGGCATCACTTCGGCAACACAACAAGAGAGATTAGATCGATAAGAATTCCCGTCTCTCAAAGGAAACAAGAACCAAAAGCCAGATATCTCATCAAAGTGAGATATCAGCTCTTCCTCTCGTCAGCTCTAAGACTGCGCGTCGAGGGAACCTACAAGCTATTACAAATCACGGCAAGAACACAAATTTTACGTGGTTCGTCAAACTGCCTACGTCCACGGGGCAAGGAGGGGGGAGATCTACTAATAGAAGGAGAGATACAACTGGGGTTTATAATCACACAATCTAAACCCTCACAAACTCTCAGATCCCTCACAAAATCTCTCTCAAAGGGATGCACAAAGCCCTAAAAGAGACTACACAAAATCTCCTCAACTGCAGCCGCAAAAACAAATGAATCTCCTCTGTCAAGAGAACAAAACCCACAGCCGAAAACCAAAACGGCGACTTTTCCCTTTGACTGGACAAACTCTCTTTGCACACCGCCACTTTTCCCCTTTTCGTACTTGCTACAGGAAAACCTAGGAGATCACGTTGTTATATATATAAATATATCGGGTGGGCCTTCTTTTCACACCGCTTCATTTGGTGATCTCTTCACGCGCGGTTTGATGGCAACGTGGGCCACAATTAACGTGTTCACAAACACGTTCAGAAATGAACGCGGACGAACGTACGCAGGTGGTGGGTCCTCCCACGTGTTCACAGTTGAGAAGAAGGATATCATCATCAAGTATGGCATTGCTGAGAGAGTATTGCTAATGATAAAGGCAGCAACCATTCAACCTCTCTCTTTGAAAAACCTGCATTCGGTATATAACAAGACTTAGGATTTTGGTGAACATTTTAACACTAATTTGGTTGTGTTCATCCTAATCAAGAATATATATAATAGCGAAGTTTAATTAGCAACCTTCATATCTTCTATAAATGACGGAAATCCTCCGATAGACATGAAAGTGATGAAGACGAAGATGAAAGCAATACAAAGACTTCTTGCCTGTTTTAGCACAATAAAGAAGAAATGGTTCATGGAGTACTACAATTAATAGTTCATAGAGTAATGCAATTAACAGTGGTTTTTTTAATATTAGTCCCGCAAATCATTTTAAATTATTCCTCACGATTTTCCTCTTTTTAAACTATATCCCTGGTCTTAAGAGTATTTCAAAATTAGTCCCTCAGTTATATTTATCATCCAAATTATTAATCGCAGTTTGGTTAGTGTTTAAGGATAGTTACAAAATTACCCTCACGAATATTTTATTAGGGAATATAGAGAGTCGTTGTCACAGAAAATTACTAACATGGGTTTGAGTTAGGATTCTTTTAACCGGGTAAGAGTGTGTAAAATGATTCAAGTGAAACAGATGTAGATTTCTGTTTAATTATAGATAATGGAATATTTCCTCTATTTGAACTAGCCACTACCTAGAGAGACTATTTCAAAACGAAATTTTTTAAAAATAGATCATTTCCATAAAACTATTTATCATTTTCGAGCTACTGTAAAAGTATTTATCTTTTTTGTCCTAGTTTCAGCTAACGAGTTTTAGCCACATTAGCCGAAACTAGGTCGACTTAAAAAAACCATCCAAAAACTTTACAAGATTGACAATTCTATAGAATTTAATGACTAAAATAAAGTACATGGGATTGTCAATCCCCCGTGCAGTTTAACTCAAATAAACTCCATGGGATTGCCAATGCCATGGAGTTTATTTCAGTCGTGAATATCCAGGGGATTAGCAATCCAGGAGAGCTATACTTAGCCCCAAACCACAAATTTTCAACCTGAGGCTTCACCCTATTACATATACATCGGATTGACATTAAAATGTAGATTACAATCCATAATATCAACAAAAACTACACAATGCAAGAATATACACAATCATAAATCAGTATCTCCCTTATATCGATCCAACCACAAGCAAGAAACACACGATCCAACATACATAGTTCAAGTCACATATAATACATAATCCAAATATGTGAAAATGTCATATGCATCCTGTCTCCAACATCTAACATGAGCCTCGATAATTTTACCATCTGGCTCTGCATGTAGCTGTGTAGGTGGTGGTTGTGTATGTGGATGTGGATCCTCCTCCCTAAATTACACGGTGAGAAGTGCCAGCTTCAAGTGTCGCGTCCATCATTACTTGTAGTAGAAGATCTCAGCCTACATCTCCGTTGCTCATACACCCTCATGTGCTTATATGTTTTGTCCTCACACTCTTCATGATCACCGATATGATTCCTATGTAAGACAATAGCAATCATTCATTTGATTTTGTCAAACAGCAATTTATTCGTTGTTAGAATAAGATTTGACAATCAGTCAGGGGTCTATGTCATTTAGATCTTCCACCATCACATGTTCATAACTATTATTTTGCAAGCCACCCTATATTCATCATCATCCAATGAGTCATCAGGTAAATCCTCCTCTTATTGGAAATCATCATCATTGTAGGCACCTGATGTCCCTCCAAGTGAAGGCTCGCTTAGGTGTTGTTGCATCCAATCCATATCTCGTTTAGAAAACATAAAATAGACGGAGTCCACTTCAAGGTCCATCATACATGAGCACATGCCGTCATGATTCCACATCCGGACTGAATTCCTCTAAATCTTCTCAAGAAATAATTCCATCGCATGTTGCTTCTCCAACACTTGAAACATGACCTTCATATGGTTGTCATTTGAGATTTGAATGGTATTGTTTCTACTCTCTACTATGGGGAAATTTAAAAACACTTTTGTTATAACATAGAAATGACCAAGTGTTAATCTCATCCCAGAAGATGACGCATGTCCTAGATTAACTATACACCGAGTCGAACCCACTCCACAAAAGTCAGACCAGAAGACATCATCACTCAACCCCTTCCTAGAAGGGCGAATCACAATGCGTCCTCACCTGGACCCTGCTACTAAGGCCAACTCCGTGCATTATCGTTCATTGGGTCAAGTCGAGAAGCCCTCTCATCAGAGCATTCTGGTCAAAAGGCGTCCTTTCTAAAGGTTGATATGAAAGGCGGTCATACTTGAACCCCTCGCCGACAGCCAATCACCATCAAATTAAATGTATTGTCAAAGTCATCATTCGACCTCGAAAGTCTTAATGACGACCTTGTCAGCACCTTACTTTCCCTATCACCCTCTCATTAATCATAAAGTTGATTCATACCGCTAGCAGCCGACACAAGCAAAGTATCAGCATAATAAGCTAACTGCTTGGACTTGGCCGAAGTTACACAATTACCCTCCTGAATCTGCTATAAACAGATGCACTGCCTACTGCATGGAGGTATGTAATCATGGGAATATAACACATTGCAATTGTACTTTTCTCCTCCATTTAAGAACAGTACTAATTGACTGTCGGAGGAACCCCTAGCGAACCCAACTCCAATCCTCTTACATATTCTTTATGTGCAGAATCGAGTCCTTTATTCAACAATCAACCATCAGGAAAGATTGAGTAACTCTAAAACTCTTCATAATCCACACTAAATTTTCCTATTTGATATCTGACATCAACCACTTTGATTTGATGCTCACTAGGATTAATCAACATAAGTTAGTGCAACTTATTGATCGATCTGACAAAAGAATATGATGTTGTAATCATCAATGGCATTCTTACCTCTCTTTCGTATTTGGGTATATTATTATGATTGTATATAGTTTTTCCATTACACGAACAAAGAAGAACTGATGGATCATACATTGTTACCTCTGGAAAATAAAATAATTTCAACATCAACCAATATTATGATATGTAAATAACATATAACACTAAACTTCTACCCATTATCTAACCTTAACATCATTTACCCTAATCTAACACTAAATTTTAAAATCATTTAGCCTGAATTTTACTTTTTAAATTACATTGATTTCCCAAAAACTCCATTTTGAATACAAAAGAATTTTAATAAATTACACAAAAAATTAACCATTTAAATTCCCTAACTTTTAAATCATTTTATTTAATTTTTTATTTCTCAATTACAAATAAATTTTTAGAAAACTCTAATACTAATCCAAACTATAAACTAAAAACAAGGTATTTGGGATGAAAGAGATGATAATATGAGAAAATTTAGGGAAAAAACATAAAAATTAGAAGAAATTACCAACATTTATGTCAAAACCCTAGAAATTAACTCCAGCGAACCCTGGCATGATCACAGCTAAGGAGGAGTAACCAGGGGGCAGGAGATGGTCAGCGCAAGTGGTCAGAGATAGGGTGGTGGTCAGAATAGTTGGATGGGAAAAAAAAAAACTCTATGTTGTGTTTGGACAGAGGGTAGAGAAGGGAAGGGGAAGAGAATTTTGAGTTTAACCTTACTTGGGAGTTTTATTGGGATGGTAGAGGAGGGAAATGAGGGGAAATTTTACACCCCAAATTGCAGGGTAAAGAAGGGGAAGGAAAATTTGACAAGTTCCCTTCATTTCCCTACATTTTCTTCCATTCCCTTAGTGAGCTCCCAAAACACAGTACTAGGGTTTGGGAGCGCGTAGGTAGGAAGGGGGGGGGGGGGGGGGGAGAGAGAGAGAGCAGAGAGTTATGCTCATATACTACCTGAAGTTCACGGACCTGGCGATCCCATGGACTTTGAAAAATCCCTGAACCCTCTGTTAAAAACATAGGACTAAGAATTTTTGCAACTAAAGTCTACGGATTGTCAACCCCGTAGACTTTGGTCAGATATATAACTAGAGTTAATTTTCTACTTAATTACATGGGATTAATGCAATGATAATGTATACAGGATTCTCAATCCAGTATCTTTTTTGAACAATTTTTTTTTTAAATCATCCTATTTACAGTGCATGAAGCTGGCGTGGCTGAAACTAGGTCGAAAATGATAAATACTATTGTAGTAGGGAAAAATGGTAAATACTTTTATGAAATGGTCTATTTTGAAAATTTCTCCATTTCAAAACACTCAAAAGATTTGAGAGCCTAATTTCAAAGAAGACTTATGGAACTAGTTTTAAAATATGTAAGATTCGGGGACTAATATCAGTATAAAAAAAAACCCTTTAAAGTATAGCGTCTAATTCACTCAAATACAAGGCATATTTTGAATTAGTACCCGAAATGAGTCAAATCCTGTTCCCACATCTGAGTAAACGATCACTACGGCAATAGTAACAAGGATATAAATCAGGAGCCTCAGCCAGTAATATCCAAAATCTCTCGACATGTTCACAAAGGAACGTTTGGTTAAAGTGCAAGCCTGGGTAAGGAAGGTCGCCTGGCTTCCTCCTGAATCCAATACTGTTCCTTTCTGCGACAAAAAACCCCACAGTAGTCAATATAAAATCTACACGTGAAATACTTAGTAGTGGAAAAAGAAGAGAAAGAGTAGAATGATACATACAACCCGACACATCTCGTCTACTTTATCCCGTGCTGCGTAACAGTATTGAGAATGGTTATAGAACTCGGTTAGCCTTCGAATCGCTTCAGCCGTCGTTATTTTATTTAGGGGTTCATCACTCGTCTCGAACTGTACGTAGAGGAAATTCTCAAACAATATTGAGGATGTTGCAAACTAAGCTGAAATGAAAACGAATCGGCTTTTCGTCGTACCACTATCTTCATAGATCCTTCGAGAGCCGCCTTCACCTTGTCAAAATCAGAGTTTATGCACCTCAGGAAATGATCCGATGGGTTTCTCAGAGACGGACAAGGGAAGCCTGCTTTGGCAAAAAACTGTAACTTCCAAATAAAAGAATTAATCCTACCTGAATGAAGAAAGAAAAATCAAATACAATTACACTATCTTTAAGGGTTAATTGCGGAGGGACTCCTTTCTATTATCACTAAACTGTGGGTAGACCCTGTAGTTCTATCGTTGCAGATTGATCTCTAGTACTGTCGTCCGAGTTCTGATAGACCTCAGGCGAAGTTTTTTTGATACTTTTGCCCCTTCAACAGGTCTATTTGTCAAAGAACAATTTCTCTCTCTCTCTCTCTCTCTTAGGGGAGAAGAGTCAAAAAATTCACTCAGAGGATCTGCAACAATAAAACTACAAGGGGTCAACCTGCAATTACGCGATAGTACAGGAGTCTATCCGTAATTAATCCCATCTTTAATTACCTCACAAGCCTCTGAAACCTGCCCAAAATAGACGGTTTTGCCCCCTGCAAGCAAATATAGTCGATCAAACAACTCGAAAACCTCGCTGCTCGGCTGGTGAATTGAAGCAACAACAGTCCGATTATTTCTTGACAGACTCCGAAGTGTTTGTGTCACAAAGAATGCCGAAGCACTGCATTTTTGGAAGGATATGAAACTATATACAAATTCTTATGGAACAAACAAAGAACTTTAGTAATAAAGGGAACACTAATTTAATTACCTGTCAAGACCACTAGTAGGCTCATCCAAAAATAGCAATCTCGGCCTCATAAGGATCTCAAGAGCAATGCTAACTCTCCTTTTCTCTCCTCCACTGATCCCCCTCAAGTGCCAGTTTCCAATCACAGTATCTGCACAGTCCTGAAGACCCATCTCAAGTATAGTCCCCTCAACAAGAGCCCTCTTCTCTTCCGTCGCCATCTTATCTGGTAACCTCAACTTAGCAGAGTACATGATCGTCTCTCTCGCCGTCAGAGTCCCAATCAAATTATCGTCAGGCGTCACATATGCCTAAATAGAAGAAACACGCACAATATTGGAAAACTGTGGAACAAAATAAATTATTAAGTTATACATACTGCAGTTCCGAAAGAGAGCTTCGTTTTCATTCCATTGAGAAGTATTTGACCGGAAAGGAATGCGTTGGTTGCGAGTCTGCTAGCGAGGGTGTCGAGGAGGGTGGACTTTCCAGAGCCGGAGGGGCCCATGATTGCGGTGAGCGTTCCGGGCTCAGCATACCCAGTTAGGTCTTCTAGGAGGGTCTGAGTATCGCCATTGCCAAGGGTGACCATCACGCTCAAGTCCTTCCATGTCAGCCTGGCTGATATGTCTCCGACGAACTCTATGACCGCTTTCACCTCTCCCTTCATTTTGTTAAAGAGGGAAGTGTACAAGAGTTGGATTTACTTATGGTGAAGCAAACAGTTAGTAGATAAGCGGAAAATGAGATCTGTGCTAGGTTATGACTGAGAGAGAGAGCATACTGCTGCTTGCCGTTACTTTGAGGTTTCAGTTATTTTAGAATTTGATAGATTCAGAGCAACTGATACCTATTACTAAGTCCAATTCTACCTTGATATGCACGCCACTTTCTTTAACTGAAAGATAACCCGTTAGTATCAGCAATCACCAAGAAATAATTAAACAAATGACAGTATTTTTCAATTTGCATGTGATATCTAAAGATTAAGTCCAATTATTACCTCGATATGTACGCCATTCTCTTCAATTGCAAGTTAGCTGGTGTATCCGCTAGCACCAAGAAATACTTAAACAAGTGACCTGACACTAGTTAGTGTCAAATACAATCATGCCTTCTTACAAAATTAGAAAATTCTAATTCTATCTGTATCTTACTGGCTTGCACTTAAGGTGCTTCGTTCTGGCATAGAGGCTCTATAAGGAGTTCTCTTAATAAGATCTATCAATGAAACCAAGCGATGCAAGTTTATCTTCTTCTCCTGTACCTTTCTTCTTGCAGTGTAACCTCCGAAGGACTGCAATCTTACTGAACAGAACAGTCAGGTCCACCCCTTTTGGACCTGAGGGCATCGATATGAAAAAGGTTCTCTATAACATAATCACCTCGATTCTTCGGGAGTCTGGTCTCCGAAAATAAAGCCATTTAATTACTTGTTTTGGTATTTGCCTTGTTGGATTGTATAGAGTTGTAAGGTAGTCCGTAGCGTCTGCTTGGTTACTTACAGGATTGATGATCAGTTCTTTTTATATTTCCCGTGCTGCCATGAAATGGAAGCTAATGTATGTCATGAGATATTGCCAGAACGGATTCAGGATGTCATGAAGAAGTCTGAATTATATGTAGCAACACAGTTACTAAGAATTATATGTGGAAGCACTGTTTTAAAAAAGAATTATATCTAGGCAAATCTACCTAGACCCGCATTGTCTCCAAAGGTTAATTCTAATGAGCCACGAATCCAATTATATTTAACAATATATATCCCATCTAATCATTTTTCTGATGTGGATTAAAAACCATTTTGTCTTTACTAAATAAAACCTGCACCCCAACTCTATTGATGCTGGATATTCCTCATACTTGGCTCGTATACAATTTGAACCAACCCAACCCAGCACAAAGACAGTGAAGATAGTGTCTTCACTTAATACTTTGTAGACAAACGGAGTCACACCCAACGTAATGGTGACAATATGTCCACGCAAGGGAGCAGTAACCTATTTCTGACCGAGCTACGTATTCGCGGCTATATGTGATGTCATAGCAAACAAAACATCTAATGACCCATTGAACTCCCGAATCTTATTATAAATCAGTGGGTTGAAAAGTACCATACAGGAGATAAACTAGACCAACTTACTTCGATCCCAATTGATTGAAAGGATTAACCACATAAGAGGCATGAGTCCAACTATATTTAACCATGTATCTGTCAAACTGTTATTCCGATGTATGATCAGTAATTTTTGACTTCGCTAAGCCAAATCACACCTTAGCTAAATGGATGTCAAAACTCCTAACCTAACAATTTCCAGTTATTCTATTATTTTCGCAGAAAACTTGTCACATAAAAACAATACTTGTTGAACTGTTGCTCTAGGAAACTAAGGGTTTTGCGCTCATCTTACACACACAATCGTGGAATTATCAGTTTGATCAATCATAAGCTAGCTGTTGAATAGGGCTTGCACTGAAGCCATCAATTTTAAATCGACATCACTCAGACATTGACCGATGATACAAAGTTAAAGAGACTCAAAACTAAACTCATCAACTTCGGACCGTCGTCAATCAAGGCCCAATGGCTTCCCACAAATGACAACTCCTGTTAGTGGATGTTGTCGCGCGCCTATGCGGAAGCGTTGCACGCACACACAACGAACTTGAGATCACGGAAGAAGAAAACCACACACTTGCACAAACCAAGCCAATTACGACAAATCAAACCAAACACAGAGATATACGTGGTTCGGCAATTGCCTACGTCCACGAGGAGAGGATGGGGAGATTTCACTATATGGAGGAGAAATACAACGGGTTACAACTCACAAAATCACTCAAATATAACCCTAACCAAAGCTCTCAACTCCCTCACAATATCTCCCTCTCAAAGTGCTCAAAACAATGCTAATTCTCTCCTTTTCTCTCCTTAAGAAACCCTAAAAAACGTGGTCCTATTTATAATAAAACACAATCCCAAACAAAGGAGGATTTCCATACAAAGGAGGATTCTAAAAACAAGTCTGCCACACCCTGCACCATGGGTGTGGCAGAGGGTGTGGTGCAGGACAGATTCTGCCACACCCTGCACCGTGGGTGTGGCAGAGGGTGTGGTGCAGGACAGATTCTACCACACCCATGGCAGACATCACACCAGGATGTGGTGGAGTCTGTTTTGGGTTATTCTTCACGTTTTTCACAATTCCTTCGTCGTTTTCACAATTCTCCACCTCTGTGAAGCGTTCCCAACACTGAGCCGACACCAACATGAGCACCAATGTGTCGTCTCTCTAAACTCGGCTGCACCAATGTGGTTTCCTACGTACCCCCTCTCCCAAGGGATCAAGCCGCCCGTAGTTCATCCAAATGGCCGTCAACGGCCTCAACAATCACGAATGTGCAACAAGTTTCGACAATGATCAAACTTGTTGCTCGGAAACACCTTAGTGAGCATATCCGTTGGATTATTCTTTGTGTGGACTTTCACAATCTCCACATCGCCATCTTCAAGAACATCCCGAACGAAGTGACAACGAACGTCAATGTGCTTCGTCCTCGCATGAAAAACCTGATTCTTCGCCAAATAGATAGCACTCATGCTATCACAATGAATGGTGACAGACCGCTGCGAAATACCAAGTTCCTCCAAAAGTCCTCGAAGCCAAATAGCCTCCTTCACAGCCTCCGTAACTGCCATATACTCTGCCTCCGTCGTAGACAAAGCCACCGTCGACTGTAAGGTGCATCTCCAACACACCGGCGCACGGGTCAAAGTAAACACATATCCCGTAGTAGACCGACGCTTATCCAAATCCCCGGCATAATCCGAATCAACATATCCAATGCACAACTGCCCACCTGTAGTGTCCCGCTCATAAACCAAACCAACATTGAGCGTACCTCGAATGTACCTCAAAATCCATCTCACGGCGTCCCAATGACCCACTCCTGGATCGTGCATGTATCTCGACACCATGCTCACCGCCTGTGACAAATCCGGCCTCGTACATACCATCGCATACATCAAACTCCAAACTGCGCTCGCATATGGAGTCTTCGTCATCAACTCACGGTCTTCAACTGACTTCGGTGAAAGGCTAGCTGAAAGCTTCAAATGGGCTCCCAAAGGTACACTAACTGGCTTCGTATCCATGCTAACATGGAATCGCTGTAGAACCTTCTTCAAATAAGCCACCTGTGTCAAATAAATCTTGCCCTTCTTCTTGTCTCTACCGATCTCCATCCCTAAAATGCGTTTCGCCTCGCCCAAGTGTAGACGGTAAAAAAATACCTCTGATGAGCCTACAGGAAATTCGCCCACAAGAAGTCGCCTGCCTAAGCCGCACGTCGTCAAACATGCTCGGTTCCAGATTCGCCTAATGATCGGCTCGCCTGCACGAGATAAGATCGGTTAGGAAAGCGGAAGTTCGCCTCTTACGCGACTCGCCTGCCCGAGTCCAAAGACGAATCCGCCTGCAATCTCAAGACCGTCAGTACAGCTGGGTATCCACTACCCCACGTGCTGAGATGGACCTTCCCATTAAAAAATACCTCTATGGGTCTACAGGAAATTTGCCTACGAGAAGAGCTCGCACGCCCAGTTCTCTGGCACGGACCTAAACCGCGTAGACGTCGACTGTACTCAAGTCCAGGTTCGCCTAACGGTCGACTCGCCAGCACGAGTTAGGGTCGATCAGGATGGCGGAAATTCGCTCTTCGCTCAACTCGCCTGCCCGAGTTCGGAGTCGAATCCGCCAGCAAGCCCCAAAACCGTCAGTACAGCTGGGTATCCACTACCCCACGTGCTGAGATGGACCTTCCCATCTCTCTCGACCCGAAGGGAGAGAGCACAGTACCCCAGGACCGTCAAACGGCCGCTCGCAGTACGCACAGCGCGAAGGACTGGACAGGTGTCGAGTCAACCTGAGCATTCATAAATGCGACTCACCTCGGCTGTCTGAGTCAAGAGCTGGATCCGCCGGCACTCGGCAAGTTGGCTAGACCCACGCGAGTACTGTGCACCTACTTCGCCGCCTCTCCTGACCGGAAAGGAGAAAGCACCGTGCTCAAAGCACGCCGGGCGGTCACGCACAGTACGAGTGATCGGACAGACACCTCATCGATCCGTGAACTCATAAATACGGTTCATTAATGCTGGCCAAGTCCACTCGGATAGCAGACGGCCGTTGCCTCATATACAAGGATGGGCCTTCCCATTTTAGGTGACAGGACATAAAGCACAATCTCTCGAATGACCATTCATGGTACCGAGGAGCAGCTAGACGTCTCTGAAGAAGATATGGTCACATCCCATAATTCAAGGATGAGTCAAGTTGTCCCTCTTTCATTTAAAAAGCCCCTTTCAGCACACTGGAGGGGAGGTCGCAAAACTTGGAGAAGAAGAGTTGAGACCAAGCTCTCTGCATAATCTTTGCATTGTAGCACCGCTGTTTAGTTCCGAGCTCCGATCGCCGACGAACTAAGCAGACCCGAACTCCATCGATTCGAGCTTCTACTGCGAACTGAAGCTCTCCAGCAACCTCGATCGAACGGTCCAAGGGAAGCAGACTCGACACGAGCATCGAGCGAAGTGTCCTATAGCCACCTAAAGTCCCCACACAAAACAAAGAGCGCATTCCCTCTGCTTCTGTTGTAAGCATTTGATTTATTAGTTTGTAATAAGCTTTCGGGAAATCAAATGATACTGGAAAGCGACGTATCCGAAGGGTATACGCACAATGAGCGGGCACAAACCTCATTGATACTTTAAGACAGTACATTTGAACAAAGTTATGGTTTTTGCAATTGCGAAAGTCATAATGTTACGTTCAAACAAAACATGCACCCAGTGCTTAAGACAATACATTTGAACAAAGTTATGACTTCATAAACAAACAAGTCATAAACAAAATGTCTTAACACAATCATAAAACAAAGGTCTCAGTCGAATACGCTAAAAGTGGAGATCTGTTCTTTGACTGCCTCCACCCGGCTCGCGTGGTCTTCCCGAGCTCTACCTTCAGCAGTCTTCCGAATTCGGTCTTCGCGGCTCAACCTGGCGGCAGCTTCCGCCTGGCGCAAGGCTTGCAGGCGTTGAGTTTCCGCCTCAGCATTCTTACTGACCTTTATAACGTCAGACTGGAGTCCCTTCCACTTCGCCTCCGCCTGTCCCAATTCGGCCCTCAGGCGAGCCATGGTGCGGTTGAGGTCAATAATCTGCTCCTCTAGCAAGTGTTGTTGACCCACCCAAAAGTTGGCGACAGACTCCAAATCTGCTATTTCCTTAGAGCGGGTCTCCTGCTCCAGGGCGTCCTGACGCCTGACATGAGCCAGGCAAGACTCCATGTTGGCTTCCGGACCTTCCCGTAGCAAGGTCTCTAACTCTATCATGTGTGGCTCCAAGAGACGGAGTTCACGCACGCAACGGGTAGCAAGCTGATTTTCACCCGATCGCCGTAAATCAGCCACGCGATCATAGAGGGACTACCTGAAACTGTCGAAACTGCCCATGCCGAGTTCGACAAGGGAAATCGCCTGTCTCACAGCGCTCTCGAACTCTTCGATACGAGCCTGCCAGGACAAGGACTCGGAGGGAACAGGCTCTTGGCCTGAAGCGAGCGCTGCGATGGGCGGAATCTCAAGGCAGGGCTCAGCTCCCGGCTGGGGAGCGGGACCTGAGGCGGCAGGGGTCGCAGGACCCTCAGACTCGTCGTCCGAAATTAAGATAGGCTCAGCCTCATGCTCCTCTGCAGCCGGCATTTCCCCTCGATCTGTAGAACACAACAACGACATAGAGAGGTGTCAAGGGAGGAATACCTACTAAGCTCACGTGAAAGTCGAAGCAGGAAGATACCTTCAGCCGCGGCGGCCTCAGCAGCGCCTGAAGAAGATGGCTCCTTCCTTTTCTTGGAAACGACCCTCTTCACCTTCGGTGCCGTCAGGAGAAGGAGGAAAGGGAAAATTCGGGTTTATGAGGGAAGATGATGAAGAGGCTGTAGATCCTCTTAATAGAGGGTAGGGGCGTTAAATACCCTATGAGTCCTAGACGGTTACTCAATATTCGATTAGACCGTTCGGGGCTAAAGCAGTTGGAGAGTAAAGACGAGTAAAGACGAACAAGATCTGACGGTTCACGACCACGATCTGCAATAACGGCCCGAATCGGGCGCGAGGGATGAAGAGGCCCACTACCTCGCATTTAATGCGAAACGGCTAGCCCACATCTCCTTAACCAGCGTACACGTGGATTAACACGTGGCCCATTGAAAGCGGAACCCGGTCAGAGCCAGGTTCGCCGTTGATTCCTGCAAATCCGCCTGCGAACAAAATTCGCCTGCAGATGAGGTAAACTTGCAGCAGAAACTCACCGGCAAGAATTCCTCTACAGTTGAGGTTCTCTTACGACTAAATTCTGACCGATGCATGATTACGAAAATGGAGCACATCCACAAATGACAATAGGCCAAAAACAAAAGGGATAATTTCATTCATGAAAAAAAAGAAGCCCCATTACAAGCGGAAAATTAAAGGCGAATTACAGGGATTTCAATCTCAGTTCCGCCTCACGAATTTCTTCAGCATGGCGAAGCTCAAGCCTCCTTAGGACCTCTCGACGAATATCTTCCTCTGTGCATGAGATCAAATCCTGAATAGCCTCTCTGACATCCTTGAGAGCTCGATCCTTCTCCGCAACAGAGCCAGTGGTCAATCGCCGGCGAGACTTAACGCCCTCCAACTCTTTTGCCACGTGATCACGAGCCTTCTCTTGAACGGCCAGGGCAGCCTGTGCTTCGGCTACAACCTGTTTCAGCCTCTCTACTTCGAAGGAAAGTCGGGAGAACTGGCTATCGACCGTTTCTTCCTCGCGGGCCACTTGTGCATCCTCGGCTCTGACCTGCTCCGACTCTGCTGACAGTTTTAACTCTAGCGTCATGTTCTCGTTCAGGCGGCGATCACGATCTGCCATAGCTAATCGAACTTCACGGGAGGCGAGATCAACAAGAGCAGAGCTTTCCGCACGAAGAGTGAGCAGCTGTCGAACAGCCCCTTCCACTTCATTCAGACGCTAAAAATAGGGCCTCGCCGCGGTAGCGCCAGGCCTCTTACGCAAGAAGGACGCATCGTGTTCAAGAACTTCCTTAAATTCTTCGAAAGGGCAATTCTCCTCCAAGACTAGCCGGGTGCAGTGGGCCAAAGTATCTTCGAAATTGGCCAGAGCTCGCTCCACCTGCGTTTTTCGCCAGCGTTCCAAGGGAGAGAGGGCGGCCTCCTCCGCCGAGGATGAAACCACGGTCGAGGTACCTACAGCCATAACCGTAGGGGTGGCAATGGGCACCACCGAAGCCGGTGTGACCAATGACGACCTCGGTGCAGTGGTCACAACATCAACGGCCGCCGCCGACGAAGAAGTGGTCACCTGCAGAGTAGGAGCCTCCCGTTGAAGCGGAGACTCTCGCGCCGATGAACGATCCCCAGCCGACACTTCCACAGGAGCAGGAGATCCCCCTATTTGGCCAGGCGCATCCTCAGGAGCCAAATCCTCTTCCTCGCTGGACAATGCCTCATGAACCGAGACATTGTCATCCTCCTCAGATTCGCCCGTCTCCCCAGATGAGCGATTCGCCCAAGAGTGAGGATCCTCCTCACCTGCGACTTCACGGGTAGGATCAACTACAAATACACGAAGAGAGGTTAACAGAGACCCCTCGAAAGGGACCCTACTTAACAGTCGGGTACGGGAGGAGGAGTAATGCTAAAACGCATGCTTACCTGAGCCGGTGGGCCCCTCCTCGTCTCCAGCCTCCCCTTCTTCGTCAGAAGGGATGGAGATCACCTTCTCAATCGCGCCTACATAGGTCCAATACCAATGTCAAAAGGTATGAGATCATCGTTGCGATCAAAGACGCTGTTGCAAAAATTACCTCCTGATGCGGACACAGAAGCCGGACTCCCGTCTGTGGCCTCACGCCAGACTGCGGAGGAGCGTCCTCCGAAGTCGCCAGAACCGCCCCTGATGCAGCAGAAGAGGCGGGCAGCGCGGCTCCAGACCCAGACGTCGCCGCTCCGGGGATACCTACCTGGGGAACATTATACCGACCTTCTACCGCTCGGACAGTCTCTGCTGTCTCATCACCGCGGGCCTTCTTAGCCACCCCCGCTTGGGAACTCTCGGCCGCTGCCTCCCTCTGACGCTTCGAGAGAAGGGAGCTACTCGGAGACAGAAGCGGCGCCCCCATTTGTCCAATGGTCGGACTCTGGACCGGTCTTGGGCGCCCGGATTCTTTTGGTTCACCAGGGGCATCCAGCGAAGGACCGGGGGAAGGAACTCGAACCTCGGGAACCTCGGATTCGTCTAAACCAGCGTCGAAACCCTCGGTGTCCTCAACTGGATCCTCCGAGAACAACTCCCTAGCAGTTTGGTGGCCTCTTCGCCTTGAAGAACGGAGAGAGCCCCTGACAGGACGATCGCATTCCACCAGACATGAGCTCTGGAACCAGAAATTAGCAGGAGTAGCGCTAGCGCCCCGATACCACCGGCAGTATAAGAGCGTATGGTGTAAATCGTGGTCCTTCGCGGGCAACTCAAAGTGAGCCTGGGTACCTCCAGCATGGGTCCAGAACCATCCCCGAGCTCCGTCAACTAGTCCTCCTTCGAAGTTTAGGTGGGGGTTGGCATTACCCACATACAATTGATCGTACCCAAACTGGCGGGCGAACCTGCAGGGGATGTACGGCTCAAGATAGCATGTAGAGCCCGTTCTTAGAATGTGATACCCCGGCCGGATATTCACCAACCAGCGAAAGGCACCACGAGTAAGGACCGTGTAGTGATCCGCCGTCGGCGCATCCCTAAGAGATTCTCCATATCCGCCCCCGCTGAAATAAGGAAAGGAGCGGCGAAAATTATAATGCCCAAAGTGGGAGAGCGTCTTCCTTGCATCAGGGATGTCCTTACATTTCCAAGAGCACCTCTCCAAGCGTTGGACGAAGGGGACGAACTTATCGCCCTGAGGCATCGCCGGGGCGCTCATCAGACATTCGCAGTGGTATACGAACCACACCATCAAGTAGGTGTACGGTAGCCCCACCCTAGGATTGGGAGTTTTGATAACTACTCCTTCCCCTTCATCGAGGACCGACACGCGGCAGAATTGGGCCGTCAGAGTACGGAGCCCTCGATGAATGCACGCTATCGTCGCCGATACCAGGGAATAAGACTTCCCGTGAGCTAGGCAAACCACCGGATACACGACCTCCACAGGAAGAGCCTCAAAGGAGTGAGTGGGGATTACGCACCTCTTCAACCATAACATGAGGTACCCCGCGAGCAACGCCTTCCCCGAGATGAGAAATCTCGCCTGATGATGGAATGAGTGAAGGACCGTACCAGACTTAAATCCGCCCTCGTCGCGGTCAAGAGTCATGGTGCTTCCTTCTTTAGCTGTCCTCGCCTCCACTTCGGGCTGGTCGCACGCGCCTAACGGGAGAGCGGGCTTCCCCTTGACATCGTTCCCCGGGAACAGATAATCAGCCCAATTCTTATGGCTGATCCCCGGGGTCTTCTTCTTCTTCCCCTTATGATCCGAGGCCCCTAAGGTACTGAGGCATATGTGGTAGTGGCAGAGTAACTCCCACAGAGTTTCAACCGCCAAAGGGGAACGGTCCGACAGCTGATTGATCTCATCTTGATCGGGGACGTACTCCTCATAAGGAAAGTCTCCCAGAGGCAGCCCCGACACGTCATACATCTCGTGAGGGGTGATACCAAGCTCACCATTGGGGGTAAAAAATGTGCCGCTTTCCGCGCAATACAATTCCAGGATACTATGGAACTGAGAAGCGTTGACCGCATGGCCGTTCGAGTGGCTTCGATGGCAACATACAGCTCTGTGTCTTGAGGTCGCATTTTCGGCCAGAACAATAGTCGGTTGATCTTGGACCACCACGTTCGCTGCAAGGTGCAAAATAGGACTCCACCCCGGGGCTCTAAAGTCCTTCGGGGAAAGCTCCCACCGCGAACAGAAGTGGGGACGGAAGGTCTCCGCCACCGCTGTCGACTCCCCCACGGGCGGTTCAGCGGACATTAAGCCAGGGCGCAGACCCGTCACACGCTTGCACGAACTCTCCACTCCATACCCAGCCGTAGAGCCCGTAAAGACGCCACAAGTGACCCCGTCCTGAGAGGGGGTCAAATCCCAGTTCATCGTCCGAGGAATGGCGAAGGACCGCAGCTCTACGATCGAAAACCCTCTCGACATGCTGGGGAGGTAATAATGAGCCCCCTCTACCGTGCGGAACCACCGGCTCTCTTTGAGCAACAGGGCGGAAGGGTCGGCCATAGCGTCGCCGAACAAAAATTGAGGCTTCGGCAGCTCTGCCCTGTCCTCATCTGTCAGCGCCGCGTTGGTCGTCAACTCGCGTAATGTCAAGTGATGACCATCCGTGACTCTCTGTACCAGACCATGCGGCTTATCAGCGGTGAATACGGGCACTGGAGCCAAAGAAGGAAATCGAGAAGGTGCCGTGTAACTCGTAGCCCCGGCATGGCCAACGGCCACACCCTCCGGGAAAACCTCATCGGAAAAGGTCGCTGCAACAAGAAATAAAAAGTCAATCGAGACAAAATCCGCTGTAGGGGCAAAATCGCCCATCAAATAGAGGAGGGCGAAATCGCCTATCGAAAGGGAGAACCCACTTCGAACGAGGTCTATCCGTACAGACTATACTCCCCTCTAATAGGAAAAGGCCGAACTCGCCTTACGAAAAGGGAGTTCGCCTCCTTCCCACTGAAGGATTCGCCCGCAGAGACAGTAATCATCCTCTAAGGGCAAATAGGGCAAACTTTGCCCCAAATCGGGGAAGCTACCAAGCATAATGAGCAACGCTCATCTCCCTAAAATCCGACGCCTAAGACCTACAAGAGATCGTCCAACGAACCCATCGACATACCTGGGCGCGACTCCAGAGCACCGGCAGGCATGCCAGCGAAGAGACGGTCGGAGTAACGTCCGGGGCCTGCACCCCTCACTTTGCACCTCTTAGATTTCGGAGCCATCGTAGGATGAAGCGGGAATTCTTTCCTTGGAGGTTCCCTTCGAGATTTGAGAGCACGGTAACTCCTAATGGAGGAAAATGGCTGATTTAGAAGGGCGGAGTTATCCACGTGTCCACGACTGACCTCGAAAGGCGAAAACCCTAACGGACAGAAGACGTGGCCACGATCAAATTCGACGGCCTAGATCGCCCTCGGTATATCGAAGGAACCGAGATTGGGGGTTGCATCCGACGGCTGAGTTCGAAAACCACGGCCACGATGCGTCGTGGGGCGAAACACACGAAAATCATATTGTCAGGTCACGATCGCCACGACCCGACGAGACCGCGCCGCCTTAGCTGGAAAGCACGAAGCTATATCGGCAGACACGTGGCTCATCTCCCGTCAGAACCGGTCCTGCCTCAAAAAGGAGGGATTCCGCCTACAAATACTTGGCCCGGCCCCACGAGTCGCACGAAATTTGGCTCCCAAAGACTAATTTCGCCTTGACGATTTATTCGCCCTCAAAGGTAAAATTACGAACGAAGCCCCATAGATTGACCTCGCTTAAACGGTTAAACCCACGCCTCAGACGGCTAAGGGTTAGAGCGGAAATCTTAGCATTAAGCCTAAGAGAAACTGTTCAACAACTCATCATACTGAGGGGAATAGTATGGCTAGCCCGATTCAAACGGTGATCGGTAAAGGCACATCAAACCCGTTGATAGCTGAGGATTTGCTAAAAATCCTAAAAGAAACCCAAAGGCACTTGCTCCACCGAAGTTTTCTTCATTCAAAGTATTCCAGACCCCACGCAAGCCAGTTTAGGTCTGAAAACTTTGAAGGGGGTCTTGTAGACGGTAAAAAAATACCTTTGATGAGCCTACAGGAAATTCACCCACAAGAAGTCGCCTGCCTAAGCCGCACGTCGTCAAACATGCTCGGTTCCAGATTCGCCTAATGATCGGCTCGCCTGCACGAGATAAGATCGGTTAAGAAAGCGGAAGTTCGCCTCTTACGCGACTCGCCTGCCCGAGTCCAAAGACGAATCCGCCTGCAATCTCAAGACCGTCAGTACAGCTGGGTATCCACTACCCCACGTGCTGAGATGGACCTTCCCATCCCTCTCGACCCGAAGGGAGAGAGCACGATACCCCAGGACCGTCAAACGGTCGCTCGCAGTACGCGCAGCACGAAAGCCTGGATAGGTGTCGAGTCAACCTGAGCATTCATAAATGCGACTCACCTCAGCTGTCTGGGTCAAGAGCTGGATCCGCCGGCACTCGGCAAGTTGGCTAGACCCACTCGAGTACTGTGCACCTACTTCGCCGCCTCTCCTGACCGGAAAGGAGAAAGCACCGTGCTCAAAGCACGCCGGGCGGTCACGCACAGTACGAGTGATCGGACAGACACTTCATCGATCTGCGAACTCATAAATGTGGTTCATTAATGCTGGTCAAGTCCACTCGGATAGCAGACGGCCGTTGCCTCATATACAAGGATGGGCCTTCCCATTTTAGGTGACAGGACATAAAGCACAATCCCTCGAATGACCATTCATGGTACCGAGGAGCAGCTAGACGTCTCTAAAGAAGATATGGTCACATCCCATAATTCAAGGATGAGTCAAGCTGTCCCTCTTTCATTTAAAAAGTCCCTTCCAGCACACTGGAGGGGAGGTCGCAAAACTTGGAGAAGAAGAGTTGAGACCAAGCTCTCTGCATAATCTTTGCATTGTAGCACCGCTGTTTAGTTCCGAGCTCTGATCGCCGACGAACTAAGCAGACCCGAACTCCCTCGAGTTGAGCTTCTACTGCGAACTGAAGATCTCCAGCAACCTCGATCGAACGGTCCAAGGGAAGCAGACTCGACACGAGCATCGAGCGAAGCGTCCTATAGCCACCTAAAGTCCCCACACAAAACAAAGAGGGCATTCCCTCTGCTTCTGTTGTAACCATTTGATTTATTAGTTTGTAATAAGCTTTCTTATTAATACAAACGAACACTCCCTGTTTTCGGGAAATCAAATTTACACCATACACCAAGTTCTTCATCTCAAACTCATTTGAAAGCTGAACTTTCAACTCATCTATAGCTGACCTGGAACTAGAGACAACCAACATGTCATCGACATAAAGAAAAAAATAAATATACGCACCTCCTCTCAACTTGCGAAAATACATGCAATGATCAAACTGGTTCCGAGTGTACGAATGCCCAAGCATAAAACCATCGAATCGCCTATACCACTGTCGAGGAGATTGCTTCAAACCGTATAGCGATTTCTTTAACCTGCAAACCAACTTATCTTTCCCTGCAGCTCGGAATCCCAATGGCTGAGTCATATATATTTCTTCATCAAGATCACCATGAAGAAATGCTGTCTTCACATCCAACTGATCTAACTCCAATCCATACTGTGCCACCAAAGCTAGCAAAATCCGAATCGAAGAGTGCTTCACCACCGGAGAGAAAACCTCATTGTAATCAATACCTTCCTCCTGTGCATAGCCCTTAGCAACTAACCTAGCCTTAAATCTCACTGGAGTGCCCTCAATGCCCTCCTTCTTCGTGTACACCCACTTGCACCCAATCGCCTTCCGCCCCTTTGGAAGCTCAATAAGCTCCCATGTATCATTCTTATGAAGGGACTCCATCTCCTCCTGCATAGCCACCTTCCACGAATCAGCCTCCGAACTCTGCTCGGCCTCTCTGAATGTAGTAGGCACCATCTCATCGATACTCTCCACCGGAAGTGCATATGCAACTGTGTCGGCATACCGTGCTGGCACTCGTATGTCTCTCCTCTGTCTCCGTGCCGTAATAGAATCCTGAACATGAGCCGTCGGTCCCTGATCCTGCTCATGAGTACCCGTATCCTCCACATCACCGTCGTGCTCGCCTGGCGTCATTTCAGTTGGCACTCTAATGGATACTACACTATCTGGACTCTGTGGAGCTGCATTAATCTCCACCACCTGCGAAATCTCCTCTGTCGGGTCGCTCTCCACCTGATGAGAGCTGGGAAGCTTCAAGATAGAAGCCTCATCGAATGTGACGTCCCTACTCAGCACAATCTTCCTATCAACTGGATCCCAAAGCTTGTATCCCTTGACACCATGCTTGAATCCTACAAATATGGCATTCCTAGCTTGAGGTTCCAACTTATCAGTTCTAACATGATAATATGCAGGGCAACCAAATACCTTAAGCTGGTCATAGTCATGTGCTGTCTCTCCCGACCAAATCTCCATAGGGGTCTTCCCCTCAATCGTAGATGAAGGCAGCCTATTAATGAGGTGGCTCGCATAAGAAAGTGCCTCAGCCCAAAAGATCTTTTCCAAATCACTATGAAACATCGAATCTTCTCCAGCAAAGACCGATTTAACCTCTCTGCCACCCTATTCTGCTGCTGTGTATGACTAACTGTGAAGTATCTCTCTATGCCCTCGTCTCGACATAGCTACTGAAAGGGGTCTGAAGTATACTCGCCGCCGTTGTCGGATCGCAACGTCTTGATCTTTCTCCCAGTCTGCAGTTCCAATCTCTTCTTCCACTCCGCAAACAAATCTAGGACTTCACTCTTATGCTTCATGGTGTACACCCAATAACGCCTAGAATAGTCATCAACAAATGTGACGAACCAATGTCGACCACCAAGTGATGCCGTCTTGGTGGGACCCCAAACATCTATGTGCACGTAGTCCAAGATGCCCTTCGTCCTATGAATGACCGTCCCAAACTTCACCTTCGTCTTCTTGCCAAGAACACAGTGCTCACAGAACTCAATCTTTTCACTCTTGGCTCCCTTCAATAGCCCCTGCTTGCACAAAGCCTGCAGTGACTTCTCTCCTGTGTGCCCTAACCTGTAATGCCAAAGTTTACTCATGTCCGCCTCTGAAATAGCCGAAGCAACCTGGCCAATCTCGATGCTCCCCTTCAGATAGTATAAATTATGACTGCGGACTCCCTTCATCACCACCAAAGATCTCTTAGTAACCTTCGCTACAGCATCCTCAAAGGTCACACTGAATCCCTTTGCCTCCAAAGCTCCAACTGAGATAAGATTCTTTTTAAGTTGAGGAACGAATCTCACCTCCTTCAACTCACGGACTACTCCATCGTGCATCCGAATCCTCATAGTACCTATCCCACAAACGCCACAGGATTGATCATTTCCCATGACAACAACACCCTCATCGAGTCTCTAAAATGATGAAAACCAATCTCGCCTAGGAGTCACATGATAAGTAGCGCCAGAATCAAGTATCCACTCCGATGCATCCAAATGGTTCACCTCCGGAGTAATCAAAAGAGAAAAGCTCGAATCATCGGAATCATCGCCTTTCGCAACATTCACCTCATTGGCCTTCGGGCCCTTATTCTTGCTATTCTCCTTTTCTTTGACTTTCGGGCAGTCTCTCTTCTAATGTCCATGCTCTTTGCAGAATGCACATTGGTTCTTTCCAAGCTGGTGACGACCTCTTGACTTTGACCTCCTTCTATTTCCACCTTTCTGATATGAGCTTCTACCTCTCGTTGACAAGGCCTCTCCTGAAGTACTAGCGCGGGAAGTCTCCTTATCCTTCCTCCTCAAATCATAGTTCGTCAATGCGTTAGTCACTTCACTATAAGTGATAGAAGATCTCCCGTTCAGCAACGTAAGCACGAAGGTATCATACTCCTCATCCGGTAAGGAGCCCAAAAGAATAATAGCCTTGTACTCATCTGTGATCTTCTCATCCACGTTCGCCAAGTCCGACAATAACTTAGTGTAGTTGTTCACATGAGCCGCAATAGAGGTGCCTCTGGACATCTGAAATCTGAATAATCTTCGCAGCAAGTGCAACATGTTCTCAACACTCTTCGTGAGATACTTGTTGTTGAGAATCTCCCACATCTTCATTACAGACGTTACCCCAATCACATCATATTTCAGTACCTGTTCCAAACAGGACCTGATCACCCCGCAAGCATTTCGATTCATCTTTTCTCATATCGCCTCTTCATATTTAGGTGGCCTCACATCTACCATGATGGTCTCCTCCAGATTTTGAGCATTGAGCGAATCTTGTATGTCGCTCATCCATAAACCAAAATTGATCTTGCCATCATATTTCACTACACTAATCTTAGTGTTCTGAAAACCCACTTGAACTGTGCCTGTCATCTTATTGCTTTCACCAACTTCTTCACCCATAATCATAAATTCCAAATTGTAGAGAAAAATCCAAACTTTGAAAAGAATAAGAAATTACACAACTGAACCCTATATTGGATTCCAAATAGAACTCCTAACCACACGAGGAAAGCGAGATCTTCAACGGCAACTTCAAACCCTAACTCCACCAAAGCCTAGAACTCCAAGAACCAAGCTTCCAACTGAATCTTCCTCCACCTAATCAAAAACCCCAGATCTAAAATCTGAGCTCTGATACCACTTGTCGCGTGCCTATGCGGAAGCGTTGCACGCACACACAACGAACTTGAGATCACGGAAGAAGAAAGCCACACACTTGCACAAACCAAGCCAATTACGACAAATCAAACCAAACACAGAGATATACGTGGTTCGGCAATTTCCTACGTCCACGGGGAGAGGATGGGGAGATTTCACTATATGGAGGAGAAATACAACGGGTTACAACTCACAAAATCAATCAAATATAACCCTAACCAAAGCTCTCAACTCCCTCACAATATCTCCCTCTCAAAGTGCTCAAAACAATGCTAATTCTCTCCTTTTCTCTCCTTAAGAAACCCTAAAAAACGTGGTCCTATTTATAATAAAACACAATCCCAAACAAAGGAGGATTCCCATACAAAGGAGGATTCTAAAAACGAGTCTGCCACACCCTGCACCATGGGTGTGGTAGAGGGTGTGGTGTAGGACAGATTCTGCCACACCCTCCACCGTGGATGTGGCAGAGGGTGTGGTGCAGGACAGATTCTACCACACCCATGGCAGACACCACACCAGGGTGTGGTGGAGTCTGTTTTAGGTTATTCTTCATGTTTTTCACAATTCCTTCGCCGTTTTCACAGATGTATCTTAACACAAGGCCGTGAGTTGAAATTTTTGTGTTTGGACGACCAACGTTGGACTGGCATCTATCAAGGTCTCAGGATTCTGAATCTAAAGGGTCACAATTTCGAATGTAGTGATGACAGGCGATGGACCGACGTCAATTGAAGTCTTCGCAATGGTTCAATATATAAACTATGGCTTTGTCATCAGGTATTTATACCGCTGCTTGAGAGAACAGAGAGATTAAAAGAAGCCAAAAGAGAATCTTTTTGAGGGATTTCCAGGACAACAGAGTGACTATAATCTTCTTCAAGTATTCAATAGCTCTCTCCCCTT
>NC_033803.1:50141694-50143621 GCF_001876935.1 Asparagus officinalis | reverse complement strand
TACACGACAGCAGCGACATGTGCGCAAGACAATCTCAAGCACGTGCCAAGCCTGACACTACATACTACATAGCTTGTCATAAACATATAAAATTTGATGCTGATAATAGTTCAGAGCAACGATATACATAACCAATATTTTCAAACCAAAGTCCCACCACCATAAGCATTTACCTAACCCAAAGACGTCATTTCCCTATATACAAGGTCAAAGAGAGGCTTTCCTTTGTAACACCCGGCAACATCCAAGAATAAAAAGTTTAGCCTATATGTGAAGCTACGCCAGATCTGAAAATTTTAGAAAACAAAGGAGTGAGCTAAAGCTCAGTGAGAACATTTTTCACTAGAGTTCTTAGATACCTAAAATAATAATAATTCTCAAAAATAGTGAATTATAAGTTTTGCACTGAATTTCTGAAAATAGCAAAATATAGTGCAAGACAACATACTATTGTTAAACTTAAGAAAGAACGTGATAGTTTAGATTTCTTTCTTACGTGCAAACTGAATATATTGTAATATATTTCAGAATTAGACTCTTTTTAAATCAAAGTAAAATACTAAGAAAGAAAATGGACTATTAAATATCTACAAAACCAAATGATTGTTATTTTCTCAAATTCACAGTCAGATGTCTAAATCTCGATGAATCGTTCATGTAATTAATACAAGAAGAACCTCATAGGTCACGCTAAGGCTACGAATATTATAGCCCAGTAGCATCGGAATGCTTAAAACGCATCACAGTGCAGATAATTCATTGGAACTGAATGCACCTAACACTGTCATAGATTGATGGCCAAATACAGAATGACCAAAATAGATTTCAGAAAAGGCAAATACAGAAGGGCCAAATAAAGGTGCATTTATCATATGGCAAGAAAAAACAGAACATTCCATAGTGGACTTTTTGAGGGTTTGTAAACATCGAGAATCACTTATCAAATTAGAAACACATCACTTATCAGAATTTTCTAAACATTTTTGAATCAAGTGGACGAGTGTAAAACTCATCATCTTAGTTAAACTAGTTTATGGATTTCAGAAGGGCCAAATACAGAAGGGCCAAATAAAGGTGCATTCATCATATGACAAGCAAAAACAGAACATTTCATAGTGGACTTTCTGAGGGTTTGAAAATATGGAGAATCACTTATCAAATCAGAAACACGTTACTTATCAGAATTTGCTAAATATTTTTGAATAAAGTGGACGAGTGTGAAATTCATCATCTTAGTTAAACCAATTTACGGATTTCACTTTTCTCTATTTTTATTAGATACTAAACCACAAAAATTCTTTTAATCCGTTTAAAACTATTGAAACATATTCAAAATACTTCTTTTCCTCAGAAGCTTTCAAATAAAGCATTATTCAAAACTAATTGAGATTGCATGAAACGAAAATCACTTATCACATTCAATGTGAAATCAAATTTACTTTTAATATCTTGTACGAAATCAAAATCATATTATGGGTTAGGCCACAACAGAAATAAATCGAATCAAATTTAAGTTTATATACATGAAAATAATAGCTTATTTATTTTTCAAGCACAAGATCAATCAAATATAGCATTCATGCAATTTCATATTATAAAAATACTAGTGATAAACGAACTCACCTTAATTACATTATCCGAGTCTTCCAAATTTGATCCCCCTTTGATATCAACCAAATACTATAATATAAAATTGTAAAATTAATACCAATCAATTTGGACCTTATGTTATAATTTACTTGCCACCTCATAATTTTAGGTCTGAATATGGTCAAATAGTGGCTATGACCCATAAAAAAAAGTTCACATACATATCTTGAGGTGAACTTATGTCAACTTAAGTGGACAAGAGCACTTTGTCCACCAAACTTTCTATCCACTCATATATATATATATATATATATATATATATATATGTATATATATG
>NC_033803.1:50126909-50141514 GCF_001876935.1 Asparagus officinalis | reverse complement strand
TCGCCTACTCGATGGCCTTGGCAAAAAAAACATTGACGGCCGCATATATATAATATATTATTACTAAATATATAGTATATATATATATAGTATATATAATATTAATATATATAGTATATATATAGAGAGAGAAAAAAACTTATGTCAACTTAAGTGGACGTCCACTAAGTTTCTTAGCCATTGATGCTTACTTGATTGAGCTACATTATGGATGATCCACTCCGTTGAACTTGATCTACATATTCTAAAACCCCAACACACCAAATTTAGGGTAAACCCATCGTGGTTTGACCATTCATCCACTCGTATCAATTTTAACGGTTTCGAATGAATAGAACTTTTTACATGGCTCGACAGAGGGTCAAACCACGACGGGTTCACCCCAAATTTGGTGTGTTGGGGTTTTAGAATATGTAGAACAAGTTCAACAGAGCGGATCATCCACAATATAGCTCAATCAAGTGATCATCAATGACTAAGAAACTTAGTGGACGTCCACTTAAGTTGACACAAGTTTTACTCTATATATATATATATATATATATATTTATATATCAATTAATTTATTTTGGAAATATAAGAAGTTGACTATTGTAAGGATTCTAAATTATCAATTATCTTTAATTGATCATTTATTGCTATAATTATATATAATTATCTTTATCTTTGGAAAAGAACACTAATAAAGTTTAATTGTAACTTTTTATATTTTATTTCTATAATTAATTAGATTGTAACAGTAAAAAAAGAGAAAAGCACATATTAAATACTCATTCTTATTTATGCATAGTTTATGCGTTTTTTCTCTTGCTAACTTACTTTATTTTCTCCTCATTCACTCATCTTTTATATTTGTTTAATCTTTGATACTCAACATACATAATTGCAATTCTAATCCAGAAGGCCCCAAAATAAAACGTAAGCTTGTTGGTTTTTATTTATTTTAATTAATTTACATTCATTCTCCTCTCACACACACACACACATATAGCTACAGGGAGAGAGGAGTAGAGGGTAGAATACTTCCTGTAAAATCATTCTCACCTTTTTAGAATAGAAAGACCTAGTTCCTTACATATAATCACAAAAGAAAGTTCTGACTTTAATTCCTTAAATAAGTCATTTTTCTAATATTTGGCTCCTACAAAACAATGTTTAAGAACTCTTTAAACAACGGTCTTTGAAACCTAGGAGGCGGCGCATTAGAGGAGATGATGATACTCTCGCTATGGGTTTGTTAGGAAAACTGTGCATTAGAAGGGCAACGTCGACAGGAGATCTCCACTCCAACAGACCAGAGAATCAACAACCTAAAACCGGCCCAACTTGAAGCCTCCAATCTTCCATAGGGGGAAGTAAATCAAACTAGGGTTTGAGGGGTTTGGTAGGCTGCTTAGGCGTCTTAGATTACTCTCACCCCGGCAACTGAGAAAAAGTGAAAAGCTCATATATATATCAGAAGACACAAACGGATATGGGTTTAGCACATCCGTAACCAAGCTTAAAACAGGCAGAACAAATAGACACTGCAGGTATCGGCGGTCGACCAGTGGCTGCGGTCGACCGGCGTGGCGGTCCGACCGACGGACATTTCCAGTTTCTATATGTTGGCAATTTGTGGCATGTTCGAAGTCTCTTTTCTTCTCTCTGTATGAACTCGTTCATGACTGCAAATCACATTGGTATTATACTCATATACGATTAATGATATTTATCATACTAAATATTCCCGCACATACTGCATAAGTTCATAAGGCAGCACTTAATTATATTATTCATAAATGTATCGGGTCTTAAAAGAACATAACTTGTTTAATATTGTGAGCCTAATTGTGTTGAACACCCTTGGTAATAACTTGTACACCTAAGAGGAGTGTGTGGTGAGGATGACCGGGGTGCGCTCCTAAGAGGCAGTGGGGTAGGTAGTAATACCTAGAGGTAGGGTTGTAATTCATAACAACTTCGAGCGGACCGACAACGTTGCTAGAGACGCGAACACCTATGTAGGTGGGTAAGGTTGGTATGTTTGTTGGCGTGTGGACAAAAGAAGTGTGAATTATAGCAAGTTTTTCAAGTGAACTATGAACACGAGAGTGTTGAGGGTGTAAACGTTAATTGCGGGTGAGCCGTAAAAGAAACCGCGTTTTTGAATAGCAGTTGGAAGGATCTTCCTCGAGGTGAGGAGGGAGACATAGGTCGTCGGGGGAAGCGGAACTGGCCGAGAGTGGTCATATCGGTCATTGTTTGTGTTTGTGCATTGGTAATTCGGCTTTATAATCGTACTTATCATTTATATCCGCCTTCTGGTTAATTGCCGTGTTGTTTATGTTATTGCTATATCACTTTTAGATAGTTTGTCAATTGCATTTGTTTATATTGCCACTATCATTTATAACTTCGCCTGTGAGTCAAACTTGATGTGTTGTTTATATTGCGTACTTATCATTTATATGCTCCTTGCATCATATACTTTTTAATATATCATTCCTTGCGGGCTAGGAATGATATTGTTTAATAAGTTATTAATTGGCTGATGTGGAAACTTGAGATAGATTAGCAATAAACCGTTTATTCACTCTCCTCTCTAGGTTCTTTCCTAGTTACATTAGGGTAGCTTTCATGGGGTTATCCGATAAACGTGTGGAAGCTGTTTATAAAGCAATCGAAAACCGCACCTGAAGACGGATAATAACGGTTCTTCTTCAATCCTATCCACAAATAACGGTAGTATTTTAAAAATGTATAAATACACCGCCCTAGCACCCACAAAAAGCATATTTGAAAGGGAGCGCAATCAATCATGAATTTCAGCAGGATCTAGGCGAGAGTGGTTTATGAATGAATTTGAGAGGGGAGGGCTAAGCGAGATCTTGGGCGAAATTTCCTATGCCATAAAGAGTGGAATTTTAAGAGATCTGAGGCCCATTCCCTTTCCTCCGGATCCAATTTGGTTTTGATCTCGAAGAAGATAGTAATCTCTCAATGGTCGATATTCATTTTACTTCTGTGATTGGGTTTTCTTTGTGAAGTAAGAGTATTGATCCTTTCGATATCCATCAAGCCGGATCTGATGGCTGGGGCGTGGTCGCACGGGATAAACGGCCCCTTATAGGCACAATGCAAGCGATGCCCACGTGTAAGCAGCGTGTGATAAACCATCAATCCAGCGCTGTGTTTGAAATAGAGTTTATAACTTTTTATTTCATTAAGTAAAGAAAAGTCTTATGAAGAATGACTAATTTTAGCTTTTTTGAAACGTTATTGTAAACGACTGAAGCTAATAATGAGTTCCGGCAATGAAGAAAAAACAAAACCCTTTTTTACGGGCGAACCGATTCTGGCAACCACACAAGTGGGAGCCAACAGTCTCTTCATAGAGAACGCGCCGGCGCTTGCTAAAATACCTGGGAATCTTGGAACGTGAACAAGCCCGCGACGTATTAGAGTTGAGAATTAAGTATAGCACTAAATTTTTTTTTCTGTTCTTTATTCTTTTCCTTCTTAATGCTAATACGCTAAGCGTCAAGCAAGACAGAATATCAGTCAACAAGCTTCCTAATCGTCAATAGCAAGAAT
Organism: Asparagus officinalis; assembly: GCF_001876935.1. Lineage (NCBI taxonomy): Eukaryota > Viridiplantae > Streptophyta > Magnoliopsida > Asparagales > Asparagaceae > Asparagus > Asparagus officinalis. Next base: position 50,137,938 of record NC_033803.1, on the reverse strand, counting down.
ACTCAATAACAGATCCAGAGTACAAAGTAGAACATACTCATCAAGTAGATCAGCCTAACATAAAAATTATGGGTCAAAGCATACCCTTATCTACAAAAACGATCCAAGCTAGGAATATATAAAATACATAGTCAATAAAAAAAAGCGTACTCTAAAAATACTTAATTCCATAATCAAACTAAAAGAGAAAGTACGGTAAAGAGAGTTCTATATGTTCAAAACAACTACACGAAGAAAATCTACAACGCTTAGTTTGTTCTTCTACTCTCCATCGGTAAAAGACACTCCGACTAAGGGCATACACCGGCGGCTCTGCTGCATTCATCTAAACTGGAATACGCTTTCGCGTCCCCAAATCTAAGCGTACACCAGAGAAAAGCAAGTGTAGCGTCAGCCGGTGGGCATGCACATGCGGCAAGATCCCTACATAGAAGAATAAAATGATCAACGAGCCCATGCTATGACAGTATAATAATAGATAATTAAGCATTGCATTGAAACATTCTACAATAATTTTAAATAAGAATTCAGCTACTATAATGATAATGATGCAGATAGAATTTCAAATCAACCGGATGAATCTACTTATACAGGGTAACGCACTTATAGACAGGTCACATGGTCCACTTCCGCACACAATTCAATATTCATCATCACCGGATAACTGACTGTTCAACAAAATGCCCCTACGTGGCAACGCCAAGTCCCGCTACAACCATGGCGGCCAGAGGACTACACGTAAAAACCCATTTTTCTGCATTGTCCGAACTCAGACGCAACAACTCAGAGTGACGAAGTTAAATTCGGCCAGCTGACCAAAGTGATGTACAGCACCTTCACTTTAGCCCTAGCAACCAAGTGCCAGTGGCGACACTGAAAACACCAAGCTAGTGCGAGCTTGGGAAGATTAATTCAACTAGTCACATCCGCATCCACAATGAATCAAAGGACTTATCTCCGATCCTAAAGCAACCCCAGAATTTTTTTTCCCCCCTCCCGTTTTTTTCTAACGTCAAAACATAATCTCACACATCTCTGGTTCACCACTAACTTCAGTTCAACCACCCATCAAGTCACCATGTCATACTAGGTTTTATTCATGAAAAACCGCATGGCATTAGTTCATGAACACCTATGTCAACCCACCAGACCAATTTCCCGGTAGGTGCGTGTTAACTGCAAGTTGGCTAGAAGAACTGTCATAAGATGATGCCACCTACAGAATGACAAATAGATTTCAGAAAGCGCAAATACAGACTAGAAGAAGTCAAATAAACAAGGTGATTATATATGGCCAAGAAAAACAGAACATTCCCATAGTGGAAGCTTTTTGCGGGTTTGTACATCGAGATATCAATTATCATATTAGAAAGACATCAACTAGTATCACGGCTAATGTTCTAAAATTTTGAATCAAGTGGACAGGTAAAACTCATCACATCTTAGTTTAAACGTAGTTTTGATTTCAGAAGGGCCAAATCAGAAGGGCCAAATAACAAGGGTGCACTTCATCCATTGAACAAGCCAAACAGAACATTCATAGTGGAGTTTTGAGGGGTTTGAAATATGGAGAATCACTATCAATCAGCAACACGTTACTGCGTATACCCCCAGAATTTGCTAAATATTTTGAATACAGTGGACGAGTGTGAATAGTCATTCTGGAGGTGAATTTCAATTCGATATTCGTTAGGCTTATGAAATACGCAATGCGACACCAAGCGGGAGGTATGGTCGGGTAGGAGAGCAGGGAAGAAGCGTGCAGGAACCGGCTGGCAGAATACCGCGCCGCTGGCGGGGACAGGCGGGCACGCGCCGACCACCGGTAAATCGCCTGGACTGGCGAACCAATTTACGACTTTCACTTTTCGTCCTATTTTATTGAGTATACTAAAGCCAACAAAAAGGTTCGTTTAACTCCGTTAAAACATTGAACAATATTTCCAAAATACTTCTTTTCACTCAGAAAGCTTTCGAAATATAGCATTATTCAATAACTAAATTGTAGAGTTGGCATTGAACGAAATCATTTACTTCATGTGGAAATGAAATTACTTTTAATATCTTGTACGAAATCAAAGTCATATTATGCGTGTTAGCCACAACAAATAAATGAATATAATTTCGTTTATATACATGAAAATATATAGCTTTATTTATTTTAAAGCACAAAGACAGAATCCAAATAGAGGCATATCATAGGCAATTGTCAAATATTATAAAAATACTTTCGTGGATAGAACTCCAACCTTAATTTATCATTATGCCGAGTCTCAGATTGGATGCCGCCGCTGTTGGATATAACTACAATCTATATTATAAATTAGTAAAATAATACGAAATAAGTTTGGATCGTTATGTTATGAATTTTACTCTGCCGACCATCAATAATGTGTGGCTCTTGAATGAATGGTCAAGTGATATTGCTTGACGATAAGAAAAAAGTTCGACATACAGTCTTTTTTTTTTTTTTTTTTGTATTTTTTTTTGAGTGAACTTATTCAACTAAAAGTGGACAAGAGCTTTGTCCACGCAAAACTTTCTATCCTCATAGTATAAGTATATATATATATATTATATATATGATATCTATATATATATATATAGTATATATTATAGATTAAGGGCTATCTTGAGTCATAGGAGGGAGTTTCCTTCCTTGACGCCGTCCTAAATCACATGATTGAGTGACTTAGCTGGGGAGGAATCCGCTTCGTTGAACTTGATCTACATATGTCTAACAACCCCAAACTAAAACCACCAGTTTGGGTGACAACCGTCGTGTTTGGAACCTGTTATCGCACGGTCGTATCAATTTTACGGTTTTGAATGAATAGAACTTTCGACATAGGCTCGATGTGGAGGGTCAAACGACGACGGATTACACCCAAACTTAGTGTGTTGGGTCTTGTCCAGAATATCTATGATCAAGTTCAACGAGCGATCATTCACATAATGTCCAACTCAATCTGTGGATTTGAGAAGGCGTCGAAGAGAAATCGCCCTCCTTATGGGACAGAAGAGATACCATTAATTCATAAAGTATATATATATAATTATATATGTATACGTATTAATATTTACTAGTACTTAATAGATATATATATATATATAGATACGCTACTATATAGAGGAGAGCGCAGAAGTAAGAGAGAGAGTATATTATATATAGAGCGAGGAAAAAACTTATGTCGAACGATTAAGTGGACGTCCCTAAGTTCTAGTTCTTGGCTAGATCACCTTGATTGAAGGCTAGGCAGTTGATGGTGACGTCGCACGCTCCGTTGAACTTGATCTAGGCCAGTATCTAAAACCGTCAGCACATAGACCAATTTAGCGGTAAACCCAATGCGATCGGTCTATGACCATTGCAATATCCACTCGTATCAATTTTAACGGTTTTCGAGATCGAATGAGAACATTTTTACATGGCCTCGACAGAGAGGGTCCAAGAAGCACTGACGGGTTTCAACCCCAAATTGGTGTGTTGGGTTGTAGAAATAGTGGTAACAAGGTTCAACAGAGCGATCATGCCCACAGATGATAGCTCGCAACTCAACGTGATAATCAATGAGCCTACATGAACCTTAGTGAGACGACGTCCACGTGTAAGTTGCAATACGTTTTTCTCATCTTCTCTTTATATATATATATATTATATATATATATTATATATGATATATATTATATGAGAATCATGGGTATCGTTGCATCCATGGAGGAGATTTCTCTTTGACTGCCTGAAGATCACATGAATTGAGTGACATTTCGGTGGATGATGCCGCTTTCGTTGTACCTATTGGATCTACCATGACTTTAAAACCAACACACCAAGTTTGGGGTGAACCACGGTGGCGTCGTTACCCTTGTCATCCACTCGGTCTCAAATTTGTTAACGGTTTTGAATGAACTAGAACTTTTCCAACAAAGCGTGGGGCCAGTGGAGGTCAAACGCGACGAGTTACTCCAACTATGAGTGTGTTGGGGTTTTAGAATATGTAGATCACAGTTCAACGGAGCGGATCACTCATATAGTCGCTCATTAAAACATGGTGATTTTAGAGGCTCAAGGAGGAACCCTCCTATGCAAGATGACCCATTATCTGTCTCGCTCTCGTCGTCTCTCGTCTCTATACTATTACTTATATATATATAGTATAATATATATAATCTATATCATTATTATTATAATATATTATTACTATTGGATTATGGGATGTCATTCGCTGTTCATAGGAGGGGATTTCGTCCTTGACCTCCTCTAAAAGTGCACATGTGTGACGACATTAATGGATGATCGCCGCTGTCATTGAACTTGATCTACATATTCTAAACAGCCAACACACCAAGTTTGGGGTGAATCCGTCGTTCGTTGACCTCCCATCGAGTCCATGTGAACCAGTTCTATATCATCAAAAACGCTACAAATTGAATACGAGTGGCTAAAGGGTCATAACGACGACGGATCACCCAAATTGGTGTGTTGGGTTTAGATAGTTAGATCAAGTTCAACGAGCGGATGCATCCCAATATCAGCTCAATCATGTGATTTTTAGAGGCGTCGAGGGAGAAATCCCTCCTATGACAAGGAACCATTATCCTCTCTCTCCATCTCTCTCTCATGTGCTCCTCTATAATATATATTATATCTGATATAATATTACTTATATAGTAAAATTAAGTAGTATATATATATTTGATGATTCCTAGGTATCGCATGCAAGAGAATATGAGAGAACTTATATATATAGTATATAGTATAATAGTATATGATATATATTTTTTGATGATTCCTAGGTTCGCATCGCAAGATATGAAGAGACTTTATATATAATATATATATATATTATATATATATATATAGTATATATATATTATAATATAATATATATATATATATATATATATAAAGTTTCTTCATATCTTGCATGGATACCTAGGAATTATCAATGGATAGAAACTTTGGTGGATGATTCACTTAAATTGACATAAGAATTTCTCTACGTCTCCTATTATCTTAAGGAATCTATATACTTGTATACAATAATTTTTAAATCATGTTGGACCTATTGAAAGTCTTTGACAAGTTTAGGGCTTTAAACAAAAATTTCAAGTTCTATGAGAACGCTTCAATATGATGGACTTGTTAGAAACTTCTGCAGATATTAGGAAACTATGTAAATTTTGTCCAAATACTTACAAACTTTTTAATCCACTTAGTACTTTCTGTGAAATTCTGAATCTTGAGGGGGTTCTATAGAATTTTTTATTATCATCATTTCCCTTTGCCTTCTCTCTGTAACCCGAATGATTAGGGTTTGGGTCCCAAAGACCGTAACACGTGGCCTCCTCTCTATAACTATTCCTCTTATTTCTTCCCACATTTCTCCACGCTTATTTTCAGGAATTTTTACGGTATTGAAACCCATTCAATAACACAATTTATTCGACATTCAATATACTATTTCAAAGTACAACCCAAACACGTACAAAAATTTCTCAAAAACCATTCAAATTAATATAATCTATTCAACAATCCCTAATTCAAAACTGTATAAAACCATCAATATTAAAAAGCGCAGTTCTGAGAAAAGACGTACTTAGTTAAGTTCCAGATTGCACCCAAATAATTGAGAGTTAACTTCCAAGGACAAAGATTGACTATTGAAGAAAATGATTGAAGAGTAAAAGGAGGAAAGTTTTTACCCTCGGTCCGTTTCGTGGGAGCTTTTTTTCGTACTTCTAGCAAAATTAAATACAGAGGAACTCTAGTGCATAGAGTAATGCAACTTTGATTAACCTTTTGGCAATGGTCAGGCTAAATTTCACAAAACCTCATCAAGTTTGATGTTTCCCAGAAAACTACTTTTAACTTTCAAATTGTAATAAAAAAACCCCTCATGTTATTGGCTTCACTGAGAACACCAACTTTAATTGTTTTCCCCAACACCCCACCCCAAGGGCTTTACTTTGGCAGGCTTTCTAAACTTAAGGATGGTTTGGTCACATTTTGAAAATTAAGGGGCTGTTAGGGCCATGCTCATACAATTGGCTAGTTTAATGAATAACAAACATTCATATTAGCTTAATATATATTTGAACTGTTGTATACATATTATAAGAAATTGGAATCAAGTTCGGAAGCGAAAAGAGCAAGAGAACAAGTTAGGCACAGTTAATCCTGAAAAAAAATATTAGAAGCTAAAATCAACTTTGAAAATATAGAAGCGAACGTCTCTTGATGATATAGAAATATATCTTGAGATATAAACAGAACTCGTTTTGAAGACACATATCTTGAGATATAAATGTTTTAACGAGGTAGGATCAAAACAAACTACGATCGGCTAGATGGTGAATAATTAATGACTGAATAGGTCATCGATAACAAATTTTCTAAAGATGTTTTGATTGTCGATGATCCATGTCTCTCATTGATGATTAGAAGTCATTAATGACTCCACTGGGTCATTAATTATTCTGGAGCTATTTTTATTTTTCAAAATTGAATCATAGTAGTTCATTGCAATTGTGTATAAGGTTTCTAACAGAATCTTACTCAAGTTTCATAGAAAGCATCCTCAACGTCATTCTTCATCATCTGATCGTCATCCTTCGAGGAGTGCTGGATTTTGACTATAAAATCAACAACCTTCTTCCAAATCTTCATTTCAATGACAATGAGAATGGTTTGCTTAATAAAAAGGATATAATATCTTTGTAATTATGTTTAATAGATATCTATTAATTTGTTTTAAATTTATTTTTATGGTCTACTCAAGCCAGAATAAATTAAGGGTTTTGTGGCTATAAACGGTTAAAAAATATTTTCACCTAGGCCCGATGCTCAGCTTGGATCTAAGAAGTGGAAGTCTACGAGCTAATTGCTTCTAATGGGCCCAAACGTAAGCCCGCGATAAGTTGTAGCGATGTTTGCTCAAGAAATATACGAACTTGACTTCATAATGCATTCAAACCCAACTCGTCCAAGTCAAGACGTAGTTAGAGTCAAGTCAGCTTTTATATTTGACTCTTTGTTGAGTCGAAAGACATCCTCAAAGCGGCCGAATCAAGATACATGTTCGATTCTGAGTCAAATCTGAACTTATCAATAAAGTTCGCCCAAAATCCTTAACGAACTTCACCTAAAGATACACACAGGGGTCAAGTCACCCACGGTCTAGGGAAGGAGGTCCACCAACATTCTAGCAAACTTCGCCGACAACATTATCAGGGAACTTCGCCAGTTAGTTGTTTCAAGCTATTTTCAAGGAGAAATGGTTCTTCCCATTATCTCCTAAGTTTATAACCACTTAATCCATAATTAATAGCCCCACATAAACTCTCTCCCCTCCCCTCTCTCAGCTATAAGAGGTGAAGAGATTGTTCATTTTGACACAAACAGAGGCAAAAGAAGAAAAAGTTGCGAACTTGAGACTTGGTACTTTAAACTCGGTATTCTCATATTATAACCACTTAGCATCTCTTCCTCCAGAGAAGACTTCAACATCTTTAGAGAGAGATCAACTAATGAGAGATCCATTATTTTAGTCGGACCATCAATGGAGTACAAGATCGATGCTCCATTGACACATAAAAAAGAACTCCCCAGATCTCTATAAAATTTTCTTTTATTTCATGGTAATCTTTTAGTTGTAATCTAAGCTAATTGTAACTCAAAAGACTCGAAATAGTGGCATATTTAAGGCGGGATGAATTGAGGGTTTATGGCGTATTCAAGCCGGGTTAATTGAGAGACTGGACACTAGCTAGGGCTATGGTTACTCATGTGTAAAGAGTTAGATTAGACAACTAGTTTTGGTGAAACTAGGAGTTCATTCTTGTAAACCTACTGAATCGGGTGTATGATTTAGGTGAACATCACATAGTGAGAACGCCACTTCGCGAGAAGGAAGAGCAGATATAGAATTATTATTTGACCCACTATGAAAATCTTATGTATTCTTAGTGATCTATTATTTGATTATTGCTTACTGTGTTTGAATTGTTGTTTTATTTATTCTGCATTATCAGTGATATTCAAAATATAGTAACCAATCCAATACACCTTCCTCTTGGCTTACTCAGATCCTAACAGGAGGTTTTATTAGAAATGCCAACATTTAGCTTGATTTGGTAGGAGGCATGAGAAGTGAAAGTGAGTTAGATTGAGGTGCAATGAAGGACATACATCTTGTGCTTTTTATTTGGTTGAAGGGATGGTAAAGGGAGATATATATCATTTTATTCTTTGATTAAGGGATTAAAAATGGGAGGTGAAATCTTAAGTTAGTTAAAGTATAAAAGTATCTTTTGATGAAGAATGAGATGAAGTTTGGATAATGAAATATAACTAGATAATTATAAAAAATCTATGAGGATATCAAGGGCTTCACTTAACTCTAAAGTCAGATTTAAAGACTTAAAGTTAAGGGTAACATCATTAGTTTGGATTTGTCTTGGTTAAATATCAGAACCTCCCGCCCCCTCTAACATATGATGATTACTGAATAATCCCCCCACCCCCACCCCACACAACTTTGAAAATATCAGAAAACCTCTAGTAAGTGTGGAGGTTATCAAAAAATAACATTCACTTTAAGATTTTATTAGAAAAACACATAAAGTTAAGGAAAAATTGCTTCAAGGCCCCAAACTTGAAAAAACAATGTGGCCCAGCCCCCTGTAGTTTGGCCCATGTGGCTAAGCCCTTAAATTTTCAAAAAATTGTAACTGAGCCCTAAAAGCAGTTATCACACCCGTATTTGCACCCAGCCTCCCTAAAATCCCCCCGCCTTCAACTCCGTGCCTCGAAAACGAGATCCGATCGCTGGCGAAACCTCTCCGTCGCATTTAAGGCGAGATGATGGCCGTTTTGGGGGGAAATTTTGGCGCGCTCCCTCCGTTATATCTCCTGTTAACCCACTCGGCTTTGAAGAGAGTGTATTTATGGTGCAAAGGGCAGATCTTTGCGGTTAGGGCTTACGATCTTCAGCCCCCTACTTGTCCTAAAGTGCCCTTCATAACTCCTCTTAAATCCCCTTCATTTATGGCGGAGAGCCCCCTTATTTGCATGGTTTCCTTGGGTGAGAGAGCAGTGTTCTCAAGGGTAACTTCTTCAACCTCTTTTTTTGAGTTTAAGTTCGACGTAGCTGAGAGGTTGAAGGTTCCTTATGATGCGCTATCAATGGTTTATAAATCTGAAAGGATCCCTGACCTGAGTTTTGAGATCGAGAATGAGGATGATATGGAGTGTATGGTGGAGCACAACCGTAATATCGGGTGTCTGGTGTCTGGAGATCCATATTCGAGCTAATATAGATGTAGATGTTTACCAAGAATGTGAAGAACACCCCGAGCAACCACCTGAAAGGGTAAGTGTAATTTTACACTTAATTTATTTGAAACTTATGGAATTGGCATAGAGCAGGTTAACATGTTAGCTTTTAACTGATATATGTTAATTTTCTATCGAGGTTGTTAAGCTTTAGGGCATATTTGTAACTCTTAAGGGTACTGCATTTTTAAGTACAATCCTATTTGTTATATTTAAGAAAAACCAAATTATATTTGTGCAGCATTATGAATACACTGGAAGCCAAATAGGTGATTAGTACATCTCTCTGCATGCATCAAAGGTTTCTTGAGTGGATGCAGACCCCTTCTATTTTTGGACGGTACATTTTTGAAGGATCGATATAAAGGTATTCTCCTCTCGGCCATAGCATACGATGGGAACCAAGGTATATTTCCCTTAGCGTATTGCATATGTGATCAAGAGAATTTGATGAATTGGAAGTGGTTCCTCCAAGGTCTATGGTCCATACTTTATGAGAGGGCTGACCCTTACAATCCTCCCCACCAATTGGTTATAATTTCTGATGCGGACAAAGGAATTAAAGAATCAGTAAAAGAGTATTTTCCAGAAGCTCTACACTCGAGGTGTGTTCTACATCTTGTTGAAAATTTCAGGTTAAAGCTTAAGGACTTGGGTATGAAGTCGAAGGACACTCATGTTCTTGGGAACTTACTCCAAAGTGCTTGTTATAAATACACAATAGCAGAATGGAATGAGTACATGAAAGAGATATATGACATGGATCCAAGGGCATACAACATTGCTATGAACTACTCTCCTGATCAATGGGCAAATGCATTCTTCCCGGGAATAAGGTAACGTTATTTGGCTGTTCTATATTTATGCTAATGTATGAACTTATGCTATTTAGCATGTTATCTTTGGATTTGTTAAATTTTATATCAGAGCTGTTAACTATATCAGAGTTGATAACATGTTAAGTCTTGTTGATAATATGTTGAGTCTCGTTGCTAACATGTTAACTCTTGTGGGTTACGTGTCAACTCTTGTTGATAACATGTTAACTCTTGTTGATAACATGTTAACTCTTGTGGGATACATGTTAACTCTTGTCGAAAACATGTTAACTCTTGTGGAGAACATGTTAACTCTTGTGGGATACATGTTAACTCTTGTGGAGAACATGTTAACTCTTGTTGAGAACATGTTAACTCTTGTGGGATACATGTTAACTCTTGTGGAGAACATGTTAACTCTTGTGGGATACATGTTAACTCTTGGGGAGAACATGTTAACTCTTGTGGGATACATGTTAACTGTTAAATGTTAACTATTATATGTAAACATGTTAACTGTAATACAAAAAAATTAACTCTATTCAATTATTTGTGTCATCCCTTATTTATAACCTGTTAACTCTTATCTGTTAACCTTTATTATGTTAACCCTATTCAATTATTTGTTAACCTTTATTTGTGACCTGTTATAAAGTTATATATAATTTCAGGTATGGGCACGTAACATCTAATATCGCTGAGTCTTTTAATAATTGGATAAGGGAAGCTAGAATGCTACGGATTCTGTAAATGGTTGAGCATATCCGTAAACAGATAATGGTTCGAATGAGTAATCGCCGGTTAATTGCAGATAAATGGGCTGGATATCTCTGTCCACAAGCAGAGATGGTGCTTAAAGAAAATATAGAGAAAG
>NC_033803.1:50119344-50125909 GCF_001876935.1 Asparagus officinalis | reverse complement strand
CTCGCTGATTAAACTCCTCAACCACAAGCCTTGGCACGCTGCTGCAGTTGCCGCCATAAATTCTGCCTCACAGGATGATAATGCTACCGTCTTCTACTTCTGTGATGTCCAAGTGACCAAGCTGTCACCTAGATAAAATGCCATGCCGCCTGTGCTGCGCCTGTCATCAACATCTCCCGCAAGATCACTGTCAGTGAATCCCACCAACTCTTCATTGCCTCGACCTCGTTTGTACACCAATCCGTAGGACATAGTACCCTTCACGTACCTCAAAATATGCTTGACGGCCTATCTATGCAAAACTGTAGGGTGCTCCATGTACCTACTCACAATCCCCACGGCATATGTGATATCAGGTCGGGTGTGAGTTAGATACCTTAAGCATCCAATAATGCGTCTATACTCCGTCACGTCTACCGGCGTTCCTTCAGAATCCTTTCCAAGCTTTAGCTTTGTTTCCATGGGATATTGTGTCGGGTTGCAATCCATCATGCCGAACTGACTCAAAACTTTCTTCGCATAGGCCGCCTGCCTTAGTGCAATACAATCATTTCGCTGATCCACCTCGATACGAAGATAATAGGAAAGCAATCCAAGGTCACTCATCTCGAACTCCTTCATCATTTGTTGCTTGAAAAACTTTATCTCATCCGCCCTCGAACCCGTAACGATCAAGTCGTCCACGTACACACCAACAATGAGTGTATCCCCTCTGTTACTCCTAGTGTATACTGCCTGCTCCTGTGTACATCTTGCAAATCCGATGCCCTTCATACACTTATCGAGACGTGTGTTCCATGCTCGAGGTGCTTGGCGTAGACCGTAGAGTGCCTTTGAAAGCTTGTAGACCTTGTGCTCTTGATTCTTCACAACGAACCCTTCAGGTTGAACCACATACACTTCTTCCTGGAGATCACCATTTAGGAATGTCGACTTCACATCCAGATGGTGCACCTCCCACCCGTTCTGTGCTGATATAGCGAGGATTATTCTGATGGTATCAAGCCTCGCCACAGGTGCAAACACCTCATCGAAATCCACGCCTTGCTGCTGAACGTAGCCTTTTGCTACAAGTCTTGCTTTGTGCTTGAGAATGTTGCCTTCATTGTCTTTCTTCAGCTTGTATACCCATTTGAGACCAATGGGTTTGGAACCCCGCGGTAACTCCGTGAGTACCCAAGTCTTGTTCTTCTCGATGGCCTCCAATTCCTTCTCCATGGCAGTCAGCCATTCTTGATCTGTTGCAGCCTCAACGTAGCTCGCGGGTTCTTCAGAAATCAGGAACAACTCCTCTGCAGGGAGATCAATCACCTCCGTCTCTGCATAGATGTTCGCAAGAGATCGATAGCGTACAAGAGTCATCACTGCAGCTACAAGGGGTCCGGATAGTTCCAATACAGTGGGGTTTGCTGCATTTGCAGCAGTTCCTGGACTCGGAGGAGGTTGCGGAGTGGTTCGAGTAGCAGCAGTGCCCTGCGAGCATCCTCGGTCAGCAGCAGCGCCCTGCTGTAAACTGGTTCGGCCAGCAGCAGTGCCAGCAGCAGCAGCTCCTGCAGGAGCTGTTCGGTGTGCCGGCTGTCCAGGGTCGTCTCCGGTCTTCGGCCTGCAGCAGCAGCAGCCCCTGTTCGGCCAGCAGCAGTCCTTGTTCGGGCTGTAGTTTGTCCAGCTTGGACGGCTGGAAATTTGCCGACCGTTGCAGTCTCCTCTTCCGCTGTGAACTCCGTCCAGTTAGGTGATCTTTCGACTCCATCGGCGTTCCATTCCCATTCTTTTCCTTCCTCGAACGCGACATCCCGACTGACCTGAATCTTGCCGTGTTGAGGGTCATACAGGCGATGCGCTTTACTTCCTTCTTCAACCCCAATATACACCATTGGCGTGCTCCGGTCGTCGAGTTTCTTATGAGAAGGACCTGAAATCTTCACATACGCCATACATCCAAAAACTCTCAAGTGTTCTAGGTGGGCCTTCTTACCATACCAAGCTTCGTAGGGTGTGTGATCGTACAACGCCTTGGTTGGTAGTCGGTTGAGGATGTACACCGCGTGCCTAACCGCTTCGCCCCACATGGTTCCAGGCATATGCATACTCTTAAGTAGGCTTCTCGCCATGTCCATCACCGTGCGGTTACGCCTCTCCACTACACCGTTTTGCTGCGGGGTGTACGGTGCAGTGAGATGACGCTTGATGCCGTAGTCTTCACAAAACTTGGTGAACTCCTTTGACAAGAACTCGCCACCACGATCCGTCCTCAATGTCTTCACCTTGTGGTCACATGCGTTCTCAACCTCTGTTTTGAACTTCTTGAAGGTTTCACAAGCTTGACTCTTGGCCTTCAACATGTATACCCACATCCATCGGCTGAAATCATCAACGATAAGAAGGAAGTAGTTGTTCCCAGCAAGTGGGGTGATAGGACCACATAGGTCAGCATGTAGTAATTCCAGCGGCCTCTGAGCTCTGAAGTTTGCTTGCGAAGGGAACGGCAGTCTTGCTTGCTTGGCGACGAGGCATCCTTCGCATAGTTGATTTGGGTGCAAGATCTTCGGCAACCCGGAAGCCATCCTCTTATCAGTCATCATCTTGAGGGCGAAGAAATTGACATGCCCAAGGCGAGCATGCCATAACCAAGCTGGATCGTTAATGTTCGCCATCAAACACGCCGGCTTGCAAGTCTTTAACTCTATCCTGTACAATCGGTTAGTTGAACGTGTCACCCTCATCAAGAGAGCACCGTTCCTATCAAACACCCTCAGGAACTCACCAGAAATAACAACGTTGCTTCCATCTTCAGTCATCTGACCAAGGCTAATAATGTTAGATTTCAAACTCGGAATGTAATATACCTCAGGTAGTAGCCTTTGATCGCCGTTGTTGCACTGAAAGAGGATTGAGCCTTTCCCCTTGATCTCTACCGCGGATCCATCACCAAACTTGACGGTTCCCTTGATGTTCTCGTCGAGCTCCTTGAACTTGTCTCGGTGGCCGGTCATGTGATTGCTAGCTCCGTTGTCAAGGTACCAAGTGTTGTTGTCAACATGTGCCTCCCCTGTTGTAAGTAAATCCGGCATCACCTTCTCCTCATTAAGCAAAACGACACTTGACGATTCCTCTAACATAGCCATCATCAAGGTTGGCTCCTCGTCATATGCACAGGTGAGATGAGCCTCCTGTTCATTATTGCGGCGTTGCTTGTGACACTCCGACTGAAAGTGCCTGTATACTCCGTAATTGAAGCATTTGATGTTGGATTTGTCTCGACCACCGCTTGTGCTACTCTCCCCCTCCTGGCGAGCTGCACCTCCATGGCCGAAACCACCTCCTGGACGTCCTCCTCTGCCGCCGAAGCCGCCTCGGCCTGCCTGGCCGCCGTGCTCCCCTCCGCGGCCTCCGTGGTACTGCTGTCCGCTGCCGTGGTACTGCTGTCCGCTGCCGTGGTACTGCTGTCCGCTGCCGTGGTACTGCTGTCCGCCTCGGCCTCTTTGGCCACGGCCACGCCCACGACCGGCCCCGCGACGACCTCGTCCGCTACCATCATTTGTTGTATGTGTTGAGAGGAAGCCTCCACCGTTCTTCTTGCTCCTTGCTTGCCACTCCGCATGCGTCAACAATAGGTGATCGTCGACGTTGTTTCGAAAAACACGTACCCTCTCCTCGTGGGCTTTGAGACGCCCGATCACCTCCTCGAGTGTCATGTCGTCGATGTCCCCGAACTGTTCAATCGTGGAGACGATAGTAACTCTCCGGTACCGCCCGAAGTAGCTTTCTGACGACGTAGTTCTCCTCCATCTCGCCGCCTAAAGCCCGGATCTTGTTGACGACTCCTGTCAACTTCGTCGAAAAATCGTCGACGTTGTCATTCTCCTTCATCCGGAGAAGTTCGAACTCGGACTTCAAGGTCTGCACCTTCGCGTTCCTCACACGATCCGCTCCTAGGTGCATTGTTTTCAGCGTCTCCCATGCCTCTTTTGCCGTTTGCTTCTCTGCGATCACCATCAAAGTCTCTTCAGGAATCCCCTGGTAGATGGCCGCCAACGCCATCTGATCCTTCCTGTGTTCCACGGACGCCCCTGCCGCGGGCTCAATGGCATCCCACACGTCTTGAGCCTTCATGTAGACTTTCATCTTGATTGCCCAAGAAGCATAGTTATCCCTCGATAGCGTCGGGTATTGAAGAGTGAGCGAACCCACCTTGGTCGTCATCTTCTCCGAACTCGTCATCTCTTCAGATCTTGGTTGGTACTTAGGCATACACCGCTCTGATACCACTTGTTGGTTTTGAAGTGGGATCGACCCAAGTATCAAAGTTGTAATCAGATCTTGGTTGATACTTAGGCATACACCGGCTCTGATACCACTTGTTGGCTTGAAGTAGTCGAACTTGCTGATGGAGAGACTGCAGGAATTAAAACAGGTCTTTTCTTGGTATTGACCGAACAAACAAGAGAGCAGAACCTGCAGGAAAATACTATGGCCGAAAAAACAGAGCCTGCAGGAAGAAAAAAATAGAGGCAGGAACTTTTCTAGAGTTTATTCACGTTCTAAAAGAAACAAAGACTTTGTTTACATATATATAAACACTTAGGGATAAGATTACAACTCTAATCTTTATCCAATAACTAGAAAACTCTCTACTAACTAGTATTCTATTCTAACTAGAATTCTATCTACTAACTTGAACTCAACTACCAATCCGGACTGATTAACAACTCACATTCTCCCCCTTAATCTGGACGAGATTCCAAGTCCCTTACTCCTAGCAGTTCTCGCATCTCGATGAACTTCACCCTTGCTAGTGCCTTCGTGAGAATATCCGCTCGCTGCTCGCTCGTGCTCACGAACTCCACCTTAATCTGTCCTCGCTCAACACACTCACGAATGAAGTGAAAACGTGTGTCGATATGCTTGCTTCTTCCATGGAAAACTGGATTCTTCATCAAGGCAATCGCAGACTTGTTGTCGACGAAGAGTGTAACCGGCTTGGGCTCACTCCCAATCACCTCGCTGATTAAACTCCTCAACCACAAGCCTTGGCATGCTGCTGCAGTTGCCGCCATAAATTCTGCCTCGCAGGATGATAATGCCACCGTCTTCTGCTTCTGTGATGTCCAAGTGACCAAGCTGTCACCTAGATAAAATGCCATGCCACCTGTGCTGCGCCTATCATCAACATCTCCCGCAAGATCACTGTCAGTGAATCCCACCAACTCTTCATTGCCTCGACCTCGTTTGTACACCAATCCGTAGGACATAGTACCCTTCACGTACCTCAAAATATGCTTGACGGCCTATCTATGCAAAACTGTAGGGTGCTCCATGTACCTACTCACAATCCCCACGGCATATGTGATATCAGGTCGGGTGTGAGTTAGATACCTCAAAGATCCGATAATGCGTCTATACTCCGTCACGTCCACCGGTGTTCCTTCAGAATCCTTTCCAAGCTTTAGCTTTGCTTCCATGGGATATTGCTAAGCTTTAGCTTTGTTTCCATGGGATATTGTGTCGGGTTGCAATCCATCATGCCGAACTGACTCAAAACTTTCTTCGCATAGGCCGCCTGCCTTAGTGCAATACAATCATTTCGCTGATCCACCTCGATACCAAGATAATAGGAAAGCAATCCAAGGTCACTCATCTCGAACTCCTTCATCATTTGTTGCTTGAAAAACTTTATCTCATCCGCCCTCGAGCCCGTAACGATCAAGTCATCTACGTACACGCCAACAATGAGTGTATCCCCTCTGTTACTCCTTGTGTATACCGCCTGCTCCTGAGTGCATCTTGCAAATCCGATGCCCTTCATGCACTTGTCGAGGCGCGTGTTCCATGCCCGAGGTGCTTGGCGTAGACCGTAGAGTACCTTTGATAGTTTGTAGACCTTGTGCTCCTGATTCTTCACAACGAACCCTTCAGGTTGAACCACATAAACTTCTTCCTGGAGATCACCATTTAGAAATGCCGACTTCACATCCAGATGGTGCACCTCCCACCCATTCTGTGCTGATATGGCGAGGATTATTCTGATGGTATCAAGCCTCGCCACAGGTGCAAACACCTCATCGAAGTCCACGCCTTGCTGCTGGACGTACCCTTTTGCTACAAGTCTTGCTTTGTACTTGAGAATGTTGCCTTCATTGTCCTTCTTCAGCTTGTACACCCATTTGAGACCAATGGGTTTGGAACCCCGCGGTAACTCCGTGAGTACCCAAGTCTTGTTCTTCTCGATGGCCTCCATTTCCTTCTCCATAGCTATCCGCCATTCTTGATCTGATGCGGCCTCGAGATAGTTCGCAGGTTCTTCAGAAATCAGGAACAATTCCTCTGCAGGAAGATCGATCACCTCCGTCTCCGCATAGATGTCCGCAAGGGATCGATAGCGTACAGGAGTCATCACTGCAGCTTCAGGAGGTCCGGACAGTTCCAATGCAGTGGGGCTTGCTACTTCTGCAGCAGATCCTGAACCTGCAGCAGACTGTGGACTGTCTCGACCAGCTGCAGGTTGTTTTGTTCGGTCTAAAAACTGCCCAGATTGGCCTCTCGTCGGCTCCAATACGGCGGGGAT
>NC_033803.1:50088344-50111442 GCF_001876935.1 Asparagus officinalis | reverse complement strand
TTTTGGATTTAAACTTTGATTTATGATTTCAATTGGTTGATTTGTTTTCATTTGAAAACTTTTTTACATGATTCTCATGTTTCTCTTCTTTTGATTTCATAAATCTATTTTATACATTGGCTTTTTTGATATGAGACAATATGTTCATCTTGATATATTTATATATGTTCTCATTATCTCTTGAATGTGAGTGATTTTTGGCATATTATTTATGCTTGCTCACATGTTTGCCATGATCTTTTATTGCTTATATTTCATATGGCTTTTTGATAGGGGGAGCTATTCCCTATATTTGTTTTATACTCCCCTATGCTTATTGATAGGGGGAGCTTTCGCTCTCTTAATTCTTTTGTCCCCTTTTTGATGTTGTCAAAGGGGGAGAAATATTGTGAGTATATCTATCTTGGTTGTTTATATGCATGTGAGTTATTATCTTGTATATGTTCATTTACTTCATGCATATACTTCTTTTTGTAAATTGTTTGTCATCATCAAAAAGGGGGAGATTGTTGGCCTTCTTGTTTTGATGATGTTTAACAAACAATTTACCACTAATGTTGTTTGTCTAGTATTTGTGTTTTCTTATTTATTGTAGACAAACAACGTTGTTGGAGGATGGATGGAATAGAGCTTCAACGATCATATCCAAAGGAGGTTGGCGGAATGTCGGTGAAGCCTTGCTATTCAAAGTTCAAGATCCAAGTTAAAGCTTCATCCGCAAGATTACCAAGATAGAGCTTCGTTGAAGATCAAGATTGCTTGGGTAATTTAGTTTAGGAATTTATATTATGTGTGTTAGTACTTTAAGCTCAATCATATACACACATACACGTTTTGGTTTTTGTATATATATAGTTATATATATACATATATGTTTTGGTTTGATAGTTTTCAAGTTTTACTATGAAACAAATGAATAGAATTGGAAAATACTATTTTGTTTCATGTTTATATGCCTATATATGATTTCACCTTTAACAAGCTTATATTTAATGAAATCATATTTAGTGTTTTGAATATATTGCATAGAATATGCAATTTTATGAAAATATTGTATTTCTAGGTTATAGACTTCATAACAACATGTTATATCTTTTATCAAGTCTATACAATCATTTCATAAGGTTTCAAAATGTTGTTTAAGTCAAAATATCAAAATATCAATTTTCAGGTTTTCATGTTTTGGACTATTTTGTAAAATGATGATATTTTTCATTTGAGAAGTCTTTTTTCGAAACCAGTCATTGTAGCATGTTTATTATCATGTCTACAATCATTCCCCAAAGTTTTACATTTTTCTGAATTTATTTGATATTTTTAAACAGTGTTTTAAAATCAGCAAAACATGTTTTTCATATGTCAGATTTCGGTCGACCGCACCGGTCGACCGAACCTGAGTTCATATGCTCACTGGGTGACAGAGAGTCTGTCGGTTGACCGATGAAATTTTTTGGTCGACCGATGAAATTTTCCAGAGTCTGTCGGTCGACCGGTCCGGTCGACCGATAGCTCCATCGGTCGACCGGTGAAATTTCCGGTCGACCGACAGTAACTTTTTCTGCTTCCAACGGCTCTTTTTATTACCGTTGCTTTGGGCTATTTTTTGTCTTTTTGTTTGGGTTTTTGGCTGAGTTTTGAGAGGGTATAAATACCCCATTGCCTTCAGCTCTCCACCTAACTAAGAGAGTTTTTAATCAAGTTTAATAAAGTTTTTAACAAGGGTTTTAGTTTGGTTTAAGTGTGTTTAAAAAGCTTTTAAGCAAATTGAGAGTTTGTTTTTGTGATTCAATTCTACAAGAGCTTGAGGAGATCATCTATTGGTGTTTGGGCATTCAACTATTCTCCCTCCAACTCTTGATATATTGAGAAGTTTTCTAAACTCTATTTCTAGCTTTTTTATATATTTGATTATCATTGTTATTAAGCTAGAACTACATTGAGTTTAGTTTTGATTTATATCTCTTTGTTCACACACAACCTTTTGAGCTTATTGTATTTACATTCATAGTATAATTTGGGGTTGTGGGTTTGTGACTAAGAGTTGTGCTTAATTGAGTTCTCACCTTGTTTTGAGAACAATCATTTGTCATATTTGTGCTTATTGTGAGAATCACTTTGTAATACACTTGTACACCGAGTGAGGAGTGTGTGGTGAGAGTCGGGGATCGTCCCAAGAGGAGTGGCGTCGGTTGACGTGCCTAGAGAGAGGTTGTAACCGAGCACTTGAGGGAGACACGGCTAGGTCCAACACTTAGTGGGTGTAGAGTGTGATTGCAAGAGTGTGAGTTGTAGAGTTTTCGGTTAGCTAGAAAACCGAGTGTGTAGAAGAAGTTCCGGCTTCCAAACCGGATTGTGTTAGTGGATTTCTCCCCGGGAGTGGGGAGCGGAGACGTAGGACGGAAGGTCCGAACTCCGTGATCATATCTTGTGTTTGAGTGTGCTTTGGCGTTTATTTATACTTGTGTTTATATTTCTTATCGCCATTGTCATTAGCTCATTATTTATATGATCCACTATCTAGTTCACATTGTTTACCCCTTGTGTTAGTTTATATATCCTTGCATATATATATATTTCATCATATAGGATATATCTCATTGTTTACATTGCTTATCCTAGCTCATATATCTTGTGATATTTCATACTTGCTAGGATAACTTGTTAATTAGTTTTTAATTGGCATTTAATCGGATTAGATTAGCATAAGACCCTAATCACCCCCCTCTAGGGTCCAACAGGGAGTTCTTTCGTTTATCGAAAGGGGACTCCGAAAGGAAAGTGGACCTCTTGTTCATGGAAAGTGTCAAGAGGGCCAGAAAGACATTTTTAGTGGACCCACTGTCAATTGAAATTGATCAGTGAGGGATTTTGGTGGTGAAAAAATATTTTGGGTTATCCTCTAGAATATTAAGTGTAATATTCTTCAAGGAACTTTCCGGTAAATGGGTTATCCTTTCAGGAACTTCCCATTTATTGGCATTAATTGCCTGGTGCCTTCTTGAGTAATCAGGCGATATGCGCCGTTTGAGTAGACCGTGTCTATCACAAACGACCCTTCCCATTTGGGTTCGAATTTACCTTTCTTCTTGGAGTTGAGGATTATCGGTCAGCGAGCAGCGAGGACCAGATCTCCTTCCTTGAAGCTTCTCTGTCGGACTCTTTTGTTGAAATCCCTAGATATTCTGGTTTGATAAAACTCAATGTGTTGTTGAGCCTCCAAGCGCTTTTCATCCAACCTCTCGAGTTCTTCGAGACGTTTTTGATGCTGTTCCTCTGTCGTCATCTCAGTCGCGAGGGCGATCCGAAGGGATGGGATTTGGATCTCCAATGGTAGCACAGAGGGCGATCCGAAGGGATGGGATTTGGATCTCCAATGGTAGCACAGCTTCACATCCGTATACCAACGATTACAGGGTGGCTCCTGTAGGTGTGCGTATGGTGGTGCGATAAGCCCAGAGTGCTTCACCGAGTTTATCGTCCCAGTCTCGTTTATTGGTCTTCACGAGCTTTGACAGGATCTTAATGATCGTCTTGTTAAACGCTTCAGCTAATCCATTCGCAGCGGGATATCGGCGGATTGATTCCTTTTCTTTTACGTCTTCTGGCAGAATACCATACTGGACGTAGTCAATGATGGGAAAACGCCAATCTCGGGACTCAGACCCAATTTGAGTTGAATTCACCTCTTTGGCGTTCACGTTTCTATCCTCTTCTTCTTCAATCTCCGTACTGTATATGGGTACGCAGAGTTGATGCGTCCGTACTGTGACTAACAGCTCAGCTTCGGGAGGCTGTGCCAGTGATACTGCTAGTGCCGCCAGTGCGTCTGCATAAGCGTTCTGGAGACGAGGGATGTATTCAATAAAGAATTCTTCGAAAGATTCTGCCATTTTGATGGCTTCCTGGTGGTACGGGATCAGGTCTTGATTCCTGACTTCATACTCACCGCGAACTTGGTTGACTATCAATTGCGAATCTCCAAAAGCTTCGAGATATTCGACCCCCAGCTCTTTGGCGAAACTGAGTCCAATGAGAAGCGCGTTGTATTCGGCAACATTATTGGAGCACGGACTAGTCAACGAATAAGCCCGAGGCATCACGTGCTTTCCAGGGGAGATTAAGACGACTCCAACTCCAGAGGAAACTGTAGGACATCCCGGGGTTATTACTCTATTAACTGCCCTTGAGGCACCATCGAAGTATAATTGCCATACTTGTTGGTGTGATGTGGTGTTAACCTCGTGGGTTTCATCCGGCAAGTCATCATATACTTCTGCCGTATCTGTGGTCGGGTTTGCCGCCAAAAGATCGCAAATCGCTTGTCCTTTGATCGACTTCTGTTGTTTGAAGTGCAAATCATATTGGGACAAGAGAAGAGCCCATTTCGCTAACCGCCAATTCATAGAGGCCGGTTGCGTCATAAACACCCGTACTGGATTAACATTGGAAATGACGTATATCGTCTGTCCAACCAAGTAATGCCGCATCTTTTGCATCGCGAATACCAATGCGAGGCATTCTTTCTCAATCATCGGATATCGAGACTCGGCGCCTATCAAGGTCCGACTTAGGTAATAAACTGCCTGTTCGTGACCGTTATCGTCGTCTTGTGCTAGTAAAGCACTTATCGAGTGGTTCATCGCCTTGATGTAAATCAAGAACGGTTTACCCGATTTCGGTGCAACGAGAACAGGAGGATTCGCCAGATACGTTTTGATATCTTCGAATGCTTTTTGGCAGGGGGCGTCCCCGATGAATGACACCCCCTTCCCAGAAAGGTTTGAGATGAACCGCCGGATGTAAGCTAGCCGCCCTTGCAATCCTCTGAGCTCTCTCAGATTTCTAGGAGGTTGCAGTTCGTGTATCGTCTTCACTTTGTCAGGATCGATATGTATACCTTTAGTGGTGACGACGAATCCAAGGAATTTTCCGCTAGACATTCCAAGGAAGGATTTAGTAGGGTTCATCTTCAATTGATGGCTTCGCATGAGATCGAACATCGTCTTCAAGTCCTTGATGTGATCTTCTTTGTTGCTGCTTTTTACAACCAAATCATCAACGTAGCATTCGACTATTTTCCTGAGGTGTTCTTGGAAAATTTTAGTCATTGCTCGTTGGTATGTGACGCCTGCGTTCTTTAGACCGAAGGGCATCACCGTGTAGCAAAAGACACCAAGAGGCGTTCTGAACGCTGTATGCTTCTCGTCATCTGGATGCATTTTGATTTGGTTATATCCTGAGAAACCATCCATAAAAGATATTCTCTCAAATCCGCATGTATTGTCGATAATGACATCCGTGATTGGGAGAGGAAAGTCGTCTTTTGGACATGCCGTATTCAGGTCCCTGAAGTCAATGCAAATCCGGATTTTACCGTTCTTCTTCATGACTGGAACGATATTGGCTAGCCAATCTGGATGTTGCTCCTCTCGGATAAATCCTGATTCGATCAATTTCTTAACCTCTGCCTCAATTGCTTCCATAATCTGCGGACAAAACCGTCTTTGATGTTGTTTGACAGGTTTGGCATCCGGCTTGATATCGAGGCGGTGCATTGCCACATTGGGGTCGAACCCTGGCATATCTTCATAGTTCCAAGCAAAGACGTCAATATACTCCCTGATGAGAGCAATTAACTCCTCCTTCTCATTTGGGGGAAGGCTGTCACTGATGAATATGGGCTTCGGGTTGGCCTCGTCACCCATGTTAACTTGGACTATTTTATCTTCAGTGGGCGGTTCTCTTTATTCGAACCTATCGCCGTACTGCATGTTTAGGTGATGAACCCATGGATCTTCCCACGTTAGCATTTGATCGTCGTCTTCTATCGTCACAGGATCGACCGTAGTCATATGCGACATCAGTTTCTTGAACATCTCCCCCAAACTTGCGTCGGAATCCCCAGCTGAAGAATCAGAAGAGTATTCGTTCTTAGTTTTGTTAGCAATTTGATCGATAATTTGCCAACCACATTCATCATCAGACGAGGAAACATAGCCTAAGCCTCTTTTGTGACGGTAATAATCATCCGGTTTCCCTTTTGGCACATATGCTGCTTTAGCTGGGATACGGGAACCTCGATCAAAGTACAAGCCTTCTCCGAGTGTGAAATCATATCCCTGTTTTTCCATGAGCTTGCGCGCTTCAGGACTATACTTAGATAAATGTCGACCAGGTTTATCTTCCTCTTCATCTTCTCTTAGGAAATGATCTGGTAATGGAAAATTCTCTCCTTTATCATAAATCACCTCTTTTTCGACTCCTGTTTTGGCAGGCACTATCAGGGTTGTTCCGAAGGAATGCTGGAGGCGTTTCTTTGTTACATAAGATGATCGGAGCGGCATATGTAAATCAGGATTATCGTGTAGTCCTTTTGTCGCATCA
The DNA here is from genome assembly GCF_001876935.1 of Asparagus officinalis. Classification (NCBI taxonomy): domain Eukaryota; kingdom Viridiplantae; phylum Streptophyta; class Magnoliopsida; order Asparagales; family Asparagaceae; genus Asparagus; species Asparagus officinalis. The sequence continues at coordinate 50,105,058 of NC_033803.1, read as the reverse complement.
TCAAGAGACAACGAGTACTCTAAATCATCATTTATTTCAATATCGGCAAGTTGCCAGTTACAAATTACCTCTGACGATTGTTCATCGTCAAGATTGATTACAAAGGGTACAATGTTATTTAAAACAAAACCACCATTGTAATCGAATCCGGCTTCGGAATCAGCTTCTTCTCCGCTGTCCGTGCCCTGGACCGATGGTTCCGTGTCGGATTCGTTACCATAGAGGAGAAAATCAGTGAAATAATTCTCAAACCCTTTAAATGGTTGTTTATCCACGACCACCGTCCTGACCCTTCCACCAGTGTCGACATTTTTCATACACTGATGTAGGGTGGAGGGAACTATAACATTACTATGGATCCAAGGCCGACCCAGTAGTAAGTTGTATGATGTCTCAGCATCAATCACGTAACACGTGACCTCCGTCTTCAGATCACCCATTTGGCACTTTATCCGGATCTTTCCCAAAGGCCTTGACCCGCTGGTGTTGAATCCGTAAATGACCGTGCCTGTAGACGCCAATTTGCTGACTGGAATACCAAGGCTATGCATAAGGCGAAGCGGCATAATGCTCACAGCGGAACCCGGATCCACTTGCATTCGGTTGACTTCGCTGGAACCAATGTATCCGATGAAATATAGGGGCCGATCATGGTTTGAATTCTTCGTCTGCATATCCTCTTTGGTGAAGGTGATGCAGGGAAGGTTCTTAGCCGCTATGTTGCCATGTTGCATTGACAGTTCTAGCTCTTCAGATGCCGGTTTAACCCGAGTGAGGAATGCTTCAGAATCAGCCAAGGCTTCTCGTAAGGCTTCCCTAGTCTCCTTAGACAACCGCAGCAACTCATACAACGTTATCCGCACTGGAATATTGGCTAATTGAGCCATAATGTCGAAGACGCGCAGAGTTTTCGAATTCTCCGGTTTATCCCTTCCAATCGGACGACTGAAACGAGACTGCTTCGAATTCTGTACTTCCTGGGGTTTTTGTTTATCCGCCGGCTGTCGTCGAGCATCTTCAATCGGTTTAGGAACCGTACGCAGCAACTCATACAACGTTATCCGCACTGGAATATTGGCTAATTGAGCCATGATATCGAAGACGCGCGGGGTTTTCAAACTCTCCGGTTTATCCCTTCCAATCGGACGACTGAAACGAGACTGCTTCGGATTTTGTGTTTCCTGGGGTTTTTGTTTATCCGCCGGCTGTCGTCGAGCATCTTCAATCGGTTTAGGAACCGTAATCACCCCCAGCTCTGTGAGAGTTTTGGCTGGTCCCCGCTTAGTCACCCCCTGCTCAGCTAACTGATCACTAGGTGACGGATAGTTGAAGTGGTACTGGTTTTTGCTTCTAGTGGCAAACACTTCTTGTTCTTCTTCAGAAGGCGGGAAAACAGGAGCTTCATCGCCATCTTCTTCGAAAATTACGGAAGTACCATTGCAGGACTTGCCTTTACCCTTTCTTTTCGAGGAGGTCACCCACTGCTCATCTCTAATGAGATCCGGATGAACCCAGAGGATTTCGCCGTTCGGGACTATGTGTGGCACAAGTCCCTTTTGGCGCTGTCCATGTGGGTCATCATTCACCGTCTTCATTACCACTTTGGTGACGCGTTTCGGCTCGAACCATGTTGTGGGCACCGATCCAAACCTGATTGATACCGCATTTGCTCCAACATTTTTGGATGGCTTCGGGGTTATAACACCTACATCAATTAGCGCCTGGATCTTGTCCTTGAGGTGGTAGCACGACTTGGTAGGGTGGTGGACTGCTCTATGGTATGCGCAATACTTCGGATCCGTCACTTTGCTAGCCACCTCTTGATCCACGATCGCCGGCAACTGGATTTTGTTGTTCTCCAACAAGTACTTGAAGATGCCGGGTACCTCGTCATCTTTGAAGGAGTACACCTTAGGAAATCTTGGCTCCGCTCTTTGCTTCTGAGACCGTTGTTGCCATTGCGGCTGCGATTGTTGTGGCGCTCTTTGCTGCTGCTGTTGCTGAGGTTGCAATTGGAAAGTTTGATTAGCATCAACTGCATTAGCATGTGCCTTACCTTTCCCCCTTGGGTTGAAATTCTGTGTTGGAGCATTTGTCGCCTGTTGGCCTCTCTCCGCTTTCTTTCTCCTAAGGAATCGCTCAGCCTGCTCCCCTCGGACCTTCAGATCCTTCCACGTTTTGGACGGTGCTGTCCCCATTGCTTCTAACACGTCCAATGCGAGGTTGTTGTAGCAAGTCTGGAGAATGAATTCCTCGGTGATCGGGTCCCGGCTGTTCATCGCCTTGTTCCGGAACCTTTTGACGAAGGTGTCGACTAACTCCCCGTCCTTCTGCTTCTCATCGAGCAATGATCCGATAGATATCTCGGTGTCGTCATCGAAGAAATTGGTATGGGATCGATTCCCACTCTCTTGGGTATGGACAGGGAATGCCTGTTTTCTTCGTCTCTTGAGCGGAGATCATTGTGTTGATTTTGCTCTCGAGGTTCTTGATCTTCAAGTTTTCACCCGTGTTTTCACTAGCATTCTCATTACCACCCCCTGCATTGACAGGAGGATTATTGGCATTATGCGTCTCATTCGCATTTGTGTCCTCATCTTCCAGATTAACCGGGTTACGACGACTTGGCTCGCTTTGCTGGTTCGTCAATGCTTGGATTTGTTGGTCATGCATTTCTCTCATGTTTTGCATGGCCATCTGCATTTCGAACCTGAAGGTTTCCTGTTGCTTAGCTAAGGCGTCTTCAAGCATTTTGGCCACTTGCTCCGCACTTATCATAAGTACCTCGCGGGGTTGTCCCTCGCTAGATACCGTATTGTCTGATGCAACCGCGGATCCAGCATCAGATTCTTCATCTTCTGAAGGCATTCTTGTCTGAACCCTACCATAGGTTGCTCGCTTGATGGTTCCGGACTGCAGACGGGTTCTAGGCCGGGATGCTTTCAGGACCGACTCGAGATTATCCCGTGCCGATGTCCCTCTGCTGGTCATGTTGGTGGTGACCCTCGGAAATTCTCCATCTTTAACCACCATTCTTCTTTGCCTGAAACGCCTATGCCTTGGTTTTGGCGCTTCGGTACTAAGCCTTTCGAACACTGAAATTCTCTCGGGGACTGCCTTGATGCAGTTGCACTCAGACAGTACCACCCGAATGAGCTTTGAACAAGGGCACTGAGTTTCTAGCCTTCGAGGATTTCTCTTTCTGGCTTTGCTCGTACCCCCAGCACGATAGTACAGCTCTTCCGTTTGAAAGTCGGAGCCACCTATCGTGTGTTGGCACGATTTCTCAGGTATAACGCAATCATCATCAGACGATAACGTTTCCTTCTGAGAGTGAATTACCTTCTTTGGACTTTCATGAGTCACGTGCCTCGAAACGCGCCTTTTTGGGCGTGAGTTCTCGGTAGGCTCCTGGACTTCAATGCGCAAGTTGGTGCGCATGACTGTCCTGGTCTCTTTGTCATGTTGGAGGTGACGGTGACCCCCAGCATGTTGCGTCGTCCGGGGCTTCTTCATCGGGCCCAAACGATCTTGAACAGGAGCTTTGCCTCTCTCGTCGGGAATTGGACCGAGGCGCTCCAAAACTGATTTCTTCCTTTGGGACGATTCTGCATGACCTCCCGAAGAAGCTAATGGAATTACCGGCGACTTGGGTTGATTCGCCGGTGGTCGAACTTTTGTTGGAGGCTGCTTCGGCCTCCATACTTGGCGGGTTGGTAATGGCTTTTTGGCCACATCCTTCTGCAATCTCCTGCGGGCTTCTTCGGCTTGAGCCCGCGCCTGCGCTGATAGTGCGCGGCGTTTGCAGATACATTCTTCTAGTGTTGAACGATTCCGTTTGACCCGGACACATTCCATTGTTGGCGGCTTGGAAGAGGCGCCGTTCATCTGTACGTCCAAGTCTTCAAGTCTTCAAAAACTCTGGGTTTGCTCTTCAATCCGGCAGAGTTTCGGCTCTTGAAAGTTCGACCTTGGTGGCGGCTTCTTGGCTACCTCTTTCTGCAGCTTTCTACGGGCTTCTTCAGCTTGAGCCCGTGCCTGCGCTGATAGTGCGCGGCGTTTGCGGATGCGTTCTTCCAGCGTCGAACGATTCCGTTTGACACGGACCCATTCCATTGTTGGTGGCTTGGAAGAGGCGCCGTTCATCTGTTGTTGAGGCTGTTTGCCTCTCTTGTTCTTCAGACCCGCGTTGTAGCGGACTCCGTCGGTGGACTCCATCGTTTTGGCGAATTGTTTGGCCAAGCGTTGGCGTTGCCTTTGGCGGGCTCTCTTTGAGAGAGTCACCGCTCCTTTGGTGACGGAGGAATTGGTTGGAACCAGCTTGATCTGGTTGGAGGTTGGTGGAGCCTCACCCGACGCAGCTTTGGCGTCAATCGGGGTGAGATCGTCGTTGGTAACTTCAACTTCTTCGTACCAACGTACCTTTCTCCTGGAGGAGAACTTCTTGGACTTACGGGGGGAGGTCGATCCGTACGAGGATGACATATACTCCTCGAACTTTTGTTGGTCGAATTCATACTCGACCTCCTCCTCGACCGGGATCGAGATCCGCGGCTGCAACGCTCCGATCTCGGCAGCGAGATCGGTGGCTCCCACTGTGGTCGCCAGATTGTTCGCGGGAAAAAATATGTCTTTCTTCGCTTTTTGAGTTACAAAGATCCGGTCTTTTTATAAGATCCGGTTACAATGAAAATCAAAGAAAATAAAAAAAAGATTACAACTTTCTCCTTGTTTGTCGAACAAATCGCGAGCTCCTGTTTTGCGGTCGCTCGCTTTGTGGGTTCTTTGCCTGCGCCGGGGTTTATCCGTGGACCACCGCGAGATCTAGATCTGGTCGGATCTACACAGTATGACGAGTATTATTTCGCCAAGGAAATAATAGCCGAGGGTACTATTTCGCCAAGGAAATAGTAACCTTTAATTCTCGGGATCAAAGACCAAGCTTTGATCCGGAGTACGCCTCCGAGCCACCTATAGGTGGCTCGGCCTTGGCCGAGCCCCCCTTAGGCGTGGTTTTCCATCGTTTTCCATTTTCGGTTCAGTCCGTGATCCGGTTCTGTGGTTGATTTATCCAAACTTGAATCGTTGACCTGATTTGGCAGTAAATCTGATTCCTGATTTGGCAGTAAATCCACTTATGAGTTCGAGTCCGAAACTGATCTTGATTCGATCGTGATTCGTCCGAGTCTGCCCTTGGTTGGATGACTCGTTGACTCTTCGAACCCTTGGCTTGATTCCACACGCGAATGGATGTATTCTGTTGCTTGCGTGCGATTCGTTAACCTCGTCGCCTCATTACTCCGCTTCATTGCGTGTCACTTGGCTTCGGCGTTGTGGGCTGACGCTCGTGTTTGGATATGTCGCCCGATGGTTCGTCGGTTTGTGCCGAGCTGTGCTAAGGGACCTATAAGCAGTTTTATACGCCTACAGTATGCACAATGATGAGTTGAATCAAATGAGAAAACGAATATCTACCTTAGATTCAACACTAAACACTTGTATTGCTAATAATAAAAAGCTTATGGACTTATGTGCAAAGTTCAATGTTAATTCTTCCAAGAAACCTATTCACTATGCACATATGTATGACAAAATTCATAAATGTTCTATTTGCGGTCTTAAAGGCCATTTAGCTCAATTTTGTCATAATGCACCAAAAATTGACAAACCTATTCATGATTATGCATCCCATCAAGCTTCTTCATCACATACACATGTACACACACATAGTATAAATCATAAACATGCTCATGTGTATAAATGTGATTATTGTGGTCGTTTTGGTCATTTGGCCATGTTTTGTTTCGATTTGAAAAGAAATTCTCGTTTGCAAAATAATTACAAAGAAAAATCTATTTTTGCAAATGAATCACGTGCATTCCATTTCGATCAACGTAAACCATTCAAACCTCTACATTCCACAAATTACAATTGTATGGGTCATGTTTACAATTTTTGCTTTGGTCGTATAGGTGCACAAAATACGCCCAAACGGGTTCATAACCCTAGGGCCTTGGATTTAAATGATAGGGGTCATGTCTCAAGTTCTAGTGGTACCAAAATGATTTGGGTACCAAAATGATTTTTATAGTATTTCTTTTGTTTTTGATGGTTTGTTTTGTTTTTATTTTGAATAATTGGTTTTTTGAGCTTTGAATGACAAATTGTATTCTTTATGTTAAAATAAATTATTTGTATGATTTTATAATTAAAAACACTTATATATATCTTATAAAACTTTTAGTATTTTATAAAACAAATTTCCAAAAGGTCTAAATTGAAAAATCTCTCAAAACTAATTTTCCACATTACCGGCTCTTTATTTTCTCGCGGTCGACCGACCCGGTCGACCGACGAAGTCTCTGTAAGTTGTTTCGGTCGACCGCGTCGGTCGACCGACAGAGATTTTCAGCAGTGATTTGTTTTATTTTATCGCGTTTCGGTTTTTATTGGATATTTGCTTTGAACCCGATATCATCTCCACCATTGATCCAGCTATTGAATTGATCCCAGCCTTTTCTTCAGCCTCTCAAAGACCCGACTCCTCACTTTCTTCCCCAATTCAAAATTTTCCCCAAATTCATTCTGTTTCCCCACGGTCGCCTGCCTCTGTCATCTGCCGATCTCAAATCGGTTCTTCCCCATCTAATTCATCTGGGTTTTTGCTAGGTAATCACTCTCTCAACTCTTGATCTCTTTTCTCTAATTAAATGTTTATTTTTCTGGATCCAGGGTTTCTATTTTTAGGGCAGTCTTTAATTTACTCAAATTTTTTTTGTTGTTTCCAGGGGTTTCTATTTTATCTCATATCTGATCAAAACCCTAGTTGTTCATAATCTATCATGCCTCCCAAAAAGAGATCAAAACCTGAGTCTAGTTCATCCTCTAAAAGGGCTTCTCATTATGAAGATTTTCTTTTGTTTAAATCTCTTGTTAAAAAATACAGGGAGTTGTGCAAATTGAAAATTATTCCAACCAGATATATCAAATTCAATCACTTAGTTTTGTTTGACACTTCCTCCATTCTTAACAGTGTTGGGTTGGCTAGGTTGTTAGATGAGGAAGAAAAAGTTCCCTATTATCCTTTCTTAGTTTATCTATTCTATGCCAACCTGTCTGTTATATCCTCTGCTGATGGTCGTCAGACCATTACTTCATCTGTTAAAAATGTTGAAATATCCTTTTCTGCCAACGAACTTGTGGGGATTCTGAAAATCCCAACAGGTGATGTTGACCTCATGTCCGTTGAGCTTGGTGATCCAGCTGTAAACCAACTCATGTTTAAGCCCGGTTGCTCCAATCCTATGAACAACAATTCTCTCAATCCAAATGCCAAACTCATTGCTAGAATCGTTGCTCATAACTTGATTCCTAAAACCGGTAGTTTCGATCACTTTGCTTCTGACAAGATAAATGCTGTGTATGCCATATTTGCCAAAATAAAAGTAGATTGGGCAACTGTTTTTCTCAATAATATGGCTTCAAAGCATGTCAAATTTCTACCCTTTGGTTCCTTTATCACTCATATCCTTCAACACTTCGGTGTTGATCTCACCAATGAACCCAAAATTAAATCTAAGAAGGATTTCTTTGATAGGGTTTCTCTTTCCATAATACAGATTTCCTTTTCTGATCTCACTCAGCCATCATCCTCTCGTTCCCGGTCTAGAGCTTCTTCCTCATCCACTTTTGATATTTGTGACCGTCTGGATCGTCTTGAGACTCAGTTCTCAAACGTTCAGAAGAAAGTCTCAACAATCCAAATGGATGTTAGGACCATTCTTTCATATCAGCGTCAGTCTCTCGGGATTCCGGATCCCTCTTCTAGTTCTGAGTCTGATTCTGAGGAGGACCCTGCTGATGGCTCAGGCTCTGCTGATGGTGATGGTGATGGTGATGGTGATGGTGATGATGATTGATCCTGCAGCTTATTGGAGTTCCTTTATATTGATTCCCATGTTTTTTTGTGATGTTTCTTTTTGAGTTGTAAAACTTGATATCTATGCTTTTTGTTTGAGTGTAATAACTCTATATTAGTGTGGAACTATGTGGCTTTTATGTATGGTTTGCTATCTTGTGGAACAAACTATGTTTATGCTAAAACATGTTGTTTCTATATGCTTAAGTGATGATTTATGATTTATTATGTTAGTTTATCTTTTCTGTGATCAATGCATGGTTGAAACAATGTTCATGTTTTGTTTATGGAATATAAGTTGCTAATGATGAGTTCCTTGATTTATATACTGTTTACGATTTTTTATAATTATTGTTTAGCTCCTATATATGTTCTATAGATGTCATTAATTCAATTTGACAGGGGGAGCTTTTGGTATACTTTTTTATTATCTGTGCTTATATGCAGGGGGAACGTTGCTCCTAATTTGTTTCTTTTTCCCTTTTTGATGTTGTCAAAGGGGGAGAAAAATCCACATATGGTTTACAAAATTGATTTTTTTTATATGGTTTATGTGATCATTCATGTATGATTTATTCATGTTTGGCTTATATGTGGGTTATCTGTTTATAATTCATATTCATGTATAAATTGTTTGCCATCATCAAAAAGGTGGAGATTGTTGACCCTATAGTTTTGATGATGATTTGTCAAATAATTTATCGCTAATATATTCTCTAGTTTTTGTGTTTATGTTTCTCTTTTCAGGTATTTCAACACACGTTAATCAAGCGTTAAAGATTCAAGTTCTTTTGTGTGGTTTTACCTGGGTATATGTTTGTTTTACTTACATATATTGTATGATTATATCTAAGCTCAATATATGTACACTTAACACGATTTTTGACGTTTTCCATCATATAAATGATTTTTCATCAAACGTTGTTATAATATCTTATATCTCATATTTACAAGCCTTATGTTAATTTTCATGTTCACGAAAAACAGGTTTTCTGAACACTTTTCAAAAACAGGGAGTTTTCACAAACGAAAATTGATATTCCAATAATTCCTTTTCAAACATGTTTATTTCATCATTTAGAAACTTTCCCCAAAGTTTCACTATTTTTGGATTTGATTTGATATTTTTAATGAATTTTCCAAACAGCCCTAAAAACCTGTCATATACAACATATCAGTTTTCGGTCGACCGGTGCGGTCGACCGACAGTTGTATTTTTCCTGAGCTGCTCACGGTCGACCGCACCAGTCGACCGAGAGACCTCCAGAGACTTTTCCGATCGACCAAAAATTCCGTCGGTCGACCGCCAGCTTTAAATTCCTATTCTCTGAGTTTTTGAGCTTCGCGGTCGACCGGACCGGTCGACCGCCGAACTGTCAGAACTGTTCTAACGGCTAGTTTTTCCAGCTGTTTTCAAACTGGTTTTTTGGTCTTTTACTTATGTTTTTGCTGTTGTATTGGGATGCTATAAATACCCTATTGCTGCTCTTCTTCTATTGAATCCAAGAAATCCAAGTTTGGTGTTTAACAAAATATTAATTGTGTTTAAGAGCTATTTAAAGTTGATTTCATCAATCCATTTTCAAGAGAAGTTTTTGTATTTAACTTTTGTTTGTGAGAATCACTTGTAATACACTTGTACACCGAGAGAAGTGTGAGGCGAGGGTCAAATCCAATAGGAGTGGCGTCGATTGACGAACCTAGGGAGAGGTTGTAATCGAGCTCTTGAGGAGGAGGACACGGGGTAGGTTCCTACACTTAGTGTGTAAAGTGTGATTGCATAGTGTTTATGTAGTGTGAGAGTTTTCGTTGATCTTGTAAACCAAGTGTGTAGAAGTTCCGGCTTCCAAACCGGATTGTGATAGTGGATATCTCCTCGAGGTGAGGAGCGGGGACGTAGGTCGTGGTGACCGAACCTCGTAAACATATCGTGTGTTTGTGTTTTGCTTAGCGTATATTTTATTCATCATTATTGTTCATATCCATATCATATTTCTTCTTGCAAGATCAAATTGATCAAACCCACTAAGAGGACCCCGGCAAGGCTGTAAACTTGAGTGTTGATGCCCATCTGGTTGAAGGCGTCCATAAAGAGGATGTTGGTGGAGATTACGACATTGATTAAGATTCTTTTGACTCGAAAGTCATTAATCTCGGCTAATATAATGACGGGGCCATCATGAGAGGTCTTCACACCTCTCAAATTAGCGTTGTTGAAGGAACTAGACTGATCTATTCTTTACCTCTTCTCACAGAGGTTGACTACCAATGCTTGTTGAGCAAACTTCTGCCTAGCGTTGTTTGACATTCCCCCTGCCGCTAGACCATCGCTGATAGTGTTGATGACACCTCGACTACCTGTCTCTTTGGGTTGGTCATCTAGTTAGTATTGGCGACGGGGTAATCTTGAGCGAGATCTTCTCTCTGACTTCTTCGGAGTTAGTTCTCCTCTATCTCGTCGAGAGATAAGCCTCCTTAGCAGCTCTTTCTGCATCATGTCATTAATATCTCTTTGGAGAACTCTACAGTCATCGATGTGATGGTCGTGATCTCTATGATACTAGTAATATTGCTTGGAATCTCTAGATTGAGGGTCTAACTTCATAATTAGTGATAGGGTCTATGACGAGCGAGTCGGCCAGCTTGATGTCTTTTAACCTTGTAGAGATCACGGTCATGGCGACCATGTTGCTACGGTCTTCAACTTCTAGCCTTTTAGCTTTAAATCTCTTGAAATAATCTCTAAGACTCTCCTTCAGATTCTATTTCATTTGCGGCTAGACATGGGAGGATTTCGTCTGCTTGGAGTCAGTCAAAAAATGATGTGCAATTTTTTGGCTAGGTTGCTCAAAACTAGACTTTTTGTCTAATGAGTTCCATCACATCTTAGCACTTCTCGACAATGTGACAGGGAAGGCTCTACAGTTGATCAGATTGGTCACCTACTGCATGTGCATCAGGTGATAAAAGTTCTACACATGCTTCGCTATATCTTCCTCGCCTTTATACTTCTCAATATGTGGCATCTTGAACTTGGTACAAGGAGTATCCATGATCCAATCGACATCGATGGTGTCTACAATGGTGTTAAATATCCAGTCATAACAAGACACGAGGTTAGTGGTGGAGGGACCCAGAGTAGCGTAAGGGTGTCTGGTGGTACATAAGGTCGTCCACACAATGCGTTCATGGACGCTATGGTGTAAGATGGGGATCTTCCACATAGCCTCTACGTACTATAGCGGTTATTGGGGATGAGTGGTGAAACTTATTTATTGGTGAGGCAGAGGAGAGGTGTATTTAGCATGATCCTTGTGTGCTCATTACTCAGCTTGACACACCGGAGGAGGAATGCATGATGGAGAAGGGTGTCAGGGAGGCATCCGTTTGAGGAGTTTGTAAGTGAAGTAGGCAAACAGTTGCTAAAAATATTGAGAAATTCTTCGGGTGGATTCCTCCTATTGGGCTTGAGTGACATAGTCCGCAACACATGTTTCTTCAATAGGAGAAATTAATGATCGTCTTGGACAATCAGACTCAGCCATTTTGCACAAAGTTGAAAAGGAGGCCCCACGGTGGGTGCCAAACTGTTGATATCAAATATCAAAAAAGGGGTTTAGTGTCAATTGTGTTGGGTTTTAGGGTTTCTCAAACATCTTATGATGGCTGCATGTCAAGCTGAAGGTTTGATTCTGCAAACAAATAACACGTAAGTGAAATTACCCTAGAGGGGGGGGGGAATAGGGTATATGCTAATTTAATCCGATATTAATGCCAATTTAAATCTTATTAATAATTATATCCTAGAAAGATGATATTTAACAAATTATGAGCAAGGATGTGTAATTAAAAACAAGAGAAAAATAAACATGAACACAAGATGCAAATGAGATAGTGCGCAAATAACAATCGTAAACACACAATATGATCATAGAGTTTGATCACCTTATGATGGACCCTAGAGGGGAGGGGGGTGATTAGGGTCAAGAGGCTCTAATATGCAATAAAAATTAAACACAAGCAAACCACAATATTCTAATGCAATCAAAGTAAAAGAGATAGGGTTAGGAATCGTTATCCTTTGACGCGCGATGTGTTAACGAGGTTCGGTCCACTAACCTACGTCCCCGCTCCCCACTCTCGAGGAGAAATCCACTACACACCCGGTTTGGAAGCCGGAACTTTGTCTACACAGCGATTTCCTCTCAATCTCTCACTACACAGTTGATCTCAACAGATCACACTCCCTCACAGTTGATCTACACAAGATCACACTCACAAAGTAGTAGAAATGATGCAAGACTCTCTCTTTACAAGTCCCTATGGCAAAGAGAAAGAGTACTGAAGCTGGGAAGTGAATCACACACAAAAACAGAGAGAAAACACAGAAACCAGACTTTGAAAATTTTTCTCAGGAAGACAGCGTCTCTCTGGTTTTTGCAGAAGTTAGGGTAACTTAGAAGATGAAGGAGAAAGGGTTTAAATAGGATAGATTAATCATTTTAAAATCACAACCCAATCTTCCCAATTAAGAAAATAATCTCCTATTCAGACTATTGCCACAGACTGTGCCAAACACAGTTAAGTGATAGCACAGTAACCAAGGCAATCGACCGTTTGAAAAAGCTCTCAGTTGACCGAATAAACTTTCGGTCGACCGCCAGAACGTTCGGTCGACCGAAATGATGAATTCGGTCGACCGACCGAAAATCCGGTCGACCGCGAGCAGGTTTGAAAACAAAGAAAACAAGCAGAGAGTTTATCGGTCGACCGGTGCGGTCGACCGATAGAAAATTCGAGTTTTCGGTCGATCGCACCGGCCGACCGACGAACTCTCTGGAGTCCAGTGACGAAAGAGCTAAAGTGCGGTCGACTGGTGCGGTCGACCGCATTCTGATATATTCCAGAATAGTGTTTTAACTCAACCAAAAATATTTAGAAAATATTTATTTGACCTCTGAAAATTATGAAACTTTGTAAAATGTTTTTAATGCTAAAAACAAACTGTTTGAAAAAGGAATTTTGCAGATAGGTCCTCATACTTGTGTAAAATAGTATTTTGTGAAAAATGCTTAAAAGCTTGAGTATGAAAACGTGTGTGTGAGTCCCAATAGCTTCAAATGAATTCAATAACTCTTTGCCTACATTCTAATACTAGAGAGAGAATAAAAATTAGCTAATATCCTCACATAGATTACAATTCTTGAGTCTTGATATAGCTTGAGTTTGGATGAAGCTTTTATATGAATTTGTTGTTCTTGAAATAACATTGCTTCATCACTATGCCTCCTCCTCCTTTGGATATCATCGTTGTAGCGTATATTCCATCCAATCCTCCATAAATGGCACTAACAAGCTTGATAAATGAATTTACTACATTTGCACTCAATAAGCCATTAGTACCGTTAATGGTGGTTGTAAAACATCATCAAAACATAAGGGCTAACAATCTCCCCCTTTTTGATGATGACAACCAACCATTATAAGAGAAAAAATAAAATAGCTTATAGATAGGTGCTCCCCCTATCTATGAGCTCCCCCTAAATATATGTAACAAATGAGGAGATTTCTCTCCCCCTTTGTCACCATCAAAAATGGGGAAAAGAGAAATATAAAATGCAACTAAACAAGCAAACAATGTAGAACTTTCACATAGTGCATAAGCCCAAACCATTTTTTATGCGACAAAAATCATCCTCTCCAAGAGGCTTAATAAATATATCCGCTAATTGAGATTTTGTATCAACAAATACTAGGGATACATCTTGCCTCTCTACATGATCGTGTAAGAAATGATGGCGCACATCAATATGCTTGGTTCTAGAATGCAAAACCGAATTTTTGGAAATATTTATGGCACTTGTGTTATCACAAAAGATTTTAATATTTTGAAAACTCAAATCATAGTCAACTAAGCTTTGTTTCATCCATAAAACTTGAGCACAACATAAGCCGGCGGCAATGTATTCCGCTTCCGTAGTGGACAATGCAACACAATTTTGTTTCTTGGAAGCCCAAGAAACAAGGGAATTTCCTAAGAATTGGCATGTTCCACTAGTACTCTTGCGATCTACCTTACATCCGGCAAAGTCGGCATCACAAAAACCATATAAATCAAAAGAGGTGCTTCTTGGATAAAATAAACCAAGATTAAAAGTACCATTAACATATTTAATGATCCTTTTAACCGCAATTAAATGAGATGCTTTAGGAGAAGCTTGAAAACGTGCACATGCACACACACTAAACATAATATCGGGTCTACTAGCGATAAGATAAAGAAGACTACCTATCATACCTCGGTATAGTTTTTGGTCCACATCTTCACCACTCTCATCCGCATCAAGCTTAACACTAGTACTCATGGGAGTAGGCGCATGCTTAGAATTCTCCAACTTGAATTTCTTCACCAATTCCTTCGCATACTTGCTTTGTGAAATGAAGATCCCATCCTTAGTTTGCTTGACTTGGAGCCCGAGAAAGAATGTAAGCTCTCCCATCATACTCATCTCAAAGTGATCCTGCATAACTTTAGAAAATTCCTTGCACAAGGATTCATTAGTAGCACCAAAAATAATGTCATCCACATATATTTGAACCAAAATGAAATCATTTTTCCTTTTTCTCACAAAAAGTGTGTTATCAATTGTTCCTTTTGAAAAACCATTTTCAATAAGAAAACTAGAGAGGCGAGCATACCAAGCCCTAGGAGCTTGTTTCAACCCATATAAAGCTTTTTGTACCCGGTAAACATGATTAGGAAAAGCATGATCTATAAAACCGGGGGGTTGCTCAACATACACTTCCTCTTCTATAAAACCATTTAAGAAAGCACTTTTGACATCCATTTGAAATAGTTTGAAATTTTTAAAACTAGCAAATGCCAAAAACATCCTAATAGATTCCAACCTTGCAACCGGTGCAAAGGTTTCATCATAGTCTATGCCCTCCTCTTGATTGTATCCTTGGGCAACCAAACGTGCTTTATTTCTAGTTACAATGCCATGTTCATCAAGTTTGTTTCTAAAAACCCATTTTGTACCAATAACACTAGCATTGTTAGGTCTAGGAACTAACTTCCAACAAAATTCATCATTTAAAGCATCATTAATCTTTTTAGGTTCTAGTTGAGATAGAAATGTAACATTACCACACTCACTCAAGGCTTTTGAGCGAGTAATAACTCCTTTTGAAGGGCTTCCAATAATTTGTTCCTTTGGATGGTTTGATGTGAATTTTCAAGCTTTAGGAGGTTCAATTTGTTCATTGTCATTTGAGCTATCCACATCATTTTGAGCTTCTATAGAAGGAGTATCATTGATTTGCAATAAGTCCAATCCTCCTTCAACATCATCGTCATCATCTTTCCTAGGTAGAAAAACTTGAGAACCAACATTAGTCTCATCAAAAGTAACGTTTATATATTCTTCAACAACGAGACTTCGTTTATTGAAGACCCTATAAGCCTTACTTCGAGGTGCATAGCCCAAGAAAATACCAACATCAATTTTGGAGTCAAATTTATCATGGTGATCTTTTGTATTTAAAATAAAACATTTACAACCAAAGATACGAAAATAACCAATAAAAGGAGTTTTTCCATAAAAAAGCTTATATGGAGTTTTCTTAAGCTTTGGGTCTAATCAAAACACGATTTAAAACAAATCAAATGAATTAAGCATAGTGCGTGCCATCTCTTGTATGGTACGATTTTTCCGTTCAACAACACCATTTTGTTATGGTGTTCTAGGAGCGAAAAACATATGAGTTATACCATGATGAGCACAAAAATCATAGAAAAATTCATTTTGAAATTCACCACCTTGATCACTTCTTATTTTAACAAGTTTCAAATCTTTTTCATTTTCAATTCTTTTGACATGATTTGCAAATTCTTTAAAACAATCATTTTTCTTAGCAAGAAATATTGTCCATGTAAAACGAGAAAAATCATCAATAATCTCAAAAACATAGTGTTTGCCTCCAAGAGAGGTAACACGCATAGGACCAAACAAATCAAGATGAAGTAATTGCAAGAGTTTAGAAGTTGATACATCATTGATGGATTTGAAAGAGGATTTTGTTTGTTTACCTTTAACACAATCCTCACATGTGGTATCTTTGATGAAGTGCAAGCTAGGTAATCCTCTCACAAGATTTCTCTTGGACAATTTTGATATTAACTCCATATTTGCATGTCCAAGTCTTTTGTGCCAAAACCAAGGATTTTCATCAATTGCCGCAAGACACTTCACATCTTGATTTACTAATTCATTTATCTCAAAAATGTATACATTAGATTTGCGATTAGCAATAAAAATAATTTTCTCATTCATACTAATGATGCATTTATCCGGTTTAAATGAAATATCAAAACCTTTATCACTTAATTGGCTAATGCTAAGAAGATTATGATTCAAACCATTTACCAAATAAACATCTTCTATAATGGGTGAGGGTTTCTTACCAATAGAACCGATACCAATAATTTTACCTTTCTCACCACCACCGAAGGAGACACTACCTCCTTCAATCCTTGATAGGGTTGCAAATAACTCTTTGTTGCCCGTCATATGATGTGAGCAACCACTATCAAGGTACCACATCTCCTTACGTCGTTGCCGTGATGTTCCCTACAAAAGATGAAGATGAAGGTGTAGTAGCTTTAGGTACCCATGTCTTGGGTCCTGTTGGACCTTAGAAGGGGGGGGTGATTAGGGTCAAGAAGCTCTAATATGCAATAAAAATCAAACACAAGCAAACCACAAAACAGTAAAGCAATTAAAGTAAGAGAGA
>NC_033803.1:50072596-50087344 GCF_001876935.1 Asparagus officinalis | reverse complement strand
TTCAGAACAAGGATAAAAAGTTGTAATCCTTTCTTTTATTTTTATTTGATTTATTCATGTAACGGATCATTAATAAAAGACCGGATAGTCTGTAACCGAATAAGTTTTTCACTCTACTTTAACAATTTAAGTTTAAATAGTTGTGAAGTAATCATGGAATCAATAAAGAAAGAAACGTAATTTGTCCCCGTGGCGAACAATAATTTCTGAAGTGTCACTAATCGCGATCCACATGAGCCTAATCGAGCGTCGGACGAACGATTTGAAGTGAGTCGGCGAGCTAACGTGAGCGGATAGGGTTTCGGAACAACCAAGACCCGGACCATCGGGCACCCGCACTAGTTTCACTGTTCACGAATAGGACAACGCCCTTCATGCCTCGGCCACTCTACGGATAATCCAATCACCAGAGCGGATCAAATTCTTCGTCAAGCATCCAACGCACCTGGAATCACTCAAATCCGAGTTCGGACGAAGAATCTACGGGGAAACCAACAAAACACCTCATATGGAGTCTCGGCAAGCTCGAAACACCCGAGGGGTGTCTTGGCAAAACCAAGACACCCCAGGGGTGTCTCGGCCAAGCCGTCTCGGCCATGGCGAGACACCCCAAGGGTGTCTCGGCCATGGCCGAGACACCAAGGGGTGTCCGCACCCCTTGATGGTCCCCTAGCCCCCCTCTTGGCCTATAAATAGACCCCTTGGGTCCTCTTTCAAAGGGCTGGATTTATTTTGTCTTGGAGCAAGGCTAGAGAGAGGAGGGGAGGATTTTTGGAGAGCTTGGCGAAGCCCTGCTGCAGTGAAGAGTGGCCGTGAGCTTCAACAAGAGGAGGAGAGGTCTTGATCAGAGCCTTCATCACCCGTCCGAGCCTTAGTATTAGCCTTTAGCGTTAATACTAAGAAGAGCTAATACCTCGCTTTAGCCGAGGTATACGCTTATAGCTTCTAGATCTCACGCGGATCGACGAAATTCTGCTTCTATATCCCTTCGCGGATAGACGAAGCTCTGCCCAATTTTCTCGGAACAGATCTGATTGCCCCGGTGGTCCACGGATATCAACGTCCCCGTCACAGGCCAAAGACCCACGCAAGCAAGAGATGACAAACAGCTCTTGCGTTTGTTTGAAAGGAGTTGCATTTCTTTTGTTTTCATTGTGTACCGGTCTTATAAAAAGACTATCTTTTTATTTCATTGTAACGATCAAAGTTGTAATGAATGCAGCAATGAATACAGCGACTTTTTCCGCAAACAAGGAGACCCTGACTAGTTCCTTATAAAAGTATGCCAAGATCGCACTACCCTATGATAGAGCACTGCACACCTCAAAATCCTCAAGTAGGGTCAGCCATCGTACATATACAAGGCTTTTGCTCGCATCAGAAAATAACATACACCCTATCATGTGCAAAATGTAAGCATGAGCATAATACTGAATTGTCTCCTTTGTGGCGTCATCAGGTATATCTCCCATAAGCTCCTCTTAAAGCCACAATAGCTTAATCGCACCACTCCTCAAATGAGGAACCTGCCCAAAAAGCCTCTCACATAGATCGGCCTAATTATGGTCATCCGTGCCCATAACAACAAGACCAATAATCTGAAGCCCAAGTATGAAGGCTATGTCCTGAAGTGTAATGGTACACTCCTCTATATGCATATAAAAGGTGTTGGTCTCTGCCCTCCACTTCTCAATCAAAGCACAGATAATGGCCTAGTCAAGTCTAATCCATCTCATTGAGGAACACTTCGAAAAATCGGCATAGTCTACCAATTGTAGTGCTTGATCATCCTCTATCTCCTCGGTCGAATGACTCTGGAAATGATCAACGATGTTGATTTTAGGTACGACCTGCACATTTATAAAATTTGAGATAATCACTTAGAATACACAAATTGAAACTATCGCAAAAATAGAAAATATATACATAATTATTTTACCTATCCTAAGCCAATACTGTGGGAATGATGATCTGTTTGAAGGTTCATTAGGCTGTGGATCCTCTAATACGACATACTCATTGTTAAAATAAGATCGGTTAATTTATTGATTGTCCCCTTCATTACAATCTATCAAACACATCACACTATTAATTTGTAAGTCGTCCTCCTCATCATCGTCCTCGGATTCGACACTAGCATTCTTATCTTCTATCATCACTCCTGTGGATGGCCTTATATCTTGATGGGGATCATTATCATTGAAGGCGCTTGAAGTCCCCACAAGCGAAGGACAGCTCAAGTATTGTGATTATGTCCAATACATTCCTGTTGTAGAGACAAAAAACCAGTCAAGTCAACTTCAAGTTCCTCCAACATGCGAGAGTACACTCCATCGTGATTCACCACTTTGCCAAAATTTCTATGATGCTTTTCAATAAATAATTCCACTGAATGCTTCTCGTCATTCAATATGCAGACGAAACCCATATCGTAGTCACTTGCGATTTAAATGCTGCTTGTTTATTCCCCATAACGAAATAATTACAAATCACGTTGAGGAAATACTCACGTGGATTAGTTGATGTAAGCTTGTGTAAGTCATTATTCAATCCATCGAAAGTACATGATTTGGATATAAACAACGGTTTCGTCACACCTTCTTCACATACAGGCATATTATTCTTGAGATAGTTAATCTTCCCATCATACGAACAAAGGATTAAGATTAGATCATTCATCGTTACCTCTGAGGAGTAGACATTTTCAATATCAACTAGTATTACACGAAAAACACTAAAAAATATTTACAATTAAGTTCCCGAATTTAAATTTTATACTAAAATTTTATAATTCCATAATTTTTACCATTGGTCAAACCCCTAAAATTTTCATTTCCCTAGTTTTAACAATTCCCTAATTTAAATAATTTAATCAATATTCACTTTTAAAAATTCAATTCAGTAATTTTTATAAATTTCCTTAACTTCCCATCAAAATTTTAACAAATTTTCTTATTGTTTCTTCACAAAATTCAAAAATATTTAAAAATTTAATACAAAATCTAAACTACAACAAGCTATTATGATGAAATAGTGAGAATATGTAAAAAAATAGGAGAAAAACTAAAAAAGTTTAAATTTTTTTTACCAAAAATAAGTTCAAGCCCTAAATTTAAGATCCGAAGATCTCCAGCGAACTTCGGCCCTAAAGGAGGCCGATGGCGGTGATGGGACAAGATTGGAGATGACGGGTGTATACGGAGTCTCTAGTTGTAGCAGATCTAAGAAGTTGGCGAAGAGAGAGGAGAAGCTGAGAGAGAGAGAGAGAGAGAGAGAGAGAGAGAGAGAGAGAGAGAGAGAGAGAGAGAGAGATACAGAGAGAGAGAGGGAGGGAGAGAGAGGATATAGCGGTTTAAGTTAGGTGGGGTCCCCTGTAGGCATCGAAAATTGCCTATAGTTCTCCACAACCGGTTCAGTGTTAACGAGCGACGATGAACGTCACCATCCAATCCACATGAGCCTAATCGACGTCGACGAACGACTAAAGTGAATCGACGAGTTACATGAGCGGATAGGACTTCGGAATCACGAAGACCCGGACCAATCGGGAAGCCCGGCACTGTTCACAAAAAGGACAACGCCCTTTATGCCTCGACCACTCTACAGATAATCCAATCACCAGAGCGGATCAAACTCTTCGTCGCGCATCCAACGCACCCGGAATCACTCAAATCCGAATCCGGACGAAGAATATACAGGGGAACCAACAAAACACCTAAACGGAGTCTCGGCAAGCTCGAAACACCCGAGGGGTGTCTTGGCAAAACCAAGACCGGTCAACGCGTAACCCTAGGTCAACGCCAGTCAACGCGTTGCAACCGAAGTCAACGTTCGACGATTCGAAACCCTAGGGTGGACGCCGGTCAACGCGTAACCCTAGGTCAACGCCGGTCAACGCGTTGCGATAAAAAGCCAACACACGGGGATCCGAAACCCTAAGCCAGCACAATGTGGCGGAGGTAGTTCAAAGTCAACTCAATGACACGAGCCAAACTCAATTCATCAGCTGCAGACTCGAGACTCCGACGACGGCCAGACGATAAACGCAGCGCCGGAAGAACCTCGGCTATTCGTCAAAGCATCGGATAGATCGAAAATCGAAAGAGTCAAGAGTTGAAGCTAACTACGCCGACTGAAGGCCAGATCAATCACATCCAAAGTATTCCAGCCTCTTCTATAAAAGAAACGAGTCAGGAACACTTTGGAGGGGGTATCTGTAGGCATCAAAAATTGCCTATAGTTCTCCACAACCGGTTCAGTGTTAACGAGCGACGATGAACGTCACCATCCAATCCACATGAGCCTAATCGACGTCGACGAACGACTGAAGTGAATCGACGAGTTACATGAGCGGATAGGACTTCGGAATCACGAAGACCCGGACCAATCGGGAAGCCCGGCACTGTTCACAAAAAGGACAACGCCCCTCGCGCCTCGACCACTCTACAGATAATCCAATCACCAGAGCGGATCGAATTCTTCGTCAAGCATCCAACGCACCCGGAATCGCTCAAATCCGAGTTCGGACGAAGAATCTACGGGGAAACAATCGAATACACCTAAACGGAGTCCCGGCGTGTCGAAATACCCCGGGGGTGTCTAGGAAAAGCCTAGACACCCCAGGGGTGTCTCGGCCAAGCCGAGACACCCCAAGGGTGTCTCGCCAAGGCCGAGACACCAAGGGGTGTCCGCACCCCCTAATGGTCCCCTACACCTCCTAGAGCCTATAAATAGACCCCTTGCCCCTTTGTTTTGGGAGGGGGGATTTTTGGAGAGCCTTGGCGAAGCCCTGCTGCAGCGAAGAGTGCCCGTGTGCTTCAACAAGAGGAGGAGAGGCCTTGATCAGAGCCTTCATCACCCGTCCGAGCCTTAGTATTAGCCTTAGCGTTAATACTAAGAAGAGCTATTACCTCGTTTTAGCCGAGGTATACGCTTACAGCTTCTAGATCTCACGCGGATCGACGAAGCTCTGTCCGATATTTCTGGACCGGAAGTTTCTAGATCTCACGCGGATCGACGAAACTCTGTCCGATTTATCCGGACCAGATCTGAGTGCCCCGGTGGTCCACGGATATCAACATCCCCGTCACAGGCCAAAGACCCACGCAAGCAAGAGATGACAAACAGCTCTTGCGTTTGTTTGAAAGGAGTTGCATTTATTTTGTTTTCATTGTGTACCGGTCTTATAAAAAGACTATCTTTTTGTTTCATTGTAACGATCAAAGTTGTAATGAATGCAGCAATGAATACAGCGACTTTTTCACCAAACATCCCCAACTTCATGGGATTCTAAATCCTGTGAAGTTGCAGGGATCCATTGATAGAGAGCTCGAAGCTCTCTGTCACTTGAACCCTGCAACTTCACAGGATTCTGAATCCCGTGAAGTTGTAGACAAACTTCACGGGATTCTGAATCCCTTCAAGTTTGGTGATACTCCTCCCCCTTCACCAAACAACTTTTATCAACGATGATTAATTAAGAACTAAACTTCACGGGATTCTAAATCTCATAAAGTTTTTGTAACTTATTTAGCATTCTCGATCTAGATATGGCTGAAACTAAGTTGAAAATAGGTCAACTTTGAAAAATAAATCTCGAGAAGGGTTGGTTATGAAAATTTACCCTTTTTGTGATGTACAGACTATAGACTTTGGAGGATATAAACATGTTGCGGGCTTGAATGCAAACTACTTGAAAACCATTGATACATTAGAGATCCAAACCCATTTGCAAAGGGAGGCTCAACGAAGGGGGAGCAAAAGATTAGATTGGTCGGCTTTGACCAACATCTATAAAATCAAACCGATTAGAAATTTTTAAAAATGGACAATGAGCCAACTGAATCAAAACAAATTATTTTGGTTCAGTTTGGTCGATAATTTTGGTTGCTATGGAATTCCAGACCAAGCAGAAGCTTGTCGCTATCATGGCCGTAATTAAGAAAGTGGATGGTGGGTATAACCATTAGCGCAAATAAGACTTGTAAAATCAAAAAAGAGAATGAAATAAGAGCTAAGAAAAGAAGAGATCAGAGGAGAACAAGAGCACAAATATAGCAAAGTGGATTATGGGCATTTAAATGGATGATGGGAAAGTCATAAAAGAGGGGAGAGAGAATTAAACTCATAAAAGAAGAGAGAAAGTCTTGTTTGTGATGAGCTAGGAAGTTTGAACTGGCAAGTGAATTGTTCACATGGGTGGGGCCCAATAACAATTACTATTCATTATCAAATCCTCTACATTCTATCCATTGTTGCGGAGACTTTATTCACTACGGCAAAGAATTTGAACGTTATTCGGTCGGTTCGAGTATTCTGAGTTCCGACCCAAACCAAATGTATAGCAAAACCACACCGAATGGCGAAAGATTGGGCGGTTCGATTGGTTTATTCGATTTTAGTCAAAGTTTGTTGAGCCCTAATGAAGACTAGGGCATGTTTGGATTGTGGTTAGTATAAAGTAAGGGAAGATAGGGGACACATTAACCTTATCAGGCCCCACTCATGGATAATGATCTGGCAGTCAGAATATTCATATAACTGTAGGCAATAAAAATTACCTTAATTCCTAGCGAAGAAGCTCAAAACTGACAAAAACGCTAATATCTCTCAAACCGTAAGGAATTTAGCGAAACGGACATGAGAAAACCAAACCCTTTGGGGTGGATTTGGTTGGCTTCGTCTCGTCGAGATAGTCGATTTTTATATATAATTCGTCCAATTCTAACTTACGGTTTGAAAGTTATGACCCGTTCTTCGTAGCATGTTATGAAGCCCACCTGCAAGACTGGACTTCGTCTGAACATTGAAGTTGGCCTACAATGCTAAGTTCGCCTAACAACTTAGCTCACCTGAACTGATTGAAGCTCGCCTGACAGCTTCGCCTACGAGGTTCGCCACGTAGTGAGGCTTAACATCAAAAGATGAGGTTCACCACACAACGAAGCTTGACATCAAAAGACGAGGTTCGCCATGCAGTGAAGTTCGACATCAAAAGACGAGGTTCGCCACGCAGCGAGACTCGACATCAAAGTTCATCACTGGGACAAAACTCCTCTAGGAAATGAAGCCCTTCCAGGAGACGAAGTTCATCCACAGATGAACCTCGTCAAACGACACCTCACCCCTCAAAAGACGAACTTCTCATTGAAGATGAAGTTCGTTCAGAAACAAAGTTCGTCATTGAAGATGAAGTTCATCATTGCCGTTATTGACGAACCTCGTGCATAACCGTTATTGACGAACCTCGTGCATAACCGTTATTGATGAACCTCGTTTGTCACCATTTCCAGAGGCTACTTTTAAGGAGGGTTAATGACCAATAACTCACCCATTTAAGGAGAGTTAATAACCATTAACTCACCCATTTAAATGAGAGTTAATGACCATAACTCCCTCATTTTAAGAGGAGTTAAAGCCCTTAACTCACTCCATAATGGTCATAAGCCTATAAATAGGCATGATCAATATGAAAGAATGGGAGGAGATTAAGAGGCTAGTCAAAAAGCCTATCTCTCCTCCACTCTCATGGATTTTCATAGATCACCGCCTAATCATTTGGTCTTAGACGTTGAAGCTCATAACAAGCATGACAAGGGTCATTACAATGGCAGATCTCATCTCAAACGATAAAGCTTATCGTTGGAAACAAGATGTGAAGCTCGTCATTGGAAACGAGGTTCGAAGCTCATCATTGGAAACAAGATTCGAAGCTCGTCATTGGAAATGAGGTTCGACGTTCATCTTTGAAAGATGAAGTTCGTCAATGAAAACAAAGTTTATCATCAGACTTGAAGCTCGTCAGTGAAGACGAAGTTCGTCTAAGGGAAATCCACCAGATTTTCTACGCAGGTTAACTCAGCTATCGAAGATGAAGTTCATTAGTGAAGATGAAGTTCGTTAGATGAAGTCAGTGAAGACAAAATTCGTCAGAAGAAGCTCGCTTACTGTAAAGTTTGTCTTATAAGATGAACCTCACTGCGTATTGAGGTTCGCCCAATTTGACGAACTACGTGTCAATCAAAGACGAGGCTCATCGTCCACATGAGATTTAGTTATAACGGCTCCGAAGACTTAGTCAGCCACGTGTACTAATCTTCAGTAGCATGTTATGGTACGCGCTGATTTGGAGGAGGCAGTTACGCCCCTCTACCCGTGATTATAGCACGTCGGTTACGTGCTTAAACCTTATAAATAGCCATGGATGGCTACTGAGAAAAGGGTTCAGACTTTTAAACTCTTGGTAATTTAGACCTCGAGAATCACCAGAGATCAGAGATTCCGTGTGTAAATCCGGAGTTTGAATTTCGATTCCAGCCGGCTAACTAACATGAGAAGCTCCAGCAATCTTGTTCTGATCGTCAACGGGAGGCAATCTCGACTCAAGCATCAGGGGAATCATCCTTTCGCCACCAAGAACCCACGTTAAATCATAACAAAATATACATCTAGAGCCACATATAACACACACACACACATATACATCTAGAGCCACACATAACACAAATATACATAACAGTACAGGTTTCATCACAACAACAACATCACAGTGAATAATCAAGTGGAAACAAGAAAATATAACAATTGCCTAATGTTCCAAATCTATTGGATAGCATAGACTT
The DNA here is from genome assembly GCF_001876935.1 of Asparagus officinalis. Classification (NCBI taxonomy): domain Eukaryota; kingdom Viridiplantae; phylum Streptophyta; class Magnoliopsida; order Asparagales; family Asparagaceae; genus Asparagus; species Asparagus officinalis. The sequence goes on along the minus strand of NC_033803.1, from coordinate 50,078,723 downwards.
CAAATCTCTACAAAAAAAATGAATACAAATATTGGCTCAAACACGGCCTTTAAATACTAGATCAATTTACTTAGAAAGAGATATTGTAGGCATCGAAAATTGCCTATAGGTCTCCACGAACAGCTCAGTGTTAAGGAACGACAATGAACGTCACTATCCGATCTACAAGAGTTCGACTGACGTCGGTGAACGATTGAAGTAAACCGACGAACTACGTGAGCTGACAGAATTTCGGAACAACGAAGACCCGGGCCAATCAGGAACCCGGCGATGTTCACAAAAATGATAATGTCCTTCATGTCTCGATCACTCTACAGATAGTCCAACCACCGAAGCGGATCAAACTCTTCGTCAAGCATCCAACGCACTTAGAATCACTCAAATCCGAGTTCAGACGAAGAATTTACGGCGAAAACAATCAAACATACGCAACGGAGCGTCTCAGGCTGAGTTGGGACACCCGGGGTGTCTCGGGAAAGTCGAAACACCCCAGGGGTGTCTAGGAAAAGCCTAGACACCCCAGGGGTGTCTCGGCCAAGCCGAGACACCCAGGGGTGTCTAGGCTTTTCCTAGACACCCCAGGGGTGTCTAGGCACCCTAGGTACTCCCATTGCCTATAAATAGCCCCCTAAGGCCTCATTTTTGAAGATCTAGATTTTTGGAGAAGTTGGCGAAGCCCTGCTGCAGTGAAGAGTGATCAAGCGCTTCAACAGAGGAGAGGTCTTCATCAGATTCTTCATCACCCGTGCCCGTTCCTTAGTATTACCCTTCGCCGGTAATCCTAAGAAGAGCAGATATCTCGTTTTAGCCGAGATAGACGCTTCAAGCTTCTAGCTCTCGCGGCGGATCGACGAAGCTCTGTCCGATGAGTGCCAGGTAGTCCACGGATATTAACGTCCCCGTCACAGGCCAAAGACCCACGCAAGCAGAAGACCGATAAACGATCTCTGCGTTTGTTTTGACGAGAGTTGTAACTTTTGTTTTCATTGTGTAAAAGTCTTATAAAAAGACAACCTTTTTTTTTAATTTCATTGTAATGACTAAAGTTGTAATGAATACAGCAATGAATACAACAATTTTCGACGCAAACAAGCGGACGACCACAGTGGGAGCCAACAGCCTTGCTGCCGAGGCTATCGTGACGCAACCGGCATTCAAGATCCGGGTGAATGAAGAGATCGAATACGAGTTCGATCGACAAAAGTTTGAAGAGTACCTCTCTTCCTCCTCCTCCAGATTCGCCCCTCCGAACAGGCGCAGGAAGGCATCCTCTTCCAGAAATGTTCGCGGGACCTTCGGCTCAAAGATCCAAGATCCCATTGCCGCCGCTGCGCCCGCACCACGTGACGTTCCCGCATCGTCCAACGCACCACGTGACGTTCCCGCATAGTCCAACGTGGTCGAGACCGCAGATCCGAACTTCTCCTCCGCCGAGGAGATGGCTATTGAAGATGCTCCAGCATTGTCAAAGAGAGCACGCCAAAGACGGCGTCAACGCCCAAAGCCTTGCTCGTCTGCTGACCAAGGCTTTGGAGCCGATGGATGGAATCCGCTATAATGTGGATCTAAAATCCAGGCAGCGCCGGGAACAACAACGGCGAACAACCAACTCCTCCTCCAAGACAGAAACGAACGAATGGGTTCATGTCAAAAGAACCCGTTCTACTCTCGAGGAGCGAATCCAGAAGCGCCGCACCTTGCGTGCGCATGCCCGGACCCTTGTGCGAAAAGCACAAGAAATGCAAAAGGAAAAGGCAGTTAAGAGATCGCCGAGATCCAAACAAGTTTGGGTGCCAAAGGCCAAATCAGCGCCTAAGGCAAAAGCAGGCGACGTTGCTCTTCGGCCTTCGTCAACTTTAGATCCCGAACCTCCAGTAAAGCCCCACCGCAGCGTGGATTTCCTTAAGTTTAGGCATCCTCTGAAGGATCGTATCGGTGCCCTACCCGAGAATCGAGGAAAAACACTTGTTAAGGAAAGCTGGAGATCGTTGAAGGAGCTTCGAGCCAACATCCGGACTAGGGGTCGTACGCGACCTCCTAACAAATGGATTTCTGCAACGGCCCGCTTGGCAGTGCGTGCAGAAAATCAGGAGCCCGTTAAGGTTTCACCCTCACAAAGGTGTGATTCCAAACGTGTGACTCCCGTAGATGCCAACAAGGCAATATTTATTCAGAAGAAAACACGTCAGACAGACAAACGTGTTATACCTGAGAATTCATGCGAGCAGCCGATAGGTTACTCCGACCGCAACGTCGATGAGTTGTACTATCAGGCTGGGGGTGCGAATAAATCTCGAAAGAGAAGTACCCGGGAAGCGGACTCTTACTGTCCGTGTATCAAAATTATCAGGGCAGTATTATCAACATGTAGCTACCCCAAGACCACTCCGCAGAGGGTCTCGATATTCAAGAGAATCTCCAATGGAACGACGAAGCCCAAATCAGGGCGTTTCCACCAAAGAGGATCGGTTGCTCGAGATGATGAATTCCCAGAAGTTACCATCAACATGGTCAACAAGGGAAAATCTCCAATTGTTTCAAGTGGTTCCGACCCTAATTTCTCTCCAGGAAGCAGAGTCAATTCGGGAATAGCTCAGCTTCAGCTAGAAGCCGTCGGATATAACGATGACCATGGGATCCATGAAGGAGTCCATTCCGATGATGAACTCTCAGATTCTTATTCCGCGCTCGCCTCCGACGATACAACATCTAGCATAGGGCAAGCTCGAGAAGTGTTCATGGTCAATGTAGGCATATAAAATTGCTTATAGGTCCCTTAGCTCAGCTCGGCACAAACCGACAAACCAACGGCCAACGAGGCAACGAGATTGACTAATCGCACGAAGCAACAGAATACGTCCATTCGCGTGGCGGGATCAAGCCAAGTGTTCGAAGAGTCAACGAGTCATCCAACCAAGGGCATACTCGGAACGAATCACGATCGAATCAAGATCGGTTTCCGGACTCAGATTCAGAAGCGGATTTACTGCCTAATCAGGATCTAGATTACTGCCAAATCAGGAAATCAGATTTACTGGCCTAATCAGGATCCAGATTTACTGCAAATCAGGAATCAGATTTACTGCCAAATCGGGATCTAAATCAACCGAATCACGAGACCGGAAAAAACGGCAAAAACCACAAACACCCAGAGGTGGCCGACAGTTGTCATTTCGCGGCCACCCAGAGGTGGCCGACAGTTGTCATTTCGCGGCCACCCAGAGTGGCCGGCAGTTTCATTTCGCGGCCACCCAGAGGTGGCCGACAGTTGTCATTTCGGCGCCACCCAGAGTGGCGACAGTTGTCATTTGCGGCCACCCAGAGGTGGCCGACAGTTGTCATTTCGCAGCCACCCAGAGGTGGCCAACAGTTGTCATTTCGGGCGGCACCCAGAGGTGGCCACAGTTGTATTTCGCGGCCACCCAGAGGTGCCGACAGTTGTCATTTCGCGGCACAGTAAAGGGAGCCTATAAAATAGGCCCCCTTGGTTCATTTGTTCAAGGTTGAAATTTTGGAGAGGCGAAGCCCTGCTGAACTCAAGACTCAGAACTTAACAAGATTCAAGCTTTGGGACTTCGAGGACTTGCACATCCAGATCTGGTGCTCGACGATCATCAACGCCAAGTAAGGCAGGAGTTCGAGAGGACCGGATCTCAAGTCTACGTGCCACTCGGATCTAAGCTTGGTCTTAGATCCGAGACTTGGACGATTGTTTCCTTAGTGAAACAATCCTCCCCGCTATTATTTCCTTGGTGAAATAATACCCGTTGTACTGCGGTAGCCCGGATATAGATCGCAGCGTGTTCCACGGGCAAACAACCGCCGGCAGGAACCGCGAGCCAACAAGGAGCCAGATTCGCGATTCGTTCGACACAAAAGGGAGAAGTTGTAATCTTTGTTAATTTTATTGTGTTTTCGTTGTACCGCGAATCTTATAAAAAGACCCGGATCTTTTGTAACTCAAAAAGTTGTAATCAAGATGAACAATGGAATCAATAACAAAAGACGCTTTCCCGCGCGAACTGAGGAAAGTGGCCACCGATTCGCTGGCGAGATCGGAGGGTCGCGCCGCGGATTCAGATCCGCAGTCGTAGAGGAGGTCGAATACGAGTTCGATCAGACGGTTCGAGAACTACCTTATCTCGTCTAGTCAACCTCCCCCGAAAGTCAAGAAGTCCAAGTTCCTTCCAACAGAAAGGTGCGTTGGTAGCGAAGAAGTTGAAGCTACCAACGACGACCTCATCTCGATTGACGCCAAAGTTGCGTCGGTGAGGCTCCACCAATCTCCAACCAGATCAAGCTGGTTCCAACCAATCTCCGTCCACCAAAGGAGCGGTGACTCTCTCAAGAGAGCCCTCCAAAGGCACCGCCAACGCTTGCCAATCAATTCCGCCAAAGCGATGAGGTCCACACGACGGACAATCGCCTGAACATACGGTCTGAGAACAAGAGAGGCAAAACAGCCTCACAACAGATGAACGGTGCCTCTTCCAAGCCGCCAACAATGGAATGGTCGCGTGTCAAACGGAATCGTTCGACGCTGGAAGAACGCATCCGCAAACCGCCGCGCACTATCAGCGTAGGCACGGGTTCAAGCCGAAGAAGCCCGTCGAGTTGACAGAAAAGATGGCCAAGAAGCCGCCACCAACCGCAAAGCTTTGGAGGCGAAGTAACTGAAGCGGCGGTTTCAGACCAAAAAGCAGGGCACTTCGCAGCCTCCAACAAAATTCAACTCCGGCAACCCAGCTAAGTCGCCGAGAATTCCCCATAGCTACTCCGGAGATCTGCAGAATCCCCCGAAGAAGAAGCCAGTCTCTGGAGCGCCTCGGTCCAGATTCCGATGAGCGAAAGCAAAGCTCGATCCAAGAACGTTTGGGCCCACTAAGAAAACCCCGAACGAATCAACACGCCTGGGGTCACCGCTACCTTCAACGATGACAAGGAGCTCAGGACGCACTCGTTAAACCGCGACGCACTGCGACGCACGCGTACTTTGCGCATTGAGGGTCCAAGACGTCCGCTGAGAAATTCACGCCAAAAAGGCACTGTCTCGGCGCGTGACTCTTGAAAGTCCAAGGAAGGCAATTCGCCCTCAGATGGAAACATTATCATCTTGATAGTGATACATGTTAATATCTGAGAAGTCTGCGCACACACCGTGAGGTATACTCCGACTGTCAAACGGCCGAGCTGTACTATCATGCTGAGCGGTACGAGCAAAGCCAGAAGAGGAGTCCTCGAGGCTAGAAACTCAGTGCCCTTTGTTCAAAGCTATATCGGAAGCTGTACTGGTCTCAATGCACTGCATCAAGGTAGTCCTGAGAGAATTCAGTCGTCGAAAGGCTCCGTGCAGCCGGGAAAACGCCCCAAAACCAAGGTATAGGCAGTTTTCCCGGCCAAGAAGAACGGTGGTTAAAAGACGACGACATTTCCGCGAGGGTCACGCCAAACATGACCAGCAAAGAGACCCATCGTACACAGGTTAATCTCAAGGCGTTCTGGAAGCATCCCCGGCCGCTGTAACCGCGTCTGCAGTCCGGAGGCCATCGCACGAGGAACTTATGTAGGTTCGGACAAGATTGCCTTCGGAAAGATGAAGAATCGGATTCCTGCTCTGGCTGTCGCATCGGACAATACAGTGTCCCACGAAGGACAACCGCGAGCATTTATGATAAGGCGGAGAGAAATGCCTAAGATGCTTGAAGAGCTTTGGTAAGCAAAAAGAATTTTCAAATTCGACGATGGAGGATGCCATGCCAGCAGATGAGAGAGATGCTATGAGACACATACGAGGCTATTCAGGAACCAACAAGGTGAACTCGACACCGCACCGTAACCAGTTGTTCAGGAACAAGGAACCACCCAGATACGGGGCACTCGCAGCTCCACCCACACCCACTGCCCAATAACCTCCTCTGTCAATACGGGGGTGTGCCAGTAACGAGGAAGCCAACATAGGATAACAAGTGACAGCTTGAAGATCAACAGTCTGAAAAGCAAGATCAAACATTGATCCTGCCGTCTCAAGGACGAAGGAACAGGCATTCCTTGTCCTACCCACGAGAATCGGAATCGATCCCGCTATCCAGGCCGAAGTTCAATCTAATCACTTCCCCCGTTCGATGGA
>NC_033803.1:50048712-50071369 GCF_001876935.1 Asparagus officinalis | reverse complement strand
TGAGAAAGACGAAGTGCTACGTTTCAATATCGTAGCACTAAAAGGGTTAACTCTTTTTAGGGTAACGTCACATGCGGAACGAGAACTTCAAACATATCCGCATTGCTAGCCGACTCAAACGGTAGTCGGTAAAGGCCGCTCCTCAAAACCGTTTGATGGCTGTAGCGATTGCCAAAAATCCTATAAATACGGAGAGTCACTGACGCATCAGCTTCTTAGTTTTGGTTCGTGACCTGTGAGCAACATAAAACTGACGTTCAAACCCTAAGGTGTCGACGCCAGACAACGGTGACTAGGTATAACGCCAGTCAACGCGTTGTGATCAAAAATGGTCACGTCACGTACGGTCAAACCCCAAGGGTTTAAGCCGGAAACGCATAACCTATACTGGTGTCACGCAGTCAACGCTCGTTCGATTCAATAAGCAAATCGTACGACGGTCAAAACGCCCTTCAGAGGTCAAGACGTCTCGGAACAACGCGTAACCTTTAGGTCAAGCCAAGTCAACTCATTGCAAACAAAAAATTCAACGTACGACGCTTCAATAAACCTACGTCTCTAACGCCGTTGACAACGCGTAAACATAGCTTGTCTAACGTCCCGAATCAATGCCTTGCAATCAAACATGTCAACGTACGACATATCGAAACCCTAGGGGTCTAACGCTTATTCCGCATTTTGTCAACGCGTAACCCACCCGGATTAGGTCAAACGACTATCAATGCGTTGCAATGAAAAAATCTCACTCGAAAAGTATTACGAGGTATAAACTGCCGTTCTTACTCCGAAAGTTACGAGTTATAAACATGCTTCTTAAAATCTCCAATTAAGATAAGCTCGACATGCCATAACAATCGATGTTTCTGAATTCAGGAACCGACTTCAAAGTTCAAAAGGTCCGACATTACGGTCAGACAATAAATGCACCAACCGAACTCTTTTCGACACTCTTCGACAAGAGCAACCGGGAATAGCTGGGAATGAAGGAATCAAGAACGTGATAGTCATTCAAGGTCTTACACGATGACAAGGTTTTTAGGACAAGTCATATACAAAGTATTCCAGACTCTTCTATAAAAGAACGAGACTAAATATTTGCGAGGGGTATCTGTAGGCATTATAAAATTGGCTTATAGGCTCCCTTACGCTCAGCTTCGGCCACAAACCGACAAACCAACGAGGCAACGAGATTGACTCAATCGCACGCATGTAGCAACAGAATACGATCCATTCGACGTCTGTAAAGCCAACGTGTTCGAAGACGTCACCACGATTTGTCATGCAACCAAGGCGCATCACTTCGGACGAATCACTCGACTCGAAATCAGATCCGGTTTCGGACTCAGTATTTCAGAGCGGATTTACTGCCTAAATCAGGATCCAGATTTTACGGCCAAATCAGGCAATCAGATTTATGCCTAATCGAGGTATCCAGATTTACTGCCAAATGAGGAATCAGATTTGACTGCCAAATCGGGATCAATTCAAATCCTGAATCACGAGACCTTGGAAAAACGGCAAAAACCACAACACCAGAGGTGGACGACAGTTGTCATTGTCGCGGCCCACCCAGAGTCGTGTGCGACAGTTGTCATTTTCGCTGGTCCACCTGTGGCGACAGTTGTCATTCGCGGCACCCAGAGGTGGCCGAAAGTTGCTTCATTTTCGCGGCCACCAGATAGTGTGGCCGACAGTTTGTCATTTCAGCCGGATAGCAGCGTGGCCGACAGTTGTCATTTCGCTGGCACCAGGACGTTGTACCAAAGTTGTCATTTCGCTCGGCCACCAGAGGTGGCCAACAGTTGTCAGTTTCGCGTGCACCAGGAGTGTGGCCGACAGTTGTCATTCCGCCTGGGGCGACAGTAAAGGGTAGCCTAGTAAATAGGCCCCTTGCGTTCATTTTTCAAAGGTGTTGGAATTTAAATTTTTGAGGGCGAAGCCTTCTGGTCTATATTCCGCCCTGCCTGAGAACTCACAGACTCAGAACTTAACAAGAATTTCTAAGCTTTGGATTTCGCGACTTGATCATCCAGATACTTGTGTGCTCTTACGGGGTCTATCAACGCCAATAAGGCTCAGGAGAGTTCGAGAGGTACCGGATCTCAATGTCTCGTGTGCTACATCCGGCATCTAAGCTTTTTGGTTTTAGATCCGAGACGGTTGGAACGGATTTTGTTTCCTCTAGTGAATAACAATCTTCTTCCCCGGCTTTATTTCCTTGGATGAAAATAACTACCGTTGTGTATCTACGTAGATCCGACCGTTTGATATTCAAGAATTCGTGACTTCAGGATGTTCCAAGTGCACAATCAAACCCCCGGCGCGCAGCTAAAGATACCCACAAAATGCGTATTGCGTATCCGCAGAAACAGTGTTTGCAGCTGAGGGGACGGTGTCGATCGTTGGGGGTGGAGGTGGTTCGCGTCTTCGTTTGACAACAAAAGAGAGAAAAGTGGCTACATCTTTGTTTTAATGTTATATTTGATATATCGTCTGTAACCTGGTATCTTGTATAACAGACCTGGATCTTTTGCTAACTAAAAATAGTTTGTAATACTCAAGATGTACAATTGGAACTCAATAACAAGAACCACGATTTCCTCCTTGTGTTTATTCGTATTGCGTACAGTCAACACGGCCAAATGCCGTAAAATCATTGAGGATGCTCAGCCACAGCAGATAAGAGCATTCAAATCGAAATGGGAACATATTTGCTAATGCAGGAGAGAGACAAATGCACGTCCACAAATTTCCGAGCTTTGTCAATATCAGACTAGTTGTAATCTCAGCCGCTTCGCACCCAGAACCCCGCCAGTAGTTGACAGCGATCCGGAAGTGGACGAAATCATCATGGCCGACGCACCACCCAAAAATACTGGGGGTGGACCCACTAAAAATAACGACGCTGGGGGTGGACCCACCAGTGATGATAACACTGGGGGTGGCCGTATTATTCCTCTCAAAAATTATCCAAAAGAGGATATAGATGAGGCCGGAAAGATGAAGGATCTCGAAAGAAAAATTAACGACCTGATGTCTGCCCGAGAGGTGAAGAAGACCGGCATTCCGTGTCCTTACCCGAAAGAGTGAGATTCAATCCCGTATCCGGCGAAATTCAACTTGATCAACTTCACGCCATTCGACGGAAAGGGTTCCCCCACTCAGCATCTGATTTATTTCAAGTCCCACTTGGGGGTGATCTATGGCAACGAGCCTTTGATGGTTCGGTCATTCGTTGGCACCCTTCGCGGGCCTGCTTTCGATTGGTACCGCCGTCTCAAGCCCGAAAGCATTAACAGCTGGGAGGACCTGGAAAGCATGTTCCTCGCTCATTTCTTCGATGATGACACCGAAGTGTCGGTCAAAACACTCTTCGATGAGAAACAAAAAGCCGGAGAGTCGGTGGGTACCTTCATCGAACGCTTCCGCAATCAAGCAATGAACTGCAAGGATCCCGTCACGGAGGAGTTCGTCTTGCAAACCTGTCATAACAACTTGTCCATTAACATCTTGGATGTTATGGGAGTAGAGCCGCTCAATACCTGGAGAGAGTTGAAGGTGCGCGGAGAACAGGCCGAACGCTTCCTCAGAAGGAGGAAACAAGTCTCGTGTCCCATGATGAAGGGAAGGCACCTACAACAGTCGTTGACATTAATCAAACGTCACAACACCAGTCCCGAAGACAGCAGAAGACTTCGGATCAAAAGGCCCAGAAAGAGTACTCGTTCAAGGACGAAGACGTTCCAGCCATCTTCGAGACCCTTCTTGAAAACAACAAGATTAAGCTGCCACCCATCATAAATCAGGAGGAAGCTGACGATCCTGCAGATCCGAAGTACTGCGCGTACCACAGGAGGATCCTTCATCCCACCAAGGCTTGCTTTACTTTAAAGAATAGCATCCAGACCTTGGTTGAAGCCGGCGTCATAACGCTAGGATAAGAACGGCATGACTCCGAAGAGTATACGAGTATAAACTGCTCCTCAACACTCCGAAGAGTATACGAGTATAAACTGCTCCTCAATCCTCCAACAGGTACATGAGGTTAAACTGCTCCCTACATCCTCCAACAGGTGCATGAGGTTAAACTGCTCCCTACATACTCCAATAGGTATATGAGTCTAAACTGTTTCCCACTGTTGACGGGAAGTTCCTGGAGGATATTACGCTAATATTCTTAAGGATAACCCGGTCAGGTAACCGAGAATAATATTCAAACCAGTTCCGCAGAGGAAGCTGGGGGTGGATAATTCGTGTAACGGGAAGTTCCCGAAAGAATGTTAATACTCTTAGGGATCACCCAATTAATATGAACAAAGTGATGAACACTAAGTCCCCTACCGATCAGACTAATTGATGGTAGGACCACTAAATTCTATCAAGTTCAATCCATTCAAACTTCCGCTATGTTCGTGCACTCAAAACTTTCATAGTTAGAGTCCGGATATAATCTGGTCAAACCTTCATACAGTTAGGACCACAGTCAAAATCCCCTCTTGATTCCTCCAATGAACGAGAGGTCCACTTTCAAATCGAGTGATAAACCTTCCTACAGTTAGGGTCATCTCGAACCCCTGTTTGGTCAAACCTTCCTACAGTTAGGACCAAAACCATAAATTCACTCTCGATAAACGAGTTCATCTTTAGTTCGGTAATCAAACCTTCCGACAGTTAGGGTTATCTGAATCTTTTCGATTCTCGGAGTGGGGATCCCACTCTTAGTTTCACCTTTCCGGATTCTGGGGGTGGAGATCCCACCTCGAGTCTCCTTTCCAACTGGAGATAGAACATAAAATTCTTCCTCTTCAGTGTTGGGAGATAGAATATAAAATTCTTCCTCTCCTATTTCGGGTTCGTCTTTGCCCCAAGAGAAGACACCACCTTTTTCAAATCCCAAAATCCATGCCTTTTATGTCTGGGGAATTTCATCCCGAAGCCTAAGAAGGGATGAGTCAGCGCCTAACACGCGTTGCCGGTTTAGTCTTTTAACTGATTGAAGAAGACACCAGAATTCCAGTCTAGGGAATTTCATCCCGAAGCCTAAGAAGGGATGAGTCAGCGCCTAACACGCATTGCCGGTTTAGTCTTTCACCGATTGAAGAAGACACCAGAATTCCAGTCTGGGGAATTTCATCCCGAAGCCTAAGAAGGGATGAGCCAACGCCTAACACGCGTTGCCGGTTTAGTCTTTCACCGATTGAAGAAGACAACAGAATTCCAGTCTGGAGAATTTTATCCCGAAGCCTAAGAAGGGATGAGCCAACGCCTAACACGCGTTGCCGGTTTAGTCTTTTACCGATTGAAGAAGACACCAGAATCCGAGTCTGGGGATTTTTATCCTGAATCCTAAGTAAGGATAAGTCAGCGCCTAACACGCGTTGCCGGGTAGTCTATTCCCGTGAGAAAGACGAAGTCTACGTATTCAATATCGTAGCACTAAAAGGGTTAACTCTTTTAGCTTAACGTCACATGTGGAACGGACTTAAACAATCCGCATGCTAGCCCGACTCAAACGGTAGTCGGTAAAGGCTCATCAAACCCGTTGATGGCTGAGAATTTGCCAAAAATTCTATAAATGCGAGTCATTGGCGCACCAGCTCCACTAGTTGGTCTCGTGACTTGAGCATCCAACAAATTCAGGATAAAATCCACACATGCAGATGAATCAGCTTTAACAATTGGTCATGCAGCCCCAACATTTGGGACCGCCATGCTCCAATACCTTAAAAGCTTAAACTGTGTATACTTCAGCAAACGTACGAGTATAAACTGTGTTAATGGCGATCCGAAACCCTAGGTCAACGCCGATCAATGCGTAACCTTAGGTCAACGCCAGTCAACGCGTTGCAACACAAGTCAACGTTCGACGATTCGAAACCCTAGGGTCAACGCCGGTCAACACGTAACCTTAGGTCAACGCCAGTCAACGCGTTGCAACCAGAGTCAACGTTTGACGATCCAAAACCCTAGGGTCCACGCCGGTCAACGCGTAACCCTAGGTCAACGCCAGTCAACGCGTTGCGACCAAAGTCAACGTTTGACGATTCAAAACCCTAGGGTCAACGCCGGTCAACGCGTAACCCTAGGTCAACATCAGTCAACGCGTTGCGACCGAAAAGTCAATGTTCGACGATTCGAAACCCTAAGGTCAACGCCGGTCAACGCGTAACCCTAGGTCAACGCCACTCAACGCGTTGCGACAAAAAGTCAACACACGGTGATCCGAAACCCTAAGTCAACACAATGTGACGGTGGTAATTCAAAATCAACTCAATGACACGAGCCAAACTCAATTCATCAGCCGCAGACTCGAGACTCTGACGACGGCCAAGCGATAAACGCAGTGCCGAAAGAACTTCGGCTATTCGTCAAAGCATCGAATAGACCGAAAATCGAAGGAGCCAAGAGTTAAAGCTAACTACAGGTCCTTACGCCGACTGAAGGCTAGACCAATCACATCCAAAGTATTCCAGCCTCTTCTATAAAAGAAACGAGTCCGGAACACTTTGGAGGGGGTATCTGTAGGCATCGAAAATTGCCTATAGGTCTCCACGAACAGCTCAGTGTTAAGGAACGACAATGAACATCACTATCCGATCTACAGGAGTTCGACTGACGTCGGTGAACGATTGAAGTAAACCGACGAACTACGTGAGCTGATAGAATTTCGGAACAACGAAGACCCGGGCCAATCAGGAACCCGGCGATGTTCATAAAAAGGACAATGCCCTTCATGTCTCGATCACTCTACAGATAGTCCAACCACCGGAGCGGATCGAACTCTTCGTCAAGCATCCAACGCACTTGGAATCACTCAAATCCGAGTTCGGACGAAGAATTTACGGCGAAAACAATCAAACATACGCAACGGAGCGTCTCAGGCTGAGTTGGGACACCCGGGGTGTCTCGGGAAAGTCGAAACACCCCAGGGGTGTCTAGGCACCCTAGGTACTCCCATTGCCTATAAATAGCCCCCTAAGGCCTCATTTTTGAAGATCTGGATTTTTGGAGAAGTTGGCGAAGCCCTGCTGCAGTGAAGAGTGATCGAGCGCTTCAATAGAGGAGAGGTCTTCATCAGATTCTTCATCACCCGTGCCCATTCCTTAGTATTACACTTCGCCGGTAATCCTAAGAAGAGCAGATATCTCGTTTTAGCCGAGATAGACGCTTCAAGCTTCTAGATCTCTCGCGGATCGACGAAGCTCTGTCCGATTTTTCAGGAACAGATCTGAGTGCCAGGTAGTCCACGGATATTAACGTCCCCGTCACAGGCCAAAGACCCACGCAAGCAGAAGACCGATAAACGATCTCTGCGTTTGTTTTGATGAGAGTTGTAACTTTTGTTTTCATTGTGTAAAAGTCTTATAAAAAGACAACCTTTTTTTTAATTTCATTGTAACGACTAAAGTTGTAATGAATACAGCAATGAATACAACAATTTTCGACGCAAACAGATATCATATAGTATTTACTGAAAGTAAACAATCAAATTAATCATTGTTTATTAGTGCTACTGCGTAGCACAACTACTTCCTCATAACCTGCTTATTCAGATAGGCTTGATCCACTGTAGTCGGACTCACTTTATTATCTGAATAAGGGGGTCCACAAAAGGCTGAACATAAGGTCTAATCAAGAAAAATATGAGGAACTACAAGAATCAAGAGTTAGTTGCACATATAACAATATCCTTATCAAAGTTAGACAAGAACGAAATAAGAAATTGATAGGATGTGATCATAAAATCTCAAAAGGATATTTACATATAGTGTTGTGCACACAATATATCTTAAAATACCAAAAAAAATTAAAGAAATTATTTAAATTCTTATTTGGATATGAAATGATTGAGTTTGACTGTCTAAGGTGGTTACACATATATATACTCATATTCATAATATTGGCATCATATTGGAGTCCTCTGTCCAACCGACCACCATTAACTTGTGATCATCTTATTACTTATCCTCCATTTCCATTGTTATTTAATTTATGCATGTAATAATGCACTAAATTTAACTAGAACGATCCAAGACAGAGATCAACTGCCTAGTCGACTCATGTATTACGATAACTAAATTAGGGTATACTTTATAATCTAGGATAAAGGTCTCTAGACCTATCTACATGTATAATGATTACGATGCAAGTCCTAATTTATCATTAAATCTAGCACCATTCAATTTATTTATATTGTCATTCATTAACCTTGAAACCAGTTCTACGTTCATTCAATAATGTGCCGAGTTATTCGAGTGATCAAAACACTCTATATATTGTACTGAATGTTTATTGTTTGGCTAATATTTGCTTTGGATTACCCACTTAGTAGTTAAAAAAAGCCTGAATGCCTAAAAAACAAGGATGGAACAATATTTTGGTATTGCATGTTTATTGTTTGCATAATACTTGGTTTATATTCTCCATTGACTACTGAAATGAGGTTAAAAATGTTGTTGTTTTAATTACTTGGTAAAATATTTTGATTAATAGTGTTTGTATGTTTCAATTGTTAGTGATGTGAACATTATGTGTATGTGCAAGTTCTTTTTAGTAATGAGTGTTTAATGTAGTTTTTGGCAAAGGAATTTTATTATTTATTTTGTGTGACGCCCCTGTTTTCACACATAACTGCAGTCCAAGGTGAACCAAAATATGTCAAACCTACCATGCACCAAGCACTGTGCATAAACATATTTCACTGTCACCATTGATATCACTCTAGCAGATGTTCATGCAAAGAAGTGAGGATACAAGTAGATATAACAAAGATGAAATTTCAAAGAACACCATGTAAAGAAGAGATATCCAATAGTAACTACAATTATGTCCCAACAGAGAAAAGAGAATACATCTGATAAATTGAAATAAGAACAATGAGTCTCTAACATATAAGAGTCAACTGAACAGTACATAGACACTCAGCCTCCAAAATAAAATACATCCCTAAAAGATTTAAAATCATAAATAGTCTACTGTGGAGCACTAACTAGCTGCTTATAAATAATGGTAAACTATATTGAGTCTCCGTCAACCTGCGACTCTCTGAATCCCTGACTGTAGGCATCAAAAATTGCCTATAGGTCTCCACGAATGGCTCAGTATTAAAGAGCGACGATGAACGTCACTATCCGATCCACAGGAGTCCGATTGACGTCGACGAACGATTGAAGTGAATCGACGAGCTACGTGAGCTGATAGGATTTCGGAACAACGAAGACCCGGGCCAATCAGGAACCCGGCAGTGTTCACGAAAAGGACAACGCCCTTCATGCCTCGATCACTCTACAGACAATCCAACCACCAGAGCGGATCGAACTCTTCGTCAAGCATCCAGCGCACCCGGAATCACGCAAATCCGAGTTCGGACGAAGAATCTACAGGGAAACCAACAATACACCTCAAACGGAGTCCCGGCAAGTCGAAACACCCCGGGGGTGTCTAGGAAAAGCCTAGACACCCCAGGGGTGTCTCGGCCAAACCGAGACACCCCAAGGGTGTCTCGGCCTGGCCGAGACACCAGGGGGTGTCTAGGCCCCCTACATGTCCTCATATGCCTATAAATAGACCCCTTACCCCTTTGTTTTGAGAGGAGGATTTTTGGAGAGCCTTGGCGAAGCCCTGCTGCAGTAAAGAGTGGTCGAGCGCTTCAACCGAGGAGGAGAGGTCTACATCAGAGTCTTCATCACCCGTTCTTTCTTTTCCTTAGTATTACCCTTCGCCGGTAATCACTAAGAAGAGCTGATATCTCGTTTTAGCCGAGATAGACGCTTCAAGCTTCTAGATCTCACGCGGATCGACGAAGCTCTGTCCGATTCAACGGCATCGCTACCGACGCCGTCGTGACGCAACCGGCATTCAAGATCCGGGTGAATGAAGAGATCGAATACGAGTTCGATCAGCAGAAGTTCGAAGAGTACCTCTCTTCCTCCTCCTCCAGATCCGCCTCCCCAAGCAGGCGCAGGAAGGCATCCTCCTTCAGAAACGTTCGCGGGACCCTCGGCTCAAAGACCCAAGATTCCCTAGCCATCGCTGCACTCGCACCACGTGGCGTCTCCGCGTCGCCCAACGTGGTCGAGATCGCAGATCTGGGCTTCTCCCCCGCCAAGAAGATGGCTACTGAAGGCGCTCCAGCTGTATCAAAGAGGACGCTCCAAAGACGGCGTCAACGCCTTGCTCGTCAGATGGCCAAGGCTTTGGAGCCTATGGACGGGGTCCGCTACAATGAAGATCTCAAGTCGAGACAGCGCCTGGAGCAACAACGGTACGTAACCAACTTCTCCTCCAAGGCAGAAACGAACAAATGGGTTCGCGTCACGAGGACTCGTTCCACCCTCGAAGAGAGAATCAAGAAGCGCCGCGCACTGCTCGCGCATGCTCGAGCTCTCCTACAGAAAGCGGAGGAGATGCAGAAAGAAGAGGCGGTCAAGACTCCGCCAAAGCTCAAGCGAGTATGGATGCTGAAGGCGAAACCAACACCTAAGACAGGAGTTGAAGATGTTGCTGCCCAATCTTCACCAAAGCCAAGTCCCATTCCCCTTACCCCGGCACCTCCGGTGGAGTCAGGTATGAACACGGATCTTTCAACACCCAGGATCCCTTTGAAAGGTCGCCTCGGTCCCTTACCGGAGAATCGAGGTAAAGTACCTATCAAAGAGCGATTGGGTCCGTTGAAAGGTCCCCAAATGATAAACCCGACTGGGGGTCGTTCTAACTCCCCCCAGGAAAATATCAAAGGGAAAACCCCTATTGCCGACCGCATCAGGTTGCGTGTCGAAGTTCAAGAGCCCGTTAAGTTTTTACGCTCACAAAAGCGTAGACTGGAACGAGCGACTTTTGAGAACGCTAATAAAGCGTCATATTCGTCTGATGATGATAATATTATACCTGGAAACTCGTGCCAACACTCTATAGGTTGCTCCAGTTATCAAACTGATGAGTTGTACTATAGAGCTGGGGGTGCGAGTAAGTCTTGGAAGCGAAACGCACGAGACACGGAGCCTCACTGTCCGTGTGCCAACATCATCAAGGCGGTGTTATCAGAATGCTGTTGCTCTGAAGCTCCAAGGAGAGTTTCGGTATTCAAGAGAATCTCCACCGGAGCATCTGAGACTAAGCCTAGGCATTTCCAGCAAAGAAGAAGGATGGTCAAAGACAGAGAATTCCCGAAGGTCACCATCAACATGGCCAGCAGAGGAGCACCGACAGGGGACAATCCCGAGTCAATCCCGTTAGTACCTTGGTATTTAACTCATCTGCAATCCGGAACCATCACACGAGGGACCTATGGTAGGGTTCGGACGAGATTACCGTCGGAAGACGAAGGATCAGATACCGGCTCCGCAATTGCTTCGGACAACACGGTATCCAGCGAGGGACAACCACACGAGGCACTTATGATAAGCGCCGAACAAATGAACAAGATGCTTGAAGACGCCCTAGCTCGGCAGAAAGAAGCTTTCAAATTCGAGATGGAGATGGCCATGCAGCAGATGAGGGAAATGCACGACCAGCAAATCGCAGCTCTGACAACTCATCAAGAAGAGCCCACTCGACCCAATCATCAGAATCAAGAAGAGAATGGGCGGGAAGGGAATAATGTCAACATAACTATTCCCCCTGTCAACAACGACAATGGAGGCGGTCCTGCAGATGATAATGCAAAAGAGGACCACGTTACCTCTCCCCAAAGCCACTCGAAGATAGAAACGAGTGAAGACAAGAAGATGAAGGACTTGGAGAGCAAAATCAATGCGTTGATGAATGCTCAAGAGGAAAAAAGATCCGGTATACCATGTCCATATCCAAGGGAGTGGGAATCGATTCCATATCTGGCAAAGTTCAATTTAATCAACTTTACGCCGTTTGATGGAAAGGGTTCCCCTACCCAACACTTGACATATTTTAAGTCCCACTTAGGAATAATCTCCGGCAACGAACCCTTGATGGTACGGTCATTCATTGGCACTCTTCGCGGAGCAGCCTTCGATTGGTATCGTCACCTCAAGCCGGGGAGCATCAGCGGTTGGGACGACATGGAGGACATGTTCCTGACGAACTTCTTCGACGACGACACCGAGGTCTCAATCAGCACTCTGTTTGAGGAGAAACAGAAAAATGGTGAGACAGTCAAAAACTTTGTGAAAAGGTTTCGAAATAAAGCGATGAATTGCAGGGACCCGGTCAGCGAAGATTTCATCCTCGAGACCTGTCACAACTTGGATATCCTCGAAGCTATGAGAATGGCGCCACCAAAGACCTGGAAGGATCTGAAGGTGCGAGGAGAACGAGCTGAACGATTCCTCAAAAGGAAGAAGGCGGAAAGGGGTCAAATAGCTAACAATGCTCCACAACCAAACTTCGCCCCTAAAGGAAGAGGAAAAGCACATGCCAATGCCGTGAATGCAAATCAAACGTTCGAGGTGCAAGCACAGCCGCAACAGCAGCAACAAAAGGCGCCTCAACAATCAAGGTGGCAACAGCAGCCCCAGAAGCCAAAAGCCTCGGAGCCGAAGTTCCCAAAAGTCTATTCGTTCAGAGAGGATGAAGTTCCCGGTATCTTCAAGTACCTCATTAAGAATAATAAGATCAAGTTGCCTCCGATCCAGGATCAAGAAGACGCTAAGAGAGTTAATGATCCAAAGTATTGCGCATTTCACAGAGCGGTGCATCATCCTACCAAGGTATGCTACGCCCTTAAAGATAAGATCCAAGCTCTAATCGATGTTGGAGTCATCACCATGAAGCAGTCCAAGGAGAAGAAAGTGGGTGCAAATGCAGTGACGATTAGCTTCGGCTCTTTTCCCGTGAACCAGTTCCAGCTTGAGCCGGTAATAAAGGCAGCAGTGAAGACGGTGAACGATGATCCTCACAGACAGCGCCAGAAAGGACTGGTGCCGCACACAGCCCCGAATGGCGAAATTCTTTGGGTTCATCCAGATTTGATCGGAGATGAGCAATGGACTGGAACCTCTTCCAAGAAAAAGTCAAAAGGGAAAGGTAAGTCTTGTTATGGAGCTTCTGCTATTCCAGGAAAAGACGATGAAGAAATTCCCGCCTTCCCGCTTTCTGAAGACGAACAGGAGGCCTTTGCAACTCGAAGTGGGAATGAGTATCACTACAAGTACCCGGATGCTTCCGAGCAATTAGGTACCAAAACCCCTCCTTCCAAGACATTGTCAGAACTGGGTATTGCAGCAATTCCCCCGACGCCTGGAGACTCAAAACCCGAGGCAGTCTCGATTCAATCATCCGATTGGAAGAGATAAACCGGGAAATGCGAGCTCTCCGCCCCATTTTGATATCATGGCGCAATTGGCCAATATCCCAGCTAGGATAACCCTATATGAGCTGTTGCGTCTTTCAAAGGACACAAGGAAAGCATTGCAAGAGGCCTTGAGCGATTCTGAAGCTTTTCTAACTCGGATCAAACCATCTCCTGAAGGGCCAGAGCCGTCAGCTCAGCACTGCAATCTCGCGGCGCATCATTTTCCATGCATCTCTTTCACCAAGGAAGACATGCAGACGAAGAACTCAAAGCATGATCGGCCCTTGTACTTCACCGGGCACATTGGCTCCAGCATGGTCAACCGGATCCAAGTTGATCCGGGTTCCGCTGTTAGCATTATGCCATTCCGATTGATGCATCATCTCGGAATCCCGACTAGCAAGTTAGCCTCCACTAGCACTACGATTTACGGATTCAACACCAGCGGGTCTAGACACTTGGGGAAGATCCGAATCAAGTGCCAGATTGGAGATTTAAAATCAGAAGTTACTTGCTATGTAATTGATGCAGAAACGTCCTATAATTTACTGTTGGGTCGACCTTGGATCCACGGTAACCTTATAGTTCCGTCAACTCTGCATCAATGCCTCAAGTACGTAGACTCGAATAATGAGGTCAAGACGGTGGTCGCGGATAAGCAACCGTTTAAGGGATTGGAGAATTATTTCACCGATTCCCTTCTATACGGCGCTGAATCCGATACTGAATCACCGGCCCAAGGAACGGACAGCGGAGATGAAGCTGATACCGAAACTGGGCTTGATTACGATGGTGGTTTTGTACTTAATGACATTGTACCCATTGTAATCAATCTTGACGATGATAAATCATCGGAGAATAGTTGTAATTGGCAACTTGCCGAAGAACTATCAATAAACGATGATTTAGAGTATTCGATGTGTCTTGATGAGGTCACCAAAAAGCTTTATGATGACCCTGATTTGTATATGCCTCTTCAATCATTTTGCATGACAAAAAAGCAGGTACAAGATCCATGCGGAGCAACACTTGTCATCCCCGCGGGAATAGGGGGTGGAAAAGAGGTCGTCTACGGCAAAGGAAAAGAAGCTCCGACACCTGATCACTTCATAGAAGAAGAAGATGATGATGACAAACCTGCCCCTCATCTATTCAGATACGACGCAAAAGCGCGCGATCTGATGGAAAAGTATGAGTATGATTTCACACTCGGAGAAGGTCTTTTCTTTGGTCGAGGCCCACGAGTTCCACCTCGAATGGCCTATGTACCGAAGGGAAAACCCGATGATTATTATCGCCACAAAAGAGGTCTTGGCTATGTCTCCTCATCCGACGACGAATGTTGCTGGCAAATCATTGATCAGATCGCTAACAAGGCTAGAAAAGGATACTCTTCCGACTCTTCGGCTGGGGATTCCGATGCTAGCCTTGGCGAAACGTTCAAAAGGTTAATGTCGAACATGGTCACGGTCGATCCTACCATAATAGAGGAAGACGACCAGATGCCGACATGGGAAGATCCGTGGGTTCATCACCTAAACATGCAGTACGGTGATAGGTTTGAGCAAAGAGAACCTCCTACCGAAGATCAAGTAGTCCAAGTGAATATGGGAAGTGAGGAAAATCCGAAGCCAATATTCATTAGCGACAGTCTCCTACCCGACGAGAAAGAAGAGTTAATCTCTCTTATCAGGGAGTACATCGACGTGTTCGCCTGGAGTTATGAAGACATGCCAGGGCTCGATCCAAACGTAGCAGTGCATCATCTCAATATTAAGTCGGATGTCAAACCTGTCAAACAACAACAAAGACGGTTTCGTCCGCAAATGATGGAGGCGATCGAAGCTGAGGTTAAAAAGCTTGTGGAATCGGGCTTCATTAGAGAGGAGCAACATCCAGAATGGCTTGCCAATATTGTCCCGGTCCTTAAGAAAAACGGGAAGATCAGGGTCTGTATTGACTTCAGAGACCTCAACACTGCTTGCCCAAAAGATGATTTTCCCCTTCCCATCACGGATGTTATCATCGACAATACGTGTGGGTTCGAGAGGATGTCTTTCATGGATGGTTTCTTTGGTTACAACCAAATAAAAAATGCATCCAGATGATGAAAAGCATACTGCTTTTAGAACGCCTCTCGGCGTCTTCTGCTACACAGTGATGCCCTTCGGCTTAAAGAATGCAGGTGCTACATATCAGCGAGCCATGTCAAAGATCTTTCAGGAGCATCTCCGAAAGACTGTCAAATGCTACATAGATGATTTGGTCGTGAAAAGTCGTGATAAAAAAGATCACATTAAGGACTTGAAGACCATGTTCGACTTGATGCGAGCCCATCAATTGAAGATGAATCCTACCAAGTCTTTCCTCGGAATGTCTAGTGGTAAATTCCTGGGATTCGTCGTCACCACCAAAGGTATTCACATCGATCCTGATAAGGTAAAGGCGATCAATGAATTACAACCTCCGAGAAACCTGAAGGAGCTCAGAGGATTGCAAGGGCGATTGGCTTATATCCGTCGGTTCATTTCGAACCTCTCAGGTAAATGCCAACCATTCTCCAAGCTCGTAAAGAAGGGTGTGTCTTTTGTATGGGATGACGCTTGTCAAAAGGCGTTCGAGAGTATTAAAGAGTATCTCTCAAAACCTCCTGTGCTCGTTGCACCAAAATCGGGCAAACCGTTCTTGATTTATGTCAAGGCGACGAGCCACTCATTAAGTGCATTACTTGCACAAGATGACGATAACGGTCACGAACAGGCAGTATATTACATGATTGAGAGGGAATGCCTCGCCTTGGTGTTCGCCATTCAGAAGATGCGGCATTATTTGGTCGGGCAGACCATTTACGTCATCTCTAAAGTTAATCCGGTTCGAGTATTCATGACTCAACCCGCTTCCATGAGCTGGCGATTAGCAAAGTGGGCCTTACTCTTGTCCCAATACGACTTACATTTTAAACAACAGAAGTCAGTAAAAGGACATGCCATCTGTGATCTCCTAGCGGCTAATCCAACTACGGACACCGCCGAGATATATGACGATCTACCCGATGAGGCCCACGAAGTCAACGCAACTTCTCACCAACAAATATGGCGTTTATACTTCGATGGCGCTTCGCGAGCAACTAATGTTGCAAGTGCTCCTGGAAGTTCTAAAATCTCCTCCGGAGTTGGAGTAGTCTTAGTTTCCCCAGGAAAACATGTGATGCCTCGAGCCTACTCGTTAACCGAGCCGTGCTCTAATAATGTGGCAGAGTATAACGCATTGATTATAGGACTCAATTTTGCTAAGGAGCTGGGGGTGGAGTATCTCGAGGCTTTCGGTGATTCTCAGCTAATAGTCAAGCAAGTCCAAGGAGAATATGAAGTCCGAAGTCAAGATCTAATTCCATACCATAAGATGGCAGTGGAGATAGCGGAATCATTCGAGGGATTCTTTATCGAACATATTCCACGGCTACAAAATACTTATGCAGACGCGTTAGCAGCCTTAGCCGTATCACTGGCGCAATCTCCTGAGACCGAACAGTTTGTTACGGTAAGGACTCACCAGCTCCTGGTACCGCTTTACAATGAAGATGCCAAGGAAGAAGAGGTTCAAGAGGCGCACGCTACTCAGATCGAGTTTGAACCACGAGATTGGCGTTTCCCCATCATCGACTACGTCTTGCATGGAATCTTGCCAGAAGATGTGAAGGAAAGAGAGTCAATCCGGCGAAGAGCACCAAGATTCTACTACAATACAGAGAATCGAACGCTATACCGCAGGGGGTACGATGGGTTGCTATTGCGTTGCCTATCAACCAAAGAAGCTGAAGAGGTCCTTAGGGAGGCACATGAAGGAGAGTGTGGCGCACACCAACCTGGTCCTAAGCTTTACGACCGCATCAGAAGAATGGGGTATTTTTGGCCTTCCATGATGAGTAATGCAATCGCATATGCCCGAAAGTGTAACGCATGTCAAATGCACGGGAATTATGTGCACCAACCTCCGGAGCATCTGCATCCTTCGGTTATGTCATGGCCGTTCGAGACTTGGGGAATGGACATTGTTGGCCCTATAAATCCCCCATCAGTCAAAGGCGACCGGTTCATCCTGGCGATCACCGATTACTTCTCCAAATGGGCCGAAGCAGTTCCACTCAAAGAAGTTAAAACGAGCAACGTCATTGGATTCATCAAGCACCACATCATTTACAGGCATGGTGTTCCAAGACGAATCATACATGACAATGGTCCTCAGTTTGTCAGCAACCCCTTCATAAGGTTCTGCGAAAAGTTTGAAATTCAAGATATCTCGTCGACGGCTTATAATCCTACAGCAAGCCTTCAACAAGACCATCATCAAACTCTTGTCAAAGATCGTGAAGACCAACAAACGAGACTGGAATGACAAGCTTGGCGCAGCTCTATGGGCCTATCGGACCACAGTGCGCACACCAACGGGAGCAACCCCGTATTCACTGGTATACGGATGTGAAGCTGTTCTTCCATTGGAGATCCAAATCCCGTCTCTTCGGATCGCTCTCGCAACCCAGATGACGACCGAAGAACAACATCAGAAGCGCCTCGAAGAACTCGAGGGGCTCGATGAAGAGCGCCTGGAAGCTCAACAGCACATTGAGTTTTACCAAGCTAGAATCTCTCGAGCCTTCGACAAAAAGGTTCGACAAAGGAGTTTCAAAGAGGGGGATTTGGTTCTAGCTGTAAGACGGCCTATGATCCTTAACTCCAAGAAAAAGGGTAAATTTGAACCCAAATGGGAGGGACCATTCGTAGTGGAGACAGTCTACTCGAGCGGCGCCTATCGCCTTGTCACCAAAAACGGCGACCGGCTCATGATGCCAATAAACGGCAAATTCCTGAAAAGATACTATCCTTAGTATCTTTTGGATAACCAATGCATCGGGAAGTTCCCGGAGGAATACCACATGGGTATTCTTAGGGATAACCCGGTCATTGTGGAATTGACGAATAAGGAATCTACATTCGAACTCTGAAGGTCAGAATGTCTCTTCTTATTCTCGTCAAAATTCTCCAACTCCCATGAGTTATTTTTATGAGATGAGATCTAATCCTCTGATAGGTTAATCTTTCCTCACCAAACCATCTGCTGATCAAATCAAACGACAGTGGGTCCACCAACATTTCCATCTGCCAGTCATTGGCATTTCTCAGATTCAACATGTTGGGTCATAATCACCTAGCACCGAAGTCTCCCTGTGAGTGATAATGCGAGTTGGCATGGTCTTTGCTACCCGTATTCCACTTTCTTTGCTTTCTGGTCAAACCTATAAAAGTTAGGGCCAAAGCCAAAATCCCCTCTCGATTCCTCCAATGAACGAGAGGTCCACTTTCAAATCGAGTGATCAAACCTTCCGACAGTTAGGGTCATCTCAAACTCCAGTTTGGTCAAACCTTCCTACAGTTAGGACCAAAGCCAAATTCCTCTCTCGATTCCTTCCATGAACGAGAGGTCCACTTGGAACAGTCAAACCTATAAAAGTTAGGATTGTTTCTGATCTCGCTTAGTCAAGCCTACACATAGTCAAGATTAAAGTCGAGTCACTCCTTTTCGATAAACGAAAAAAATCCACCTTTGTCCCCTTTTCCACCAAACCTATAAAAGTTAGGGTTGAAATTGGGTCTTCTCCTCAATGAATGAGGGGTTCTTTGGGTTCAAATGACCAATCCTATAAAAGGTAGTGTCGTTCGAACTTTTCCGATTCTCGGAGTGGAGATCCCACTCTTAGTTTCATTCTGCAGGATTCTGGGGGTGGAGATCCCACCTCGAGTTTCCTTTCCGCCTGAAGATAGAATATAAAATTCTTCCTCTTCAGCACCGGGAGGTAGAATATAAAATTCTTCCTCTCCCGTTTCCTTTCCAGCTAAAGATATAATATAAAATTCTTCCTCTTTAGCACCTGAAGACAGAATATAAAATTCTTCCTCTTCAGCGCCGGGAGATAGAATATAAAATTCTTCCTCTCCCGTTTCCTTTCCAGCTAAAGATAGAATATAAAATTCTTCCTCTTTAGCACCTGAAGATAGAATATAAAATTCTTCCTCTTCAGCACCGAGAGATAGAATATAAAATTCTTCCTCTCCCATTTCCTAGTCTGTCTTTGCTCTTAAAAAAGACACAATTCTCAACTTCCAATCCGGGCACTTGGTGCACGGGGACATATCAAACCCGTTGAGGGCTGGGGGTTTGCCAAAAATCCCATAAAACTTGTCATTCAGAATAAACACAGAAAAATCACAAGAAAGAAGCAAATGCGGAGTTTCTATTAATAGATCGAGCCAAAAGCATGCAACAAGAGCTCGTTAGCCCGAAGGCAACTGGCGACTGAGAATATGAGACTTTAAGCTAAGAAGTCTATCTACATAACTCCGCTCAAGTCCCACCTGCAGATCAGCTCGGGCAGATTCCTCAGAATTGCTTAAAATCTCCGCGGCTTCACTCTTCAGCTTCATCAGTCTCTCCTGGGTGGATCCGAGCTCCTCGAGTAACCAGGTCATCTGCAATAAGAACGGCGGATTCCTCAGCACGCTTCAAGGCCTCTTTCAACCTAGTCGCTTCCTCGCGGTTCGAGTCCAAAGAGCGGAGTAACTCAGCTCTCTCCATATCTTTCCTCGCCACATTAGCCATTAGCTGCGCAATGGAGCTCTCGTGTGACTGAAGCTCGCACCCGATGGAAGATTTCAGGTCACGCCAATGTGCCATCCTATGCTCCAACTGAGAGGACACGAAAGAAGAAGCCCCGGTAACCTCCAATTCCTTCAACTCTCGTATCTCTGACTCTAGGGCAGCGAAATCAGCTGTGAAGGAATCGGCCAATTCCGGGTATCCCTCTTCCCTCATCATCATCATGTGGCGAGAAAAGGAACGCCGGAACTGATCAAAGCCGCCTCCTCTATGAAGAAGTTTCTCGATCAGGCCGTTATAAAAGGCGGTGAAGAAGCCGAGGTCCGTACGAAAAGCCTCTCTGTCAGGATCAGTATCGACCAAAAGGACGCGGACACGCTCGTATAGGGAGGATCGAGATCCTACAAGCAACAACATAGAAGCTCAGCGGATTATCGAATACGATAAGGATAGTCAAAAGGCAAGTTCTGAGCATACCAACGCCAACGGACGTCCCCTCGGGCTGAGGTCCGACAGGCTCTGAGACAGCAGCAGAAGAGGGTATATCAACCCCTGCAGGCGGACTGCTTATATCACTCGGCAAGGGTGGGGAGGCGCCACTTCTATGCAGGCTTTCAGCCCCGGGAACTGTAGTAGTATCAGGCCCAACGCCCGGTCCTACAGTGACACTCCTATGTTAGCCAAGTGGAAACATGGACAAATAAGGAGAACCGGGACAAGAAGATCATATGCATGGAATGCCAAGAGTCATAAGAGTATCGGCCCAAGCGGCTGGTCCTATGGTGGCACCCTCTTATTAGTCAAAATGAAAATTTAGACAAATAAGGAGGATTGGGATAATAAAGTCATCTGCATACCTGTAGATCCATCATCCGTAGGCATCTGAGGAATGCCAGGAGTCATATGAGAATCAGCCCCAGGGGCTGGTCTGTAGGCATCGAAAATTGCCTATAGTTCTCCACAACCGGTTCAGTGTTAACGAGCCACGTGAGCGGATAGGATTTCGGAACAACGAAGACCCGTGTCAATCGGAAGCCCGACACTGCTCACGAAAAGGACAATGCCCTCTGTGCCTCGACTACTCTAAAGACAATCCAACCATCAGAGCAGATCGAACTCTTCGTCACGCATCCAACGCACCCGGAATCACTCAAATCCGAGTTCGTACGAAGAATCTACGGGAGAAACGATCAAATACACCTACGGACGTCTCGGAGTTCCGAAACACCCCCAGGGGTGTCTCAGAAATTCCGAGACACCCCAGGGGTGTCTCGGAAAAGCCGAGACACCCCTAGGGGTGTCTCGGAATTTCCGAGACACCCTAGGGTGTCTCGGAAAATCCGAGACACCCCAGGGGTGTCTCGGAAAAGCCGAGACACCCCTAGGGGTGTCTCGGAATTTCCGAGACACCCCAGGGAGCTTCTTAGATCCCCCGCGGATCGACGAAGCTCTGTCCGATTTTTCGGGATCAGAAGTTTCTAAATCCCTCCGCGGATAGACGAAGCTCTGCCCGATTTTCTCGGACCAGATCTGAGTGCCCCGGTGGTCCACGGATATCAACATCCCCGTCACAGGCAAAAGACCCACGCAAGCAAGAGATGACAAACAGATCTTGCGTTTGTTTGAAAAGAGTTGTATTTCTTTTGTTTTCATTGTGTACCGGTCTTATAAAAAGGCTATCTTTTTATTTCATTGTAACGATTGAAGTTGTAATGAATGCAGCAATGAATACAGCAACTTTTTCCGCAAACAGACTGGCGACCACAGTGGGAGCCAACGGCATCGCAACCGACGCCGTCGTGACGCAACCAGCACTCAAGATCGGGGTGAATGAAGAACACGAGCTCGATCAACAACGGTTCAAAGAAGGCCTCTCTTCCTCCTCCTCCAGATCCGCCTCTCCAAACGGGTACAGAAAGGTAACCTCTTTCATAAATGATTGCAGGTCCTTCGGTTCAAAAATCCAAGACCCCGTTGCCGCCTCTGCACTTGCACCACGCGACGTCCCCACGTCGTCCAACCTGGTCGAGATCGCAGATCCGGATTCCTCTTCCGCCGAGGAGATGACTTCTGAAGACGCTCCGGCATTATCAAAGAGAGCACGACAAAGACAGCGTCAACGTCTTGCTCGACAGCTGGCCGAGGCTTTGGAGCCGATGGATGGGATCCGCTATAACGTAGATCTAAAATCCAGGCAACGCCAGGAGCAACAACGGCAAACAACCAGCCCCTCCTCCGAAACAGAAACGAATAAATGGGTTCATGTCAAAAGAACCCGTTCTACTCTCGAGGAGCGAATCCAGAAGCGCCGCGCCTTGCGTGCGCATGCCCGAGCCCTGGTCCAAAAAGCACGAGAGATGCTAAAGGGAGAGGCCGTTAAGAGATCGCCGAGATCCGAACGAGTTTGGGTACCAAAGGTCAAAACAACGGCTGAGGTAAATGCAGGTAATATTGCTCTCCAACCTTCGTCCATTTCAGGTCCCGAACCTTCGGTAAAGCCCCACCGCAGCGTGGATTTCCTCAAGTCTAGGAATCCTCTGAACAACCGTATCGATGCTCTACCCGAGAATCGAGGAAAAGCGCTTGTCAAGGAAAGCTGGGGATCGTTGAGGGAGCTTCGAGCCAACATCCAGACTGGGGGTCGTGCACTATCCCCTAACAAATCGATTCCTGCAACAACCAACTCGGCGATGCACACAAAAAATCAGGAGCCCGTTAAGGTTTCACCCTCACAAAGGT
>NC_033803.1:50029582-50047712 GCF_001876935.1 Asparagus officinalis | reverse complement strand
TCGGTCGACCGACTCGGTCGACCGTACACTGATACGAGCCTGGCGGTCGACCGCTAGGCATTTCGGTCGACCGGCAGAACGTCGCGGTCGACCGGTGCGGTCGACCGCAGACTATTTCTGCCCCTACAGCGAGCTCAGCGGTCGACCGCACCGGTCGACTGCCAAGCGGACAGAAACCCAAATCTGGGTTTTCTATCAGCTGCTAAACCTGTAATAAAAAGCTTGATTCTAATGACAAATAAAATTTCTCACTTCTCTAAAAATCATACAGTTGAAGAACAAGACATTTTTAAGTATGTAAACCATATACCCAAAATTCTAAAAACAAGAGAAACAAGATTAAAACGTTTTGATAACAGTAAAAATGATTTAACTCTTGTTAAGCAATTTCAGATCTAGATCTTGTTGATAAAAGTCCTTTGGTGAGCTTTTAAAGTTGAAAACATGATTCTCAAAACATGTAACATATAGATCTACTATCTCTACAAGAAAATACAATTTTTGGCCCAATAAATTCAATAAAAACTCAAACTTTGCATGAAAACAAAAAGGGGGTGGAGTTGGGCGAGAAGTTACTCGCCTCTGGTGAGAAATGAATCCCTAGATCTGCAGGAGGTTGATCCCCTTCGCTGAAATCCAACAATCCCGCTGAAAATCCTTAAGAACTCCTCCCAAATCACCAAGCAATGAGAATTAGGGTTTTAGGGAAGAGAGGGGGGGCAAGGGTTTTGGTTTCAGATCTGAGGGAGGCTCTCTCGGGCACATTAGCTTATATACCAAACCCACAACCCGACCCAAAACCCGATTAAACCAAACCTGAGAAAAACTCTCTGACCGCTGTGCGGTCGACCGACATGGTCGACCACCACGGTCGACCGTCACGGTCGACCGCGAGACCTGCAGAAAGTTTTCTCCTGTTTTGAGTTGGTTTCGGGTCGGTCGACCGCGCAGCAGAAAAATGCCTGCTGCTAGGCATTTAACATGCTGGTCATATCACTCGATTTCTCTCACATAGAAACACTTGATGGGTTCTCAAACACAGATAATTACATTCATCTGATATGTATATGCATATATATATGATTATTTATCATAAGAGAATTATTCACTATTAATAATTCACATATATTTACTATAGCAAAATTTCGGGGTTTTACACACCCTAACCCCACCCACAATTCTCTCACCACGCACGCACGCACCCTAACCCCGCCCACAATTCTCTCACCACGCACGCATGCACTCTAACCCCACCCCACAATTCTCTCACTATGCACACACTCATGCACGCACACACACATCATCAACACCACCATCAACACGCACGCACGCATGCAGAATTCTCTCACCACGCACGCACGCACTCATCCTAACCCCACCCACCATTCTCTCACCACACATGCACGCACCATAACATAAAAACATTATAAGTATATATTTTGGTTTTATGTTAGGGTAGGGTTAGGGTGTGTGTGTAACAGACCAAACCGTAAGATCTTGCTTATAACACAACATATCTTCCTTTATAGCTGTTAGCTATGGAAAAGTTGAACTGTAATATTCCATTTTGGGTTTCATTAATTTTTATACCTTGTAGTGTTCTTTATGGTTAAATTCATGTATGAGAAAGAGTTAGAGAATACAAAATTATCAAAAAAAGTTAGAGAATATAAAATCATTTTATCACAATCAGTTATATGGTTAGTCTTGTAGACAATGCCCAAGTGAAGGTAATAAATAAACATATGGATTGGTTCTGATTATAGCTTGAATAACTAATATTTTTATTGGATGTAGTTCTAGTTCTTCAAGATATACATAGCTGATTGTTAAAGCTCGATTATTACATAGCTAGTTCTTAAATTAAAAAAAGTAAAGTATATATATTACCTGATCCGCCATAAACCGTCTCCTATATGCCTCCTGAGCCTCCTGAGGTAGAGTCGACATGAACTGCGAGAACTCTAATTCCCTCTGCTCTCGGCACCTCCGTTCTTCCTCCGCCATCTGCTGATATGCTGTTTGTTGTACCTGCTAATCTTCAATCGCTTTCAACCACTGCTCCACCATCGAGTCTTGATATGAACTGCTTCCTGGTGTTTTTGGTGGTGCTGCAGACTCGTAGGTGCTACTAGACTCGTGCGGCCGATGCTCGGATCCTCTCCACCAATATCCTTTCTTCCTACTCGGTCCAATGACCATCTCGATGATGGAGTCCTCCTCCTCTCTACTTAGCCGGGTCGGAGTGCTAGAACCGACCTGAGGCTGAGACATTGCTCTTGTACCTTGGTATGTAATTTCTCCTGTGATATACCAAACAACCCAGGCAAGTCGACTTATTAATGATGCATTGTTATGAAATTGAATATACAAATGAACTGCTACTTACAGCCAGATCCTTATTCTTCGCTTTCTTCTCTTCATTGGCGTAATTCGGGCTTCAGGAAGTCAGAATACGATCTGCAAAATATTTGACATCTCCCCTTCCCTATTTTAGTCAAATATATCATTAACCTATAACACATAAATTATACTCAAATTGAAGAGATAAAAGCTAATATATTATATACCTCAAGCTCCAATTGATGATAATGCTGGCTGAATGACCTGGAGCCCCTGTGATGCTCATAACTGTGGGGCGCGTTGCGGTTCCTCCTTGCTGTTTCAACTTGAGCTTGCAAAACAATGTCAAATCAAAACAATATAGAAATTCAAACAATAAATAAAAATATGTACTTCAACAATACCTGAATTTCGGTCGTATCCTAGTAATCACAAAGTATAAAAAAATCTACACCATCTACGCGCTCATCAAGATGCCAGAAGCGCTCCTAATCTTCTGTTATTTGAACAAAATACTTTTTTTCACCTCAAACTGCCATCTCTTGAATGATAGATTGATTTGCGCAAAGCAGTAAGTCCAGGCATAAATGTTAACGTCAAGAAAGAAAAATTGCTTCAGCATATAAAGAAAAGAGAGATACAAATCAGTGTATTAAACATAATAATAAACTAATAACTAATAATAATGAAAATTAAAATAAATGACTCACACATATATTGTTGGGTCCTTTTGTTTTGATGATGTTTAACAAACAAGTTATCACTAATATTGTTTGTCTAGTATTTGTATTTTGTATTTATTCTAGGTAAACAATATGTTAGAGGATGGATAGAATCGAGCATTCACGATCATATCCAATGGAGGTTGGCGGAATAGTGGAGTGAAGCAATATAATTCAAGTTCAAGATCTAAGTTGAAGCTTTATCCGCACAGTTTACCAAGTGGAGCTATATTGAAGATCTATCAAGCTTGGGTAATTTAGTTTTAGGTTTATACTTGTGTATAGATACTTTAAGCTCATATTAATCACACACACGTATTTGTTGATTTTATCAAAATATAGGTGTTTTTGATAAAATATTCTTTTATTAGTTTATAGACTTTAATATCAGTTTATATCAATTCATTAAGTCTATAAAATCATTTTACAAAATTTTTAATAGTGTTTATGTCAAATGATGAGTTTCCATGTTTTTGGACATATTAATCACACACACGTATTAGTTTTCATGTTTTTGGACATATTTGAAAAATGATGAGTTTTCGCTATTGAGAAGTGCAATTCTAAAAATTCTTTTTGTAACATGTTCATTTACATGTTTACAATGATTTCCCAAAGTTTTATATTTTTTAGAATTTATTTGCTATTTTTAAAGGTACTTTAAAAATCAGTTTTACTATTCAAATCAGGCTGATACAGTGTTATCAGTCGACTGATGAATATGTTCAGTCGACTGAAGAAAACATCTAGAATAACAAATAGTTTCTGTTTTGTTTTGGTCGACTGACCAGTCGACTGATGAGGTCATCAGTCGACTGATGAGCTGGTAAATGCCTACAACGGTCAGCTCATCAGTCGACTGATGAATCCCATCAGTCGACTGATGGATTCATCAGTCGATTGACGGCCTCATAACGGCTAGTTTTTCCAGATTTCTATGTTTCCGTTATTTTGTCTTTTTGCTTGGTTTTCTTGGTTTTTTGGGAGTTGTTTCTTCATCCTATATATACCCCTTACCCTCAAACTTCTGAGATGATCAAGAAAAGTTTTAAACAAGTTTTAAAAGAGTTTAAGTTTGTTTTAAGTTTGTTTAAGGGTTTGGTTTGTGAAGAAATTTTCACAAGAGCTTAAGAAAGATCATCAATTGTGTTTGAGCATTCAACTCTTCTCCCTCTCTCTCTTGATCCATAGAGAAGTTTCACTAAACTCTTTTTCTAGCTTTATATCTATTTGTTTGATTATCATTTTATTAAAGCTAGTTTTATATTGAGTTTATATTTGATTAATCTCTTTGTTTACACACACAACCATTGAGCTTATTGTATTTCATACATAGTATAATTTGGGTTGTGGGGAGTGTGACTTAGAGAGTGAGCCTACATTGTGTTCTCATCCATTGTAGAGAACAAATTTATTTGCATTGTGAGCCTAATTGTGTTGAACACTTTGTAATACACTTGAGAGGAGTGTGTGGTGAGAGACGGGGTCGTCCCAAGAGGAGTGGGGTAGGTGGTAATGTCTAGAGATAGGTTGTAATTCCTAACACTTGAGGGAGACACGGGCTAGAGACCAACACTTGAGGTGGTAGTGAGTGTGATTGCAAGAGTGTGAATTATAAAGTTTTCGGTAAACTAAAAAACCGAGTGTGAGGTGTAAACGTTATTTGAGTGAGCGTAGAAAACCCGGTTGTGCTAGTGGAGATCTCCTCGAGGTGAGGAGCGGAGATGTAGGTCGTGGGGAACAAACTCCGTGATCATATCGTTTGTTTGCGTTTGTCTTTGGCGTTCATTTATATTCGTGTTTATTGTTTATATCGCCTTTGTCAAGTGCTCTTTCTTTATATTGCCCACTATCTTGTTTATGTTTATTTCACTATTTTGTTACTTGTATATCCTTGCATATATATTGTTACATATCATATTTGCTAGTATATTTGTTAATTAGTTTTAAATTAGCATAAATCAGATTAGATTAGCATAAACCCTATTCACCCCCCCCCCCCTCTAGGGTTCCTTCCTAGTGACATTAGGGACTTGGGGTACTTTCATATATATCTCATATAAGCCACCAGCGCATCAATCCGCTGTGATTTCCACGTCAAAAAATGTTGAAGAAATCAAGTCTCCTGACTAAAGCGGCAAGGAAATTGTTGAAAGCTTTGGCAAAGGCCCCGACAGGCACTCCGTTCTCCCATCGGATCACGACCATCCAATGAATATCAGGGATGAGGCTCTGTTCCCTGGTAGCACCGCGGCCGTGCCTAGCAGGTCGCCCGGTACCTGCAAAAAATAAAAATTGGGTAAAATATAAATCAATCCATATCGATAATAAAAATTAAAATAATAACCCATAAACTATAAAAAATCTATTAATACATTTTAGTTCGACGCGTCTACGCCTTGCTTGTTCGTACCTATGCTGCGTGATAGGTCGCAAAGCATGATAAGAATCTTAATCTCCCTTCACCTTGGTTGGGCCGTGGACTCGTTGATCCATAATAGAATCTAGTGGTAGTGTCACAGCTTCTACAGCTATGCTATACGGCTCATATCTCTGCTCCTCCAATACATCTGCATGTAGTAGTGGCGACGGCGACATCTCCGCATGCTGTGTTGGATCAGCCTGTGTCTCCGTGTCATGTGGAGCATCTCCGCGTCCTATGTCCTGTGGCGGCGAGTCCTGTGTAGCATCTCTGCGTCCTATGTAGGAAATGTTAAAAAATAATGTTAGGCTCACATTAATAGTTTATAGAAATGTACAGATATAACAAATAAATAAAAATACCTGACATAAAGGCATGTGCGTCGCCTCCAGAATGTCTACCAAAAAGTCTCTCAAGCGCTTTCTTACGTAATCCTTTTGTCATCTATACTTTGAAAACATAATGAGTACCCAACAAAAGCATATAATGCAAATAATTAATAAAATAGCACATGACAACAGAATTGTGTGTACATGATGTCTAGTCAAACATATAATATAAAGGCAATACTATAATACATGATAACCAGTCCAAACGGATTAAATCCGTCGCTAGCAAGCTCCAGCCTAATATTCTGAGACTCCTTACCAAAGCCGGAGTATATACGATCGATGTGCTTCTATGCCTCATCGTCGGCAGGATGTCTTAGTTTCTTATCCTCTTTGCGGTCGGTCGAGTGTCATTGCATATTCTCAGCCAGCTCGGCAGACATATAAAACCTTTGCAGCCTAGGAATAATTGGAAAATATCGGAGAACCTTTGCAGGGATTCTGCTCTGCTTATTGGATGCACAACCTTCAGATGTGCTCGTATTTTATCCTTTCCAGCGTGATACATGACACGTTGGACATTCTTCCAGAGCTTCATTACCCTTATTGTACAGGATGCAGTCATTAGGACAGACGTCTATCTTCTTATAATCAAGCCCCAGCATATCAACAATCTTGTGGGCTTCGTAATAGGTTGCGGGGATGCTTTTCTCAATGCCTAGAATAATTTTCCTCGGCAAATCTAATAACATCTCGAAATGTGTAATAACTATCCTACTGAGTGTTTGGATATGAAGAAGCCTCAGCATAAAAGAAAGTCTTGTGAACCCCTTGCAGCCCTCGTATAATGGTGACTCGTTTTCTTCAATAAGTCTCATCAATCGATCTATATCTTGAAACATATCAGTAGTATTGACATCACTCACCGTCGGCATAGCAAGAATATCTTCCAACATATCAGTCGTGTCAACTGTCAGATTGCCGACTTCAGTGAACTCTTCCTCTGATTGCATCACTGAGACGCCTTCACCGTAATGACTCGAAAATACATGAGAGCTATCAAATCCATTGATTGACAGATGGAAACTTACGTCACTCCTAGCCAGCATTTTATCGTTCCTACAATTCTTACAAGGATAGAAAATCGACCCACTCAGCGACCGTAGAGGGTTTGTATCAGAGTAGGCTAAGAAAGCTTCTATCCCATCCTTGTATCGGGCGTCTAGATGCCTCCGATCACGTAGTATGGTCATGAATGATTTGTCAGGAACTGTCCGTATCTAGAATTTAAAAATTAATGGAAGTGAGCATATCCCTACATATATCATTTTAATTTAGGACAAGCATGTGTGACCAGCTATCAGAGAAAGGCATCTATCCCATTAGGTATGTAAACACGGTGTGTATATGTATTTACGTGTGTTCAAGTGTACTTTCATTTTATCAAATTTCAGTAGCACCTACTTGTTATTCTCCGAGTACACTATAGTGAGAAGGATATACTCCTGCATATCCCTCCGACATTTGTACACGGAGAACAATGAGTAAGCGCCGCCAAAACTCTGATGAAATGAAAGTACACAAGAACATACGTAAATACATATACATGTCACATTTACATACCTAACCCGTCCACACTAGACAGATCCAATAAATATTTATATATAAGCCCCACGTCACATACGCATATGAAAAGGTTGTCGGACCGAACACGATGGTCTCATATCCGCCAACCACCCCGTACGTGTATGTGACAAGTAAATAAAGAGATTATAGATAGTATTTATTGAACAAGGAATATTCTACGGCTCGAAAATATAAGTGTACAGTGTGTGTAGTTTCTATGTAATTAGCAATATAATAGTTACGCTAACCCCTCACCCTCACCTCACTATAACCCTAACCCTCACCTTGTTGGACCCTAGAGGGGGGATGATTAGGGTCAAAAGGCTCTAATATGCAATAAAAAACAAACACAAGCAAACCACAAAACAGTAAAGCAATTAAAGTAAGAGAGATAGGGTTAGGAGTTCGTTATCCTTGACGCGCGATGTGTTAACGAGGTTCGACCCTCTGGCCTACGTCCCCGCTCCCCACTCTCGAGGAGAAATCCACTACACACCCGGTTTGGAAGCCGGAACTTCGTCTACACAGCGATCCCACACGATCTATCTCACTACACAGTTTGATCTCAACAGATCACACTCCCTCACAGTTGATCTACACAAGATCTCACTCACACAGCAGAAGAAAAGATGCAATAACCTCTCTTTACACAGCCCCTATAGCAAAGAGAAGGTTTACTGAAGCTGGGAAGTGAATCACACTTGAAAACAGAGAGAAAATAGACTTTGAAAATTTTACTCAGGAAACAGAAAAAGCTCTCTGGTTTTTGCAAACGTTAGGGCTGAGGAAGAAGAAGAAGTCTGGGGGGTTTTTATAGAAGAGATTAAATCATTTTAAAACAAAACCCAATCTTTCCATTTAGGAAGATAATCTTCTTTTCAGATTGAAATCAAGCAGAGACACCGTCGGTCGACCGGCGCGGTCGACCGATTTGAAAGTTGAGA
This sequence comes from Asparagus officinalis, assembly GCF_001876935.1. Classification (NCBI taxonomy): domain Eukaryota; kingdom Viridiplantae; phylum Streptophyta; class Magnoliopsida; order Asparagales; family Asparagaceae; genus Asparagus; species Asparagus officinalis. The sequence goes on along the minus strand of NC_033803.1, from coordinate 50,039,326 downwards.
TTTCGGTCGACCGTACCGGTCGACCGACGACCTCTCTGGAAAATTCTGAGGAATGGTCATGGGAGCGGTCGACCGGACCGGTCGACCGCTTTCTGACATTTTGCAGAAAACAGATTTTTGACCAACTTGAAATATTTGCAAAATATTTATTTGACCTCTGAAAATTCTGAAACTTTGTAAAATGTTTTTAATACTAAAAAAACTGCTTGGAAAAAAATTTTGCAGATAGGTCCTCATACTTGTGAAAAATAGTATTTTGTGAAAAAACGCTTGAAAACATAAGTATGAAAAACGTGTGTGTGATTCCCAATAGCTTCAAGTAACAACAGTAACTCTTTGCCTACATTCTAGCACTAGAGAGAAAAGCAAAAGAAAGCTATTATCCTCATATAGAGAGCAATACTTGAGCTTTGATATAGCTTGAATCGGATGAAGCTTTTATTCGAATTTGTCGTTCTTGAAATAACGTTGCTTCATCTCTTGGCATCCTCCTCCTTTGGATATCTTCGTTGTAGCGTATATTCCATCCATCCTCCATTAATGGCACTAACGAGCTTAATAAAGGAATTTGCTACATTTACACTCAATAAGCCATTAGTACCGATAATGGTGGTTGTAAGAACATCATCAAAACATAAGGGCTAACAATCTCCCCCTTTTTGATAATGACAACCAACCATTATATAAGAGCAAAAATAAAATAGCTTATAGATAGGTTCTCCCCCTATCTATGAGCTCCCCCTAAGTATGTGCAACAAATGAGAGGATTTTTCTCCCCCTTTGTCACCATCAAAAAAATGGGGTAAAAGAGAAATACAAAATGCAAAATGCAACTAAACAAGCAATGTAGAACTTTCACATAGTGCATAAGCCCAAACCATTTCTTATACGACAAAAATCATCCTCTCCAAGAGGCTTAGTAAATATATCCGCTAGTTGAGATTTTGTGTCAACAAATACTAGGGATACATCTTGTCGCTCTACATGATCGCGTAAGAAATGATGGCGTACATCAATATGTTTAGTTCTAGAATGCAAAACCGAATTTTTGGAAATATTTATAGCACTTGTGTTATCACAAAAGATTTTAATATTTTGAAAGTTCAAATCATAGTCAACTAAGCTTTGTTTCATCCATAAAACTTGAGCACAACATAAGCCGGCGAAAATGTATTCCGCTTCCGTAGTGGATAATGCAACACAATTTTGTTTCTTGGAAGCCCAAGAAACAAGGGAATTTCCTAAGAATTGGCATGTTCCACTAGTACTCTTGCGATCTACCTTACATCCGGCAAAGTCGGCATCACAAAAACCATATAAATCAAAAGTGGTGCTTTTTGGATAAAACAAACCAAGGTTAAAAGTTCCATTAACATACTTAATGATCCTTTTAACTGCAATTAAATGAGATGCTTTTGGAGATGCTTGAAAACGTGCACATGCACACACACTAAACATGATATCGGGTCTACTAGCGGTGAGATAAAGAAGACTACCTATCATACCTCGGTATAGTTTTTGGTCCACATCTTCACCACTCTCATCCGCATCAAGCTTAACACTAGTACTCATGGGAGTAGGCGCATGCTTAGAATTCTCCAACTTAAATTTCTTCACCAATTCCTTCGCATACTTGCTTTGTGAAATGAAGATCCCATCCTTAGTTTGCTTGACTTGGAGCCCGAGAAAGAATGTAAGCTCTCCCATCATACTCATCTCAAAGTGATCCTGCATAACTTTAGAAAATTCCTTGCACAAGGATTCATTAGTAGCACCAAAAATAATGTCATCCACATATATTTGAACTAAAATGAAATCATTTTTCCTTTTTCTCACAAAAAGTGTGTTATCAATTGTTCCTTTTGAAAAACCATTTTCAATAAGAAAACTAGAGAGGCGAGCATACCAAGCCCTAGGAGCTTGTTTCAACCCATATAAAGCTTTTTGTACCCGGTAAACATGATTAGGAAAAGCATGATCTATAAAACCGGGGGGTTGCTCAACATACACTTCCTCTTCTATAAAACCATTTAAGAAAGCACTTTTGACATCCATTTGAAATAGTTTGAAATTTTTAAAACTAGCAAATGCCAAAAACATCCTAATAGATTCCAACCTTGCAACCGGTGCAAAGGTTTCATCATAGTCTATGCCCTCCTCTTGATTGTATCCTTGGGCAACCAAACGAGCTTTATTTCTAGTAACAATGCCATGTTCATCAAGTTTGTTTCTAAAAACCCATTTTGTACCAATTACACTAGTATTGTTTGGTCTAGGAACTAACTTCCAAACTTCATTTCTTTGAAAATTGTTTAATTCTTCATGCATAGCCAAAACCCAAAACTCATCATTTAAAGCATCATTAACCTTTTTAGGTTCTAGTTGAGATAGAAATGCAACATTACCACATTCACTCAAGGCTTTTGAGCGAGTTATAACTCCTTTTGAAGGGCTCCCAATGATTTGTTCTTTTGGATGGTTTGATGTGAATTTCCAAGCTTTAGGTGGTTCAACTTGATCTTGAGCGTTTGTGCTATCCACATCCTTTTGAACTTCTATAGAGGGAGTGTCATTGATTTGCAACAAGTCCAATCCTCCCTCAATATCATCATCATCATCCTTCCTAGGCAAAACAACTTGAGAGCCAACATTAGTCTCATCAAAAGTAACGTTTATAGACTCTTCAACAACGAGGCTTCGTTTATTGAAGACCCTATAAGCCTTACTTCGAGGTGCATAACCTAAGAAAATACCAACATCAATTTTGGAATCAAATTTATCATGGTGATCTTTTGTATTTAAAATAAAACATTTGCAACCAAAGACACGAAAATAGCCAATGAAAGGAGTTTTTCCATAATAAAGTTCATAAGGAGTTTTCTTAAGCTTTAGTCTAATCAAAACATGATTTAAAACATGGCAAGCCGTATTGACGGCTTCCGTCCAAAAATATTTTGGTAAATCAAATGAGTTTAACATAGTGCGTGCCATCTCTTGTATGGTGCGATTTTTCCGTTCAACAACACAATTTTGTTGTGGTGTTTTAGGAGCGAAAAACATATGAGTTATACCATGATGAGCACAAAAATCATAGAAAAATTCATTTTGAAATTCACCACCATGATCACTTCGTATTTTAACAACTTTCAAATCCTTTTTATTTTCAATTCTTTTAACATGATTTGCAAATTCTTCAAAGCAATCATTTTTCTTTGCAAGAAATATTGTCCATGTAAAACGAGAAAAATCATCAATAATCACAAAAACATAGTGTTTGCCTCCAAGAGAAAAATCATCAATAATCAAGATGAAGTAATTGCAAGGGTTTGGAAGTCGATACCTCATGGATGGATTTGAAAGAAGATTTTGTTTGTTTACCTTTAGCACAATCCTCACAAATTGTATTTTTTTATGAAGTGCAAGCTAGGTAGCCCTCTCACAATATTCTTCTTAGACAATTTTGATATTAACTCCATATTTGCATGTCCAAGTCTCTTGTGCCAAATCCAAGGGTTTTCATCAATTGCCGCAAGACACTTTACATCTTGATTCACTAACTCATTCATCTCAAAAATGTAAACATTAGACTTGCGATTTGCAATAAAAACAATTTTTCCATCCATACTAATGATGCATTTATCCGGTTTAAAAGAAATATCAAAACCTTTATCACTTAATTGGCTAATGCTAAGAAGATTATGATTCAAACCATTTACTAAGTAAACATCTTCTATAATGGGTGAGGGTTTCTTACCAATAGAACCGATACCAATGATTTTACCTTTCTCTCTACCACCGAAGGAGACATTGCCTCCTTCAATCCTTGATAGGGTTGCAAATAACTCTTTGTTGCCCGTCATATGATGTGAGCAACCACTATCAAGGTACCACATCTCCTTACGTTGTTGCCGTGACGTTCCCTACAAAAGAGGAAGATGAAGGTGTAGTAGCTTTAGGTACCCATGTCTTGAGTCCTTGGTGGTTAGTAGTCTTGGTACCTTTGGGTACCCACATCACTCCATAAAAATCATGGTTATCTGTAATTCTATAATGAGTAGAAATGTGTCCATGTCTCATACAATAAGTGCATACAAAATTTCTTTTGTATGTACGGATGTTAGAATCATGAAACCTATTTCTACCATGGTGATTATAGTTGGCATAAGCATGAGTGGGTCTAGTCCTACAACCCTCAATTTCTAATTTTTCAATCTTTGATCTTAGTTGCTTATTCTCGAAATCGAGATCTCCTAGCAATTCATCTTTTAGAGCAAGAGAGGTTGTTAGTTGTTCTAGCTTAATATCACAAGAGGCATGCAATTTTTTGAAAGAAGAGTATTCTTTAGACATTCTTTTAAATTCAAAGTTCAACTCTTCTAAAGCCATAGCTATGTCACATTGCATATAGAAAGATTCACTTTCGGCCTCGGATATTACCTCATGTTCATTTGCCATGAAACAAACATTTGGGTCATGAAGAGCAAGTTTGGCTCCTTCTTCATCACTATCCGAGTCACTTGGTTCGGATTCTTCCCATCCGGCATACATAGCCTTCTTCTTCTTGTACTTCATGTACTTTTCTTTGAGCTTGGGGCAATCCTTAGCGATGTGACCCGGTTCATTGCACTCAAAACATTTTCCTACACGAGAGGAAAACTTGTTGTTAGATCGAGGGTTAAATTTTTTGTTCATTTTTATAAGTCTAGAGATTCTTCTAGAGAGATGAGCCACTTCTCTAGAAAAATCGACTTCACTCTCCGACGATGAAGATGAGTTGTCACTAGCTCCTTTGAGAGCTATGGTCTTCAACTTTGGTGACGGCTCCTCAACTTCTCGTGATGGTACTTCCTCCTTCTCCTTCCCCTTGAGCTTCTTCTCATGCACTTTGAGCTTTCCGATAAGGCTATCAAGAGCTAAGGTAGTGAGGTCATGAGCTTCCTCAATGGCCGTAGCCTTGGGCTCCCATGCCGGAGTCAAGGAGCGAAGTATCTTGTAGTTCATCTCTTGAATGGATAATTGCTTATCTAGACCATGTAATTCATTGATGATATTAGTAAAACGAGAAAACATAGCATCAATTGATTCATTAGGAAGCATTTTAAACAGCTCATAATCATGCATGAGTCCACTAATCTTAGATTCCTTAACTTGGGGTGTTCCTTTGTTCGCGGGGAAAATCGTAGGTTTCTTTGTTATTGATTCCATTGTCATCTTGAGTTACAACTTTTTGAGTTACAAAAGATCCGGTCTTTTTATAAGATCCGGTTACAACGAAAATCAAATAAAAATAAACAAAGATTACAACTTTTCTCCTTTTGTGTCGAACGAATCGCGAGCTCCTGTTTTGCGGTCGCTCGCTTGGTGGGTTCTTTGCCTGCGCCGGGGTTATTTGCCGTGGACCACCGCGAGATCTAGATCCGGTCGGATCTACGCAGTACGACGGGTATTATTTCACCAAGGAAATAATAGCCGGGGAGGATTGTTTCACCAAGGAAACAATCGTCCAAGTCTCGGGATCTAAGACCAAGCTTAGATCCGGAGTATGCCTGCGTAGATCTGAGATCTGATCCTCTCGAACACCTGCCTTATTTGACGTTGATGATCGCCGAGCACCAGATCTGAAGGAGTGAGTCCCCGAAGTCCCAAAGTTTCAATCTTTTTTAAGTTCCGAGTCTCCAATCCAGCAGGGCTTCGCCTCTCTCCAAAATTTCCAACCTTTTGAAATGAAGAACCCCTTGGCCTATTTATAGGCTCTCGTTACTGTGCCCGTGCCCGTGTGCACGTGTGGCCAGCTCAAGGTGGCCGGCCACCTCAAGGTGGCTCGGCTCATGCCGAGCCACCCTGAGGTGGCTCGGCCACCCCAGGGGGTGGCTCGGCCTTGGCCGAGCCACCCTGAGGTGGCTCACTTGGTTTCCGAGCCTCTTTTCGGGTGTGTTGTTCCGTCGTTTTCCGCTCTTGGTTCTATCTGTGATTCGGTTCTGTGGTTGATTTATCCAGACTTGATTCGTTGACCTGATTTGGCAGTAAATCCGGATCCCGATTAGGCAGTAAATCCGCTTCTGAGTTGGAGTCCGAAACCGATCTTGATTCGATCGTGATTCGTCCGAGTATGCCTTTGGTTGGATGACTCGTTGACTCTTCGAACACTTGGCTTGATCCCGCACGCGAATGGATGTATTCCGTTGCTTGCGTGCGATTCGTCGATCTCGTCGCCTCGTTGGTTCGTCGGTTTGTGCCGAGCTGTGCTAAGGGACCTATAAGCAATTTTATATGCCTACAGATACCCCCTCCAAAGTATTTCAGTCTCGTTCTTTTATAGAAGAGTCTGGAATACTTTGGATATGATTGTCCCCACCTTCAGTCAGTGTAACGGGACCTTGGAATGGCTTCTGTTCTTGATTCCTTCAATCCTTCAGGCTATTCGGTGCTTTGTCGAATGTCTGTAAGGGTTCTGGTGCTGCATTTATTGTCTGACCGTTTGTCGGAATTTTGAACTTTGAAGTCGATTCCTGATTTTCAATCTTTAGCTCGTATAACTAACCATCGATTGCTGGCGTTGAGTCTTTATTTGTGACGCGTTGTCCGGCGCAGTGTTGTTGAGTTATTCTTAAGAATATTTTTAGAAAAATATTCTCCAGAAACTTCTCAACAAAAATAGGGAATAGTTTATACTCGTATACCTTATTGGAGTAATAAGAAGCAATTTATACTCGTATACTTTTCGGAGTATTGATTCTTTTATTGCAATGCATTGATAGGCGTTAACCTAGGGTTACGCGTTGTCCGGCGTTGACCTAGGGTTTTGAACGTCGTACGTTGATTTTTTGATCGCAACGCATTGACTGGCGTTGACCTAGGGTTACGCGTTGTCCGGCGTTGACCTTAGGGTTTTGGACGTCGTACGTTGACTGTTTGATTGCAACGCGTTGACTGGCGTTGACCTAGGGTTATGCGTTGTCCGGCGTTAACCTTAGGGTTTTGAATGTCGCTGGACACGAGTTAGGTGTTGACTTTAGGATTTTTGGCTAACCCCCCGCCTTCAACGGGTTTGATGCGCCTTTACCGACTACCGTTTGAGTCGGGCTAGCATGCGGATTGTTCAAGTCCGTTCCGTATGTGACGTTAAGCTAAAAGAGCTAACCCTTTTAGTGCTACGATATTGAATACGTAGACTTCGTATTTTTTACGGGAATAGACTACCCGGCGACGCGTGTTAGGCGTTGACTTTAGGGTTTTTGGCTAACCCCCAGCCTTCAACGGGTTTGATTAGCCTTTACCGACTACCGTTTGAGTCGGGCTAGCATGCGGATTGTCAAATCCGTTCCGCATGTAACGTTGTGCTAAGAGAGTGAATTCTCTGAGACTTTGTGCTATGATGTTGAATACATAGGCTTCGCCATTGTTACGGGAATAGGCTACCCGGCAACGTGTATTAGACGTTGACTTATCCCTACTTAGGCTTCGGGATGAGATACCCCAGAATCGAACTCTGGTGTCTTTTTCAATCGGTAAAAGACTAAACCGGCGACACGTGTTAGGTGTCGACATATCCTTTCTTAGGATTCAGGATGACATTCCCCATGCGTGTAAGGCATGGATTTTGGTGTTATTAATAACAACCTGCTCCGTACTTTTTGAATGATTCATGTATTACACATATGTATTCATGTTATTATGATACATATGTTGGACCCTAGAGGTGGGTGATTAGGGTCAAGAGGCTCTAATATGCAATAAAAATCAAACACAAGCAAACCACAAAACAGTAAAGCAATTAAAGTAAGAGAGATAGGGTTAGGAGTTCGTTATCCTTGACGCGCGATGTGTTAACGAGGTTCGGCCCTCTGGCCTACGTCCCCGCTCCCCACTCTCGAGGAGAAATTCACTACACACCCGGTTTGGAAGCCGGAACTTCGTCTACACAGCGATCCCACACGATCTCTCTCACTACACAGTTTGATCTCAACAGATCACACTCCCTCATAGTTGATCTACACAAGATCTCACTCACACAGCAGAAGAAAAGATGCAAGAACCTCTCTTTACACAGCCCCTATAGCAAAGAGAAGGTTTACTGAAGCTGGGAAGTGAATCACACTTGAAAATAGAGAGAAAACAGACTTTGAAAATTTTACTCAGGAAACAGAAAAAGCTCTCTGGTTTTTGCAAACGTTAGGGCTGAGGAAGAAGAAGAAGTCTGGGGGGTTTTTATAGAAGAGATTAAATCATTTTAAAACAAAACCCAATCTTCCCATTTAGGAAGATAATCTTCTTTTCAGATTGTTAGCTCAGACTGTGCCAAACACTGTTAAGTGAAAGCACAACAAACGAGGCAAAACGACCGTTTTAAAAAAGTCGCGGTTGACTGAAGGAATTTTCGGTCGTCCGAAATAAACCTTCGGTCGACCGAAAAACTTAGTCGGGCCAACCGCTATGAAAACTTTGAAAACAAACAGAGCCATCGTCGGTCGACCGGCACGGTCGACCGATTTGGAAACCGAGATTTCGGTCGACCGTACCGATCTACTGACGACCTCTCTGGAAAATACTGAGGAAGGGCCATGGGAGCGGTCGATCGGACCGGTCGACCGCTTTCTGACATTTTGCAGAAAACGGATTTTTGACCAACTTAAAATATTTGCAAAATATTTATTTGACCTCTAAAAATTCTAAAACTTTGTAAAATGTTTTTAATACTAAAAAAAACTGCTTGGAAAAAGAATTTTACAGATAGGTCCTCATACTTGTGAAAAATAGTATTTTGTGAAAAAACGCTTAAAAACATAAGTATGAAAAACGTGTGTGTGATTCCCAATAGCTTCAATTAACAACAGTATTTCTTTGCCTACATTCTAGCACTAGAGAGAAAAGCAAAAGAAAGCTAATATCCTCATATAGAGAGCAATACTTGAGCTTTGATATAGCTTGAATCGGATGAAGCTTTTATTCGAATTTGTCGTTCTTGAAATAACATTGCTTCATCTCTTGGCCTCCTCCTCCTTTGGATATCTTCGTTGTAGCGTATATTCCATCCATCCTCCATTAATGGCACTAACGATCTTAATAAAGGAATTTGCTACATTTACACTCAATAAGCCATTAGTACCGATAATGGTGGTTGTAAGAACATCATCAAAACATAAGGGCTAACACACCTAACCCTAGCCCTCGCCCTCGCCATAACCTTCACCCTTGCCCTAACCCTAACCCACACCAAACTCTAACCCCCGCCCTTGCCATAACCTTCGCCCTTGCCCTAACCCTAACCCTAACACTCACATAACCCTAACCCTCACCATAACCCCCGCCCTCACCCCCGCCCTCGCCATAACCCCCGCCCTCGCCCTCTCCCTCACCCTCACCCTCACCCTAACCCTCACCCTCACCCTCACCTAACTCTAACCCTAACCCTTACCCTAACCCTAACCCTCAACCTCAACCTCACCCTCACCCTCACCTAACCCTAATCCTAAACCTAACCCTAACCCTCGTCTAACCCTAACTCTAACCCTAACCCTAACTATATTTTGTTTTATTATGTTATAATTTTAGCAAGATGGAATTTTTTTTGTTTTGCAATATCTTATTAGGGTTTGGGTTTTTTTATTTTTTTGTTTTGCAAAAATTAAACTGTAATTATAATTAAAAATGAAGTTAATAAATAATAAAATAAAAAAAATCCTCTCTCCCCCTACATCTCTCTTTCTCTCTACCTCTCTCTCGGTCGGCCGACGCCGGCGGCCG
>NC_033803.1:50028207-50029421 GCF_001876935.1 Asparagus officinalis | reverse complement strand
CGGCGGCGACGGTGCGGGTCTGGTGCCGACGAAGAGAAAGGGGGAGGGAGAGAGCCAACGAATTAAGAGATGGAGGGGAGAGAGGGAGGGAAATGAGGAGAGAGGGGGGATCTGGGGAATTTAGTCTTCGAGCGTGGGCTGCCCAAATTTTTGGGGAAGCTCACGCCAATTTTTTATTACTTTTTAGTGACGGAAATTCTGTCGCCATAACTTAAAAATTCCATCACTAAAAGGCATTTTAACATCTGATTTTTACCGACAGATGTATTCTGTCGGGAAATTAACAACTACGGGAATTTTTCGTCGCTAATAAGTACTTGTCTGTCGGTATAAGATCTTTTGTCGACGGGATTATAGCAAAGAAAATATCCGTCTCTATAAGTCAAAGTATAGCGACGGAAAAGTCCATCACTATAATTCCATGGTTAATAGTCATATTTCAAGAAGTGAAAGTATAAAATTTATAAATACATACTAATTTTTCTTATATCTTTCATGGAGAATTCTTCTTTGATTGAGATAAAATCATTAAATTATTCTTCAATATAACTTAGTCGATACTTTTTTAATGGATATGCCTTATGTTAATGCCAATTCAAGTGATTTATGTATGTTTTTTGAATTTTAAATTTATTTCCATCACGTTCCCAATTGTAGAAATAGTTTGAAACTTTTGAAGAATACCTTTGAACATTCTGTTAGTTTCTCCATATATAATTTCCTATATTTTTTACCCTATAGATATTATTAAGATCAGAGATTAATGTTTCTAAATTATAATTAATTAATGCTAAGCTATTATATTATAGTACTTTATTATTTTTATGGATTTAAACATATATCAGTTAATGTTACTAATGTAATTTTACTGCTCCAACTTATTAGTAAAATTATATACATTTATTTTAATGTATATAGTGATGATAATTTTTAAGTTATAATATTTTTTAAATTTTTATTTTTTAATTGGATGTTTTTAATCAATTCTTATTGCTTTTTATTTACTAGTATCAATTTAGACTATTTGTAGATACTGAAAAGGTTCCAACTTATTAGTAAAATTATATACATTTATTTTAATGTATATAGTGATGATAATTTTTAAGTTATAATATTTTTTAAATTTTTATTTTTTAATTGGATGTTTTTAATCAATTCTTATTGCTTTTTATTTACTAGTATCAATTTAGACTATTTGTAGATACTGAAAAGGT
>NC_033803.1:50009342-50027275 GCF_001876935.1 Asparagus officinalis | reverse complement strand
TCCCTTCCTCTCCTCCGCCCGACCTCGTCTTCGTAGCTTGCCACCACTCCCAGCCTCACCCTCGACCATGCCAGAGTTAGCTATTGCCGCTCTCCGCCTTGCCCTCGAGTAAGTGAAGAAGTCCTTTATACTTACCTTAAATTCATTAATTTTAGAAAAATGTGACAGTTAGTTTTAGTTTTATCTAGCAGGCGAAGGTGTATTCTGGGTTGCATGAAAAGCTTATATTACAGCAAAGAACGATGTCACCTCTAATTCTTGCTCGCTCCATGTTAGTTCTAGCTAATTCTAGCTCTAATTCATCTTAGTTCTAGGCTCTTAGGAACGGAGAAAAGCTTCTCTCACCTCTGGTGGAGCCCACCGAGACACCCTGACAATCTCGGCAACATCCTCCCACCTCCGACAAGTCCAGACAGCGGCGAAAAGCTCCAAACAGCGAAGAACAAACCCGAACGGTGAGAAACTACACTGCAGAAAACTACACTTTTGTGCCGACTTCGCACGCACTTTTTGATCACCTCCAATCTCTATTTCCACCGATTTTTTCTTTAGTGAGTAGCCCTAAATGTTGCCTATCACCTCTAATTTGTTTCATGCTCTAACTCATTCTCTATCTCTCTCTCGGTAACATTTGAAACATCGCTCGACGGCAGCAGCGAGCAGAAAACAGCAGCGTCGTGCCGACTTCGCGTGCGTTTTTTGGCTACCTCCGGTCTCCGTTTTCACCACCGTCTTCGTCGATGTGTAGCCCTTTATATTGTCTATCACACGGTATCTTCCTTTCACTTGGGCTCATTTTATACCTTTTGTTATATCACTTCGAATATTGTAAATCGTTTCTTCATTATCTCAACCTCTGAGAGAAGTGAAAGGAAGATACCGTGTGAACTATCTAGAACTAACTTGAGAACCCATGTTAGTTCTAGCCCGTCCCATGTTAGTTTTAGCTAGTTCTAGCTCTAATTCATCTTAGTTCTAGGCTCTTGGGCTCTTAAGTTAGTTCTAACTTGCCCCATGTTAGTTCTAACCCGCCCCATGTTAGCTCTAGCTCATCCCATGTTAGTTCTAGCTAGTTCTAGCTCTAATTCATCTTAGTTCTAGGCTCTTGGACTCTCAAGTTAGTTCTAACTTGCCCCATGTTCTTTCTAACCCGCCCCATGTTAGTTTGAGCTCGTCTCATGTTAGTTCTAGCTCTAATTCATCTTAGTTCTAGGCTCTTGGGCTCTCAAGTTAGTTCTAACTTGCCCCATGTTAGTTCTAACCCGCCCTATGTTAGTTCTAGTCCGCCCATGTAAGTTCTAGCTAGTTTTAGCTCTAATTCATCTTAATTCTAGGCTCTTGGTCTCTCAAGTTAGTTCTAACTTGCCCCCATGTTAGTTCTAACTCGCCTTATGTTAGTTCTAACCCGCTCCATGTTAGTTCTAGCTCTAATTCATCTTAGTTCTAGGCTCTTGGGAACGGAGAAAAGCTCCTCCCACCTCCGGCAGAGCCCATCGAGACACCCCGACGACCCCGAAAACCTCCTCCCACTTCAGCAAGCCCGGATAGTAGTGAAAAGCTCCGAATAGCAAAGAACAAATCCGAACGGTGAGAAATTGCACTGTAAAAAACTACAGTTTTGTACCGACTTCGTACGCACTTTCCGATCACCTCCAATCTCTGTTTTTGTTTATTTCTTCTTTGGTGAGTAGCCCTACATGTTGCCTATCATCTCCAATTTGTATCACGCTCTAACTCATTCTCTATCTCTCTCGGTAACGTCTGAAACATCACTCGATGGCAGTAGCGAGCAGAAAACATCAGCGCCGTGCCGACTTCGCGCGTGTTTTTCAGCCACCTCCGGTCTCCGTTTTCATCATCATCTTTGCCGGTCTGTAGCCCTTTATATTATCTATCACATGGTATCTTCCTTTCACTTAGGCTCATTTTCTACCTCTCCTTATATCGCTTTGAATATTGCAAATTATTCCTTCATCATCTCAACCTCTAAGAGAAGTACAATAACGAATCGATTAAAAGCTGAGCTCCACCAGTTGTGGATGTAGTGGCAACATGTCTTTCCCATGGTGTGTGCTCCTGTAGTCGTAGTTGATTGGTTTAGTTTGCAAATTGTGTTCATAATTATAATATACACGTTTGTTTTGGCAGCACAATAGTTTCTACGGTGGGGAACGACGACAATCTACGACGATGAGGACAGGCGGAGGAGGGGAGGGGAGGCGGCAGCGAACTCGAGGGAAGCCTTAGGGGCCTGAACGGAGGCGATAACGACGGAGGGCGAGGGCCAGGGCGACGAGCTGAGAAAGCTCTTAGTTTTAGAGAGAGAGAGAGAGAGAGAGAGAGAAGAGAGAGAGGAGAGGAGAGAGAGAGAGAGAGAGAGAGAGAGAGAGAGAAATAGGAGATGAGTGTTAGGTTTGAGGATTTGAGGAGAGAGGATAAGGATAATTGGGGATTTTAGCTTAGCTGGCATGTAAATAATTGCTAAAAGGGCTGCCAGCACAAAGTGTCATACTTCAAGGGGCTGATTCACATGGGGGGAACTATGAGGTGGCTTCGTCACATGAATTTCTGCTTTGGATGTGGACACATTTTCCTATATATATATATATATATATATATATATATATATTATATTATATATTATATATATTAGTTTTTATGCACATGCATTACACGTGGTTAAATATCATAATTATTTATTTTTAGTTTATTTACTTACTAAAATTTATACTTCAATTTCAATTTGATGGTTTTTGCTCACTTTTGTCTCTAAAGTTTAATATTGTGACTATTTATCTTCTTTAATATTTGTTTGAATGGGCTACACCCAATTTTAAGTTTTATATTGATAATTGACTTGACATGATACTAACGTGAAGCTAATTTGAATATTCATGTTATTTGGATCGACATGAAAGGAAGCTTTACCTAATGAAGTATAGTGTTGTAAAAGTAAAAAATACTTTAAAAAGTAATATTATAATAGCAAGAGGAATAATTAAAGCCAATAAGCCTAGACAATTGATTAGAAGTGGCTAAATGACACAAAAGAGAATATGGATTTTATTTCTAATCATTGATAGACTTCATTGAAAACCATTAACTAAATATTAATGTTAACTCCAATATAATTTTATATGATAAAAGCATCCACAAAATAGGTATACAAATATATTTAAAAATTAGTGAAAATCTCTTCCAAATATTCATAATTTTACTCAAAAACTTAGGCTATTCTATAAAATATTAAAAAAATATTTTCTTTTATTCTTTCTGCTTTTTAATTGAGCCAAGATCAAACCTTCTTCACTTTTATCTTTTTCTAGGGTAATTCTGGAGTGGTGTCTTCACCATACGTCGATTGTGATATTAGGCTGGACCTAGATTTCTCATACTATTATTTTTTGATGGGATCATTCATCTTTTTTCTTCTCATCTAACTTTACAAGTAATTTGAATGGGAACAAATGCTAATGAAAACAAATGTTAGTTTTATATATATGATATTTTTTGTGTTTCTAATTCATTACTTAAGTTAAGTTAGGATTGATATATTTTTTCTTTACATTGAATTCTTGTGTTATGCACCTAATAAGAGTTTCCACTGCGTTAAACAGTGTTACTTTTGTAATGTTCTAAGTCATCAGAGATTCTATAATATTTATCATTTGAACACTTATTTTTAACATTTATATCCACCTTTTTGTTGCGGCCTTTACAAGTGTAAGCCACAGTTCAAATCTACTATAACTGGTAGTTATCTTTGCCTTAAAGGTGCAATAGCATATATGTATATTGGTAATTTTTAATTAGGTTTAATTGTGTGAATTATAGAGTAGGTTTTTTAAGATCATACCTTTTTCGAATGTTGTGATGCCTGCTTAATATCAATAAGTTCAATTTTATTGTATTTGTAAAGAGCCTTGATGGAGATGCTTTTGTCCTGATTACTTTTCTGAATAAGCCCTGCATATTAACTTAAAAATGTAATACTTATTGTTTATTGTGTTATATGGATGTTTGCTTGGTTTACTTACCATTTTCTTATTTATTTAGTTAGTTGTGTCTCCATATATGAATATTAGAGTCTGCATTTGAATTCAATAATTTTAAACAAATACAAATGTGTATCAACTTAGTATTCGATCTCGAACCACCCCTAGGGAGTCACCTTAGATTCACTTTACCCTATATATATATATATATATATATATAGGGATTTCTTCGGATGCGAAAAGTTTTCGCACAGCAACGTGCGAAAACGAAGAGAGGTCGTGATTCGTTGAGCTGGATGCGCTGCTTTGGGCTTTTTTAAAAGCCAACGATTCTTAATAAAACCCCTCTCTCTCTCTCGTCACCCCAACCCAACTCACTCTCAGGTCCCCAAATTGAAGAATCCCCTCTCCCCCCTCCGAAACCCTCCCTCCTCCCTCTCGCCGTCGACCTCCTCCTCCGCCTTCAGTTTTCCTCTTCCGTGATCTCGCGGTGGAGCTCCTCCTCTCGCGGTCAAAAGTCACCGTTCTCCTCTCCCGAATTCGATGAAGATTTCGTCCTGCGTTGGGATTTCTTGGGTTTTGATCAGTGATCTGATTCGTCTTTGCAGGATGCTATGGTCGCTAAATCTCGCGCTCTTCTTCTGACGAATCTCGTCGCTGTTCCGATTGGAGCGGTTCTTTTTGCGATTAATTAAGGACTCTGCAAGCCCAATTGTTGATGAGGATGATGTTCTTGTCATCACCCAAGGCGATTCATTGGGTATATTTCTTTGCTTTCATCTGTTTTTTTGGGAAAAGTTTGTTCAATGTGGAAAAGATCACTTTTTGCTAGTGATTTATTTACTGGTTTAGTCATGATGAGAAGCTTTTGCTAGCTGTAAGTATATGGGAAATTGTGTATGTAATTTGAAGACTGTTTACCTATTAATTAGAAATTGAGCTTCTTTGGGTAATTCGTAATTGGCTTAATTTGTGCAAGGCTATGAACGTGAGGCCACAAATTTGCATATTTTGCATTTTTTTGAATTTTCTGTATGCATGCCATCTGAAATTTTCCGCAAGTTTTTGTTGAAGGGGGAAAAAGCTTTTCAATACGGGATTTTTTTTCTGATTCGACTTCATAGTGGTAATTTTGTTCTTTTGCTGATATGTATTAGTGGTAATTTTGTTCTTTTGTTCTTTTGCCACGACACCGAACTGCCCCTATAGTTGAAAGAGTTATTTTGTTCTTTTTGCCCTGGTAATTTCACATTTAACAATTAATGATGCACCTGAAAGCATCTGATGGTTTGTAAATTCACATTTAACAATTAATAATGTTCCTGAAAGCATCAGTTGGCTGTTCATAATAAATATTTTCTCTTTGACAATGCCCTTGTATTTGAGAGCATATATAATTTAGAAAATGCTAATATGTTGATATATGTGATATTGAACTGATCAATTTGAATTGAAGTTTGTGTTTTGGGTTGTTTAGATCTCTGTGATCTTGAACTGATCAATTTGAGGGTGAAATTGTTAGTTGCAAATTTGAGCTGTCTATATGCTCGAATCCTGGCTCATCATTGAAGCATGAATGTTGCACAGAACAATTTTATTGAGTAACATGACTGTAACACTAATTTAGTGATTTAATACTTTACATTATTTTCTTATTGTTAATCACTTATTTCAGTTTCCCTCTTTCCTACAGAAAAAGCATGGGAATGGGAGAGTTCGGAATGGAGGAAATAAATTCAACTAGTGTAGAGTTCGAAATGGGAGAATCAAGTTTGTTCGAAGGAAGCAATATCTTGGTAATGAATGTGATGTGCAATCTGAAGAAACTGAAAATGCTGAAATTAGGAGAAATTCATTACTGTAGTTTGTTCGAAGATAATATTCGGCTTTTGAGAACATTTTGTTTTCAGTTTTTCAGAAATTGTCTTTTAAACATTTGATATGGAATCAACTTGTGGGCCCGCAATGTTTCTCTTCATTGGAATTTATGATTTGTAGATGATTATGTTAGTTGCAATGTGATTGAAGCTTCCTTTTTTCCTTTTCATTCTTCTCATTTTGTAAGTTGTGGACACCTGGAGGAAGTTTTCCTACTTATTGATTTCTTTTATAACTGTAAGTGATTTTAGCCTGGTTATGTAAGTTGGGGACATCAAGAGTCGTTTGCTAGTTGGTTATGAAGTCAACTTCCATGCCACTTATATATATCAGGTAATGCAAACATATGACACAAATTACCAACATGTAAGAGGAGTTGCTGAAGCTGATTGGCAATGTAAAGTAGAGGAGCTACTGCTGCTTTCTCCTACAACATAACCACATTCATTTATTCGATTTAGTAATAACAGAGAAGCTACTGCTGCAGCAGCATGTAAAGCAAGAAACGTACATGGATGAGAGGCCAACACAGCCCTCTCATTTCATCACAATATGTACATGCATCAAATCACATAATCCATTTAGACAAAAACCTATTCATTCAGACAGCCATCATTTAAGAAACTAAAGCCACAAATCACATAATCCATTTAGACAAAAACCTATTCATTCAGACAGCCATCATTTAAGAAACTAAAGCCAATAAATTACATCACATAGTATTGTAATCACTTACAAACCAGGTTGAGAAACATTCAACACATAACAATGGTAATAATCCAATTAAACTTCATTCCGAGTAGTGGTTTAGGAGCACTTTCTGTATTGGCATGAATTTCACTTCCACTAGCACTTGATTCTTCAATTTCGAACACTTTATTTGCTGTAAAACAAATGCAAGGAAGAAAAAATTTAAAAATGCCATAAGCGCAATAACAGAGCATGGATTCATCAAGAAGCAACTACAAAATACCCAAAGATATACTTCAGTTTGAACTAATAAAAGAGCAACATGCTAAAAACAGTTTTATGTAACATATGGATGAGATCAAATTATACTGCAAACCACATATCCATGTTTTCTTGGTATAAGACCGAATTCACTTAACAAACCATGAAGGTTCAAATGACTTAAGAAATTTCTGAAATTGAAACATTTTAATCAACTTGACTGATCAAATTTATGTTATCAAATTCATACCACGTATTACCAAGATTTTAAAATGCAAAGTACATATAGATAACATAAAGCAAAAGATGCTACGCTGATAATGAAACTAAGGGAGATAAAAACTCAAGGACTATATTAGCCAAATGTGAAAAAAAGGCATGTACAGGTAGGATAGTTATGAAACAATTTGGTTAGGAGTTGTGTACTTTAAATTTTGGTTAGAAGTTGGGTACTTATATGAAAATCTGGTTCAAACTAGAATAGCTCATGAAAAATTGGAAGAGCTTATGTAGAATTTAGTAAAAAGTTATGTGGTTCTGTAAAATTTTCTATCAGAGAGTTACACAAAAATTTGGTAGGGAATTGGAGGATTTACATAATATTTGATAGTTTTCATAGTGTAGTTTATCTAAAATTATTTTTTTGGCCAAATAATTTCTTCACATCATTTTGCATAGCTAAGCAAAAACAAATCCGTCAATGAAAACAACATGTGACAATACCTTTTTAGTTGTTAGAAATATGTATGACAATGTACAAGAAGCACACCTAGCAAAGGATGCATCTCCATAAAGAGTCTCTCTTTTAACTGGCAATGGAGCGCGTACTTCATCATCACCAACAACCTCAACGACATTTTCATTGGGCGCAAGAGTCTCCCACTCACTGCAAGTAACAGCAGAAATTCATCTTTCTGCACCCAAGAGTTCCCATGAAATATTCTAAAAGCACCTCTCCAACTCACCTGGTATTGTTATCAGCTTGCGGAGGGATGGAAGATGAAGCTACGCCATTGCCCCCTTCATTACCAAGAAAGAATAACTGGATCGAGAGCAGAAGTAGCAATTTTTGAAATTAGTTCTTCAAAATCATTAAAATTTCCATAAGGTCCCCTAATTCTCATAATTTGTTTCAAATTAATTCCTCTAATTGCTACTTCTGCTTTCGATTTGGAGGGACTAATTTCATAATAACTTCATCATGACTAAACCAGTAAATAAATCACTAGCAAAAAGTGATCTTTCCCACATTGAACAAACTTTTCCCAAAAAAACAGATGGAAACAAAGAAATATACCCAATGAATCGCCTTGGGTGATGACAAGAACATCATCCTCATCAACAATTGGGCTTCCAGAGTCCTTAATTAATCGCAGAAAGAACCGCTCCAATCGGAACAGCGACGAGATTCGTCAGAAGAAGAGCGCGAGATTTAGCGGCCATAGCGTCCTGCAAAGACGAATCAGATCACCGATCAAAACCCAAGAAATCCCAACACAGGACGAAATCTTCATCGAATTCGGGAGAGGAGAACGGTGACTTTTGATCACGAGAGGAGGAGCTCCACCGCGAGATCGCGGAAGAGGAAAGCTGAAGGCGGAGGTATATATATATATACATATATATATATATATATATATATACATACATACATATACATACATACATACATACATATACATACATACATACATACATACATATACATATATATATACATACATACATACATACATATATACATATATACACACACACACACACACACACACACACACACACACACACACACACACACACATATGTATATATATATTGTAGGCGTCAAAAATTACCTATAGGTTCCCGCATGAGCTCGAGACGGAAAAACGACGATGAACATTATTATCCAAGTCAACAAGAATTATTTGATGCTGTGAGGAAGGTAACACGCGCATGAAGCGAGTTGACGAAACATATGAGTTAACGGGACGACAAAAATAGCGAAGAAACGACTCGATCGAGAGTTTCGTTTCACCCACGAAAGACGAAGCGCCACTCGTGTCTCGTTCACTCCATATATGTTTCACCTAGGGAGGTTGTAGATATCTTCTCCGGCTTTTTAATGCATTTTGAATCACATCATTCTGAGATCGGACGGGAGAATTAGAGGTGAAACAATTAAAACATGCCAACGGCGTCTCGGCCAATGGCCAAGACACCACTAGTGTCTCAGCCAAGGCCGAGACACTACTATTGTCTCGAACCATGGTTGAGACACCAATGGTGTCTTAGCTAAGGTCGTGTCTCACGCCCAGAAAAATTGTTTTTCGTCCGTTAACCCCCGGAAACCTATTTTCGATAGGATTTCAAGATTTCTTGATTCCACAGCCTCTCCAACTGATTTGAAGCTATTTTTGAATATGGTTAAGTGGTTATAACTGAGAATAAGATCAAATCGTTCGTTTTTATCTAAAAATAGAGCTTCTGAAGCCTATAAATACAGGACCTTCATTCAGAGGGATCATGAATTTCGGAGCAACGACGAAGCCCTATCGAATTGGAGAGTGAGAAGCATGAATTTCAGCAAGGAGGAAGCAAGTCCTCGGTGAGTTCTTCGATAAGAAGGAGGAGAGTTCGATAGATCTGCAGCTGCTTCAGCCTCGTTCATCGGCTTTCCTTGAGATTGCACTGTTACTTTGATCTCGAGAAGAGTGTTTATCTCATCGTAGCTGAGATATTCACTTCAATTTCTTGTCTCCTTCACGAGGCAACGAAATCATTCAGATCTGATTATTTGGTGGTCCACGGATAAACCACGACACCGGCAAAGATCCCACACAAACAGAAGACCGATAAACGATCTCTCTGCGTATGTTTTTTAGAAAGTTGTAATTTTTCAATCTCTCCTTTTGAATTCGTTGTAAACGCCTGAAGTTGTAATGAATTCCTCAAAGGAATCAACTTCTGACGCGAATATATATATATACATCACACCTCGAAGATAGAGCCTCAACCACCCTTCACCAACTCTAATGTAGATGTAGAGATAAGATTAGGCCACATCACTACCAAGTTTCTTGGAGCAACTTGGTATGCAACTTGGTACCAAGTTTCTCCATTTTTCTCATATATATATATATATATATATATATATTGGTACCAAGTTGCTTAAAACAACTTGGTAGTGATGTGGCCTAATCTTGACCCTACATCACACCTCGAAGATAGAGCCTCAACCACCCTTCACCAACTCTAATGTAGATGTAGAGATAAGATTAGGCCACATCACTACCAAGTTTCTTGGAGCAACTTGGTATGCAACTTGGTACCAAGTTTCTCCATTTTTCTCATAAAAAAATAGAATGATTCTGTACGATTTTTTCCGATTGAAGAGAGCTGCTTCTTCGTCCTGTGTGGGCTTCCTGAGCGTGGAGATTGGCATTGTGGTAATGGATGAACCCCCCAAAAAAACCACAGAGAAGCATAATTACCTCTTTATCTAGGTGGGCCTGCTTTATTTTACAGATTTACTATGCCGCCTTTTAATCTCAGCATTGATGATCCTAGAGTCCAATGGAAGGATTTGGTTATTTAGTTTTTTATAGGATTAGTAGGTTTGTTATTTGACCTCTCCTATGATATACTATATATATTCACATATAATGTATGCAGGTATACCTATACTACTATATAATACTTCATGAGATACGTATACATTAATATATATATATATTAGTATCTATATAACATACTATTACTATATATAACTATATTATACTATATAATGTGATATATGTTAGCTATACTTACTTACGCCTAGTTTCATAGTGACTATTTAAAAATCAATACGTGTGGTGTATATATTGTGTTGTTGATTTAACAGTATCAACACAACATAGAATCAAACACCCTAAATTAAGTTACCCAAGCAATCTTGATCTTCATATAGCTTGACTTGGTACACTCTGCGGATGAAAGCTTGAACCTTGGATCTCAACTTGAATGCACTAGGCTTCAACCACTATTCCCGCAACTCCATTGATTTTATCGGTGAACTTGATTCCATCCCATACCTCAACATGTTGTTTGTCCTACAACTAAATAAATAAACACAAATACTATAACAAACAACATTCAGATCGTAAATTGTTTGTTAATCATCATCAAGACAAAGACCCAAAATAAATATTATAAACTAATAATATATGGTAATATAGTAGTATTATATATATACCGTGTAGGTATACAATATGATATTACTACATATCGTGTATTAATATATATATATAATACGTAATTATAGTATACGTAATATAGGTACGAATATAGTTATATATAAGTATATATATTAAAATCTATATATATATGATATATAAAAAATATAATGTGTTATCAACATATAAACAGATAATATTACTATATACATATATATCAAAAATATAAAAAATATATAAAAAAAACAATCATAAATAATAAAAATAAAATATAAATAACAAAAAAAAAAAAAAAAATAAAATAAAAAAAAAAAAAACAAAAAATATACAAAAATCAACACATATATATACAGAAAAAAAAAAAAACAACAAAAAAAAAAAAGACACCAACTATATATACTACCTATGAGTTAACTATATATATATCTATGCAGAGAGAGAAATGGAGAACCTTGGTACCAAGTTGCTCTAAAAAAACTTGGTAGTGATTGCCTAATCTTGTCCCCTACATCACACCATGTCGAAGATCAGAGCATCACCACCCTTCACCAACTCAATATACGATATGGAAAGATCAGGCACATCACTACCAAACGTTGCTTGGAGCAACTTGGTACTAAGTTCTTCATTTTCTCTCTCTCTCTTCTCTTCTCTCCTCATAACTAATATAATATATATATAGCCTATATAATCTATACGTACTATATGAGAAAAATGGAGAAACTTGGTACCGAAGTTGCTACCCAAGTTCTCCAAGAAACTTGGTAGTGATGTGAGCCCTAATCTTAGTCTTAACATCTACCTTAGAGTTGTGAAGGGTGCGCTTGAGGCTCTACTTCGAGGTTGATGTATATTAAGTAATATTGCGCACGTCAGAAGTTGATTCCTTGAGGAATCTCAATTAAACTTCAGCGCGCGTTTACAGACGAATTCCAAAAGGAGAGATTGGAAAAATTAACAACTTTCTAAAAAACATACCGCAGAGAGATCGTTTTATCGGTCTTCTGTTTGGTGGGATCCTTGCCGGTGTCGTACGGTTTAGTCCGTGACCACCAATATAATCAGATGTGAATGATTTCGTTGCCTCCGTGACAGCAGACAAAAATTGAAGTGAATATCTCAGCTACGATGCAACTAAACACTCTACTTCGAGATCCAAAGGTACACACGTGCCAATCTCAAGGAACAGCCGATGAACCGAGGCTGGAAGCAGCTGCAGCACTCTATCGACAATCTCCTCCTTCTTATCGAAAAACTCACCGGAGCGACTTTGCTTCCTCCTTGCTGGAAAACTTCATAGCTGCTCCACTCTCAAATTAGATATGTGCGCTTCGTCGTTGCTAACGCGCTTCCCCGAAATTCACAATCCCTCTGAATGAAGGTCCCCTGTATTTATAGCGCTTCAGAAGCTCTATTTTTTTAGATAAAAACGAACGATGTTGATCTTATTTCCTCAGTTTATTAAACCAACTTAACCATTATTCAAAAAAAGCTTCAAACTCAGTTGTGCATGAGCTGCTGGAAATCAGAAATCTTGAAATCATATCGAGAAATAGGTTTCGGGGGTAAGGACGGAAAAACAATTGTTTTTGGCGTGAGACAATCGACCTAGCTAAACCCATTTGTGTCTCAACTGGTTCGAGACAATAGTCAGGTGTCCTCGCCTTGCTGAGGAAACTGTGGTGTCCTTGGCTGATGTGGACCGAGACGCGTTGGCATGTTTTAATTGTTTTCACCTCTAATTCTCCTTCTCCCGTCCGAATCCATCAGATGATGTGATTCAAGAATGCATTAAAAAGCCGTAGAAGTAATCTACAACCTCCTAGGTGACAACATATATTGAGTAGACGAGAACGAGTGCGCTCTCGTCTTTCGTGGTGGTGAGAACGAACTATCGATCGAGTCGTTTCTCGCTATTTTTGTCCGTCACGTTAACTCATATTGTTTCGTCAACATCGCTCATGCCCAGATTGTTACCTTCCTCACAGCAATCAAATAATCTCTGTTGACCTTGGATTAATAACGTTCATACCGTCGTTTTTCCGTGCTCGAGCTCATGCGGGATCACCTATAGGTAAATTTTTGACCTACAATATTATAGTAATAGTACACTAGTGTGTGAGTGTGTGTGTTGTGTGGTGTGTGTGTGTTGTGTGTGTGTGTGTTGTGTATATATGTCATAATATTATGTATGTATGTGTAATATATAATTACTGTATATGTTGATGTTATTATTGTTAATTTATATGTATGTAATGTATGTATGTATATGTATGTTTATATATATATACTGATATTTATATGTATATGTATGATGAGTAAGGTTATAGTTAGGTTGATACTGTGTTTTAGCAGTAGTTACGGTGATAAATCTTGGTAGATATCATTAGGTTCATGTTATTGTCATTACATTGATCAGTTAGGCGTTATTTTCAGTAGTTGTCTAGTGTTGATGTTGTAGTTTTATTATGTTGTGTTATATGTTTGTGTGTTGTATGTTATGGTTGTAATGTTGTGTTGTGTTATTGTTTGTATTGTGTTTGTTTACTGTTTATTGTAATGATTTTTTTTGTGTAGATGATTTATCGATATTTGGGGGGGGGGAAAAAAAAATTTTTCTCTCGGAGTGCGGAACAGTTTCGCACATCAACCTGCGAAAACGAGAGAGGATCGTGATTCGTCTGCAGCTTGATGCGCTGCTTGTGGGCTTTTTTTGAAAAAAGCAGCGATTCCTTAATAAAGAGTCCTCTCTCGCTCTCTCTTGTCACCTCGTGTATCCAACCCAACTCACTCATCAGGTCCCCAAATTGAAATGAATCCCCTCTCCCCCCTTCCCGTTAAACCCTCCCTCCTCCCTCTCCGCGTCGACCCTCACTCTCCTCCGCTGGTTCAGTTTTTCTCTTTCCGTGATCTGTCGCGGTGGATTGCGGTCCTCCTCTTCGCGGTAAACAAGTCACCGTTCTTCCCTCTCTCAGAGTATTTCGGATGAAAGATTTCGTCCTGCGTTGGATTTCCTTGGGTTTTTGATCAGTGAATCTGATTCGCTCCGTATTGTCGCCTAAATCTCGCGCTTCTTCTTCTGACGAATCTCGCTCGCTAGTTGTCGCCGATCTGGAGCGGTTCTTTCTGCGATTATATAGGATTCTGGAAGCCCAGTGATTGGTTGATGAGGATGGTATTTGTTTTTTTGTCAGCACCCGCAAGTGCGAAGTTTCCGTATATTGTGTCCTTTTTTCCATCTTCTTTTTGGGAAAAGTTTGTTCCATCTGCCCGCCAACCTGTGGACACGACTCCACTTTTGCTAGTGATTTATGTTCACTCCCGGCGTTCTTACGTCATTAGCAACGGCTATTATCGACAAGTAGTCCCCTACAAATCGAAAGCACAGTAGCAACTAGAGATATTAATTGAAACTAAATTATGAGAATTAGGGGACATTACTGGATATATTTTGAATGAGTTTGAAGAAACTAATTTCAAAAATGCTCTTCTGCCCTTCTCGATTCCAGTTATTCTTTCTTGGTAATGACACGCGGGGGGGGGCCAATGGGTACTTCATCTTCCAGCCCTCCGCCAAGCTGATAACAACTATGACGAGACGGTGAGTTGGAGAGTGTGCTTGTTTAGAATTATTTCATGGGAACTCTTGGGTTGCGCAGAAAGATGAATGCGTTTCGTGCTGTCTTGCAAAGTGAGTGAAGACTCCTGGCGCCCAATGAAGAATGTACGTTGAGCTTTTGGTGACGATGAGCTACGCCTACAATTGCCAGTTAAAGAGAGACTCTTCTTTAAGTGAGATGCATCCCTTTCGGTAGGTGTGCTTCTTGTACATTGTCATTACATTATTTCTTAACAAATAAAAATTATGTCACATGTATGTTTTCCTTGACGATTTGTTGTTGCTTAGCTATGCAAAATGATGTGAGAAATTATTGTGGCCCCAAAAAATAAATTTTAGATAAACTACTACACTTATGAACAACTATCAGACATATTAGTTATCCCATCCCAATCTCCCTACCAACCATTTGTGTAACTTCTGTAGAAATTACAGCAAACAATAACTTTTTACTACAATTCTACATAAGCTCTTCCAATTTTATTGAGCTATTCTAGTTTGAACCAGACTTTTCAATGAATAACAACGTCTAACCAAAATTTAAAGTACACAACTCCTAACAATTGTTCAATAACTTATCCTGACCTGTACAATGCCTTTTTTTTCACATTTGGCTAATATACCCCGTCCTTGAGCTTTTTTATCTCCCTTAGTTTCATTATCAGCGTAGCATCTGTTTATTTGCTTTATGGTTATCGTATATGGCTAATTTTTGCATTTTTTAATAAATGGTTGGTTAATACGTTGGTATTGTGGTTGAAATGTTGGATTATATCATAACTTTTGTGATCAGTGGTAGAGGTTTTTAAAATGTTCGAGATTTTGTATTAATTGTAGAGCATTTGAACTCTTCATGGTTGTTGTTAAGTGAATGTTCGTCTATGATCCAACGAACATGGAATACTGTGGTCTTGCAGTATAATTGATCTCATCGATATGTAGCATAAATTTTAAGGCATGTATGCTACTTTTATTAGTCAGATGAATATATTTTCCTGGTATTTTGTAGTTGCTTACCTTGATGATCCATGCTCTGTTTATTGCCGCTTATGGACATTCTTTAAATTTTTTCTTCCTTGGCATGTTGTCTTTTTACACAATAAACGTGTTCGAAATTGATAGAATCAATGTGCTAGTGGAAGAGTTGAATTCACTGCCAAGTACCGGAAAGTGCTCCTAAACACTAATCCGCCGGCAATGAAGTTTAATGTGTGGATTTTACTACCGATCTTGCTTATGTGTTGAATGTTTTCCTCAACCTGGTTTGTAAGTGATGTACAATGACTATTTGCTATTCATGGCTTTAGTTTTCTTAAAATGATGGCTTCTGAATGAATAAGTTTATTGTGCAAATGTATTGAATGTGACTTGATGCAATGTACAATATATGTGAGAATAGAGAGGGCTGGTTGCCTCTCCATACCATTGTACCTGTTATTCTTGCTTTTACATTGCTGCTCAGCATAGCTTCGCTCTGTTATTACTAAATCGAATAAATGAATGTGGTTTATGTGTAGGCAGAAAAGCAGCAGCTAGATTCCTCTACTTTACAGTTGCCCAATCAGCTTCAGCAACTCCTCTTACATTTGTAATTTGCTGTCATCATTTCTAGCATACCGTGATATATATAAGTGGCATGGAAGTTGCACTTCATTAACCAACTAGCAAACGACTCTCGACTGTCCAAACTTACATACCAGGTAAATCACTTACAGTTATAAAAGCAACGAGTAGAAACTTCCTCCAGGTGTCCAACAACTTACAAAATGGAGAAGAATGAAAGGAAAAAGGAAGCTTCAATCACATTCAACTAACATAATCATCTACAAACATAAATTCCATGAAGAGAAACATTGCGGGCCCACAAGTTGACTTCCTATCAAATGTTTTAAAGACAATTCTCTGAAAAACTGAAACAAATGTTCCAAAGCCTAATATTATTTCGAACAAAACTACAGTAATGAATTTCTCTAATTTCAGCATTTCATTCCTTCAGATTCACATCACATTCATGTACCAAAACAACTCCAGGCTTCCCTTCGAACAACTTGATTCCCCATTTCGAACTCTACACTTTGAATTTATTTCCTCCCATTCCGAACTTTCCCAATATCCAATGCTTTTTCGTAGGGAAGAGGAACCTGAAATAAGTGATTTAACACTAAGAAATAATGTAAAGAATTAGAATCAACTAATTAAGTGTATCACGTCATGGTTCTAGCAATAAAATTGTGTCTGTGCAACATTCATAGGCTTCAATGATGTAGCCCAGATCGGATATAAAGCTCAAATTTGCAACTAACAATTTCACCCCTCGAATAATGACAGCTATCAAGATCACAGAGATCTACACAACTCAAAACACAAACTTCAATCAATGATCAGTAATATACATGATATCAGCATATATTAGCATTTTCTAAATTATAGTACTGGCTCAATCCAAGGCATTGTCGAAAGAGAAAAATTTATTATGAAACACCAACTGATGCTTCAGGAACATTTATTAATTTTATAAGTGAATTTACAAACATGCAGATGCTTTCAGGTGATCATATAATGTTAAATGTTGAAATTACCCCAGGCAAAAAAGACAAAATAACTCTTTCAACTTAGGCGGCAGGTTCGTGTCGTGGCAAAAGACACAAAAACAAAATTACCACCAATACGATATCAGCAAAAGAACCAAATTACCAACTATGATCATATCAGAAAAAAATTCCGTATTGAAAGCTTTTTCCCTCATTCAACAAAAGACTCTGTGAATTTCAGATTGGCATGGCATCAGAAAAGTTTCAAAAAAATGCAAAATTGCAAGTTTGTGGCCTTCACGTTCATCAAGCCTTGCACAAATTACCATTACGATTACGCAAATAACTCAATTTCTATTAATCAGGTAAACAAGTCTTCAATACATACAAATTTCCATATATTACAGCTAGCAAAAGTTTCATCATGATAAACAGTAAATAAATCACTAGCAAAAGTGACTTTTCACATTGAAAAAACTTTTCCAAAAAAAACAAATGAAAGCAAGAATATACCCAATGAATCCTTGTGGTGATGACAAGAACATCACTCCGTCATCACAATTGGGCTTGAGAGTCCTTATTAATGCAAAATGAACGCTCCAACGACACTCGCAGATTGCGCAGAAAAGCGCGAAGATTTACTACCATAATCCTGCCAAGAACGAATAGATCACTCGATAAACCCAGAAATCCATACGCAGGACCGAATCTTATCGATTGGAGGAGGAGAGTGAATTTGCCGCGAGAGAGACCCCCGGAGATC
>NC_033803.1:50001704-50009317 GCF_001876935.1 Asparagus officinalis | reverse complement strand
ATATATATATATATATAGGGAGAGGTTCAAATAAAAACCTCACTATCCTAAAAACTAAAAACCAATCCTCTCCATTGGATCTAGATTCATCCAATGGCTGAGATTAAAGCTGCATAAGGGTAATCTGGTAAAATAAACAGCCCACTAAAGAGAGGTAATTAATGCTTCTCTGTTGAGTTCTCCATTTCCCCATGCAATCTCACGGCTCAGGCAACCCAACAGTCACGAAGAGCAGCTCTCTCTCAATCGAAAAATCGTCCAGCAGCTCTCGTTCATCGATCATCTTTATTCAGCTCTCGTTCAACGTTGAAATCGTCCAGCAGCTCTCGTTCAACGTTCTTCAGCTCTCTCGTTCATCGTCCAGCAGCTCTCGTTCATCGTCTAGCAGCTCTCGTTCAGCATTCTTCAGATCTCTCGTTCATCGTCCAGCAGCTTGCCATTGTTAAACATTTTATGGAGATTTAAATGGAGAGCTTGAATTCAGGTGTGTAGTGTCTAGTTGTTTTGATTGGAGTGAATCTAGATTCAGTATTTAAATAATTAGTCATATGACTTATTATATAGGAGCTTACATTCTTAAACATTTTATGGAGATTTAAATGGAGAGTTTGAATTCAGTTCAACACGTTATAGTTGTTAATCTAGATTAACTGCATTGAATCGAGATTCATTGTTAGAGATTGCAGTGTTTTTCATAATTTATTCACTTGTTCACTGCAGTGAATCTGGATTCAATGCAGTGAATCGAGATTCACTCCAGATTAATTTGCAATGATATGAATTCAATAAAGTGAATCGAGATTCACTCTAGTGAATCTAGATTCATTGCGATGAATCCAGATTCAGTATATCAAAACTTACTCATATGACTTATTATCTGGGAGTTTATATTCGTGAACATTTTATGCCAATTTAATTGGAGAGCTTGAATTCATTGAATCCAGATTCACTAAAGAAAACATGGGAATACATTATGAAAAATCATTACATTCTCTAATAACTAGAACGTGTTCAAAGGGATTCACGTGTTTAATGTATTATGAAAAATCATTACATTCTCTAATAACTAGAACGTGTTCAAACGGATTCACGTGTTTAATGTAGTGAATATGGATTCAATATAGTGAATCGAGATTCACTTGAGTGAATCCAGATTTATTGCCATGAATCCAGATTCATTATATCAAAATATAGCCATATTATTTATGTTGTTTTATTTTCAGTTGTTGGCAGCAATGAACAAATTAAGGAACCACATGTTATAAATGCATCGGACAGTGATTTTGGGGAAGATGGAATGGACGAAGTTAGCTCGATTCCTTTTGAATCACCAGGTGGTGGTATGTATTGGAAACCTCTGGTTGGAGCTGAATTTAAACCTTATCTAAACCAAAGCTTCCGATCACTAGAGGATGGTATAGAGTTTTACCGAGAGTATGGACGTAAAAGTAGGTTTGAGATCAGACGGCATACAGAGAAGAAACATGAGGACGGTACAGTTCTTCTTAAACACATTGTTTGTAGTAGAGCTGGCAGCAATGAATCAAAGATGGATGTTGATTATGAGGATTTTAGTAGCAGTTCGAAAAAGAGAAGGAGAACTGTATCTAGTAGATGTGGTTGCAAAGCTAAAGTCGTGTTTAAGTTTGATGGTTTGAAAGGATATAATGTTCTCTCATTTGTTGAAGAGCATTCTCATTTTTTGGTCTCCGGTAGTGGGAAACAATTTTTGAAGTCAAATAGAGTTCTCGGTCTCGCACATAAGAAACTTGTATTTGATGGAGCAAAAGCCAACATGGGGCCTAACAAAACATATAACTTTGCTAAGGAGTTGTGTGGAAGTTATTCTAATGTTGGTGCTACGTGTACCGAGTTTAAAAATTGGAGTAGGGATGTGAAGCTTTATATTGGTGATCGAGATGCTCAAATGATCATCGAGAAGTTCACGGATAAGAAGGAGATGAGTGATGGATTTTTCTATGATTATGCAGTCGATGAAGGGGGGTTATTGGGCTAAGAAATTACGATGTATTTGGAGATGTGATATCATTTGACTCTACATATTCCACAAACAAGTAAGATTTTATAGTTAATCTCTTACTATTTTCAATATTGTAATTATATATCATAGTGAATCTTATATTTTTTGTATGAGATACAGTAGGTACAACATAAAGTTTGTTTTATTTACTGGTCTCGACAATTATAAGAAGTGTGTTGTATTTGCAGCAGGATTGATAGCTAAAGAGGACATTGATAACTATGTCTGGATTTTTGAGGTATTCATGAAATGCATGATTCGCGAGCCAAAGTGTATTGTTACATATCAGTGCCCTGCCATGAAGCAAGCTATACCAATCGTCTTTACAGAAGCACGTCACCGTTTGTGCATGTGGCACATCATGAAGAAATTTAACCAAAAGGTAATGAATCCCACATATAAATATAATGAATCCTCATTAGACAAATACTGAATCTTTCGTTATATATTTATATTGTAGTTGGCAAAATGCATTTCGAAGATGGATGATTTCAAGAGGAAGATCAATGCACTGATTTGGAGTATAGATATAGATCCAGCAACATTTGAAGTCGGTTGGAAAGATGTTATGAAAGAATATAAGCTTGAAAGTAATGAATGGTTGTGTGAACTGTATAACATTCGGGAGTCATGGATTCCAGCCTATTATGCTGATGATCCAATGGCCGGTTTATTGCGGACTACATCAATATCAGAGAGTGGGAACAGTTTCTTTGACAAATTCAACCGTAGATCTGACACATTAACAGAATTTTATCTCTGATACGAGAGTGCTATGGAGAAGCAAAGGCATACAAACGCAAGATTAAACTATGAAGGAACGAAGTCGATGCCAAGAATGGACATCCATTGTTATTGGAGAGGGATACAGCAGAGTTGTACACTCGAACAATGTTTTATGAGGTACAGAGTGAGATAATGTCATCCTGTTATGATATAAGTATCAACGGTATATCAGAAGAAGATGGCGTGAAGATTTTTCCATAAAGGACAAAAAGAGACATGGAAAAATATTTGAGGTAAAACTTAATAATGGATATTGAAACAATAGAAATTGAATCTGTTTTCAATGCAATAAATCGCGATTCAGTGATGTGAATCTCGATTCACAACACTGAATCGCGATTCAGTGTTGTGAATCTCGATTCACAACATTGAATCGCGATTCAGTGACCATTTAATGGGTTTGTCATTTTCTTTTTTTATTCCGTGCTAATATACATTGCTTTTTGAATTTTAGGTGAAACACGCTTATTTGAACAATGACGTGCAATGTACGTGTAGGCTGTTTGAGAAAATGGGTATAGTATGTAGACATGGTTTTTTTGCACTGAACCAAGCTGATGTAACAAAAATACCAAGACATCTTGTTGTGAACCGATGGACAAAAGGTGCTGAGATG
Source organism: Asparagus officinalis (assembly GCF_001876935.1). Taxonomy (NCBI): domain Eukaryota; kingdom Viridiplantae; phylum Streptophyta; class Magnoliopsida; order Asparagales; family Asparagaceae; genus Asparagus; species Asparagus officinalis. The sequence goes on along the minus strand of NC_033803.1, from coordinate 50,005,874 downwards.
AGTCATTCATTGCAGTTCAAAGAAATATCAAAACAGTGCAATGCAATTGAAGTTACAAATCGTAAGTTGAATGACATATGGTATGATTTCCAATCCTGTGTGAGTTTGGCAGGTCTAGATGGTGAGAGACTTGACTACCTGGAAGGGAAGTTGAAGGAGTTGAAGCACAGTTTGCGTGAATCTAGTTGGAAATCTGACACACAAAACAAAAATAATGTAATGGAGTTTTTTGTTGGCTCAAAAATACCAGCGGAAGTGATCGTTAAACCTCCCATTGAAGGTAGAAACAAGGGGTGTGGACGGAGAATTGTTGGTGATTATGAGAAATTACTTACTCAACGAAGAAAGAAGGTGCCAAGGTTGTGTAATATGTGCAAAAAAATCGATTTCCATGACGCACGGACATGCCCATTAAAGAAAACAATACAGCAGAGTGATGTTTAATTTAGTTGTTATATTTCATTTCAGAATCATTTTTATGAATACATTTCTTATGCAAACTGCTGAATTGTGTAATTCTTAACTACATATTGTTCGCGTGGAAAACTGTTTTCTTCATTAATGAGATAATTGTCATCTTGGATTACAAAGATCCGGTCTTTTATAGATCCGGTTACAACTAAATCAAAGAAAGAAGAAAAAAGTAAAAATTACAACTTTCCTCTTGTGAACAAATCGCGAGCTCCTGTTTTGCGGCCGCTCGCTTGTGTGGGTTCTTTGCCTGCGCCGGGGTTGTTTGCCGTGGACCACCGCGCGATCTAGATCCGGTCGGATCTACACGATTATGCGGGTATTATTCCACGAAGGGAATAATAGCCGGGAGGGATTAATCCACCAAGGGAATAATCGCTCGGATCTCGAGATCTAAGACCAAGCTTAGATCTGGAGTATGACCTCGTGTAGATCTCAGATCTGTTCTTTCTTCCTCTCAAGATCCTGCCTTTTCTGACGTGGATGGTCGCCGAGGATCAGATCTGTGCGTCCAAGTCTTCGAGTCTTCAAAACTCTGGGTTTGCTCTTCAATCCGGCAGAGTTTCGGCTCTTGAAAGTTCCACCTCTGAAAATGAACATCTCTAGGCCTATTTATAGGCTCTCAGGACAGTGCCCGCAAAAAGAGAAATGTCGATTCTGCACGCGGGTGGATGCATTCCGTCGCTTCTGTGCGATTCGTCGATCTCGTCGCCTCGTTGGTTCGTCGGTTTGTGCCGAGCTATGCTAGGGGACCTATAAGCAATTTTATATGCCTACAGATACCCCCTCCAAAGTATTTCAGTCTCGTTCTTTTATAGAAGAGTCTGGAATACTTTGGATATGATTGTCTCCCACCTTCAGTCGGTATAATGAGACCTTGGAATGATTTCCGTTCTTGATTCCTTCAGTTCTCCAGGCTTTTCGGTGCTTTGTCGAAAGTCTGTAAGAGTTCCGGTGCTGCATTTATTGTCTGACCGTTTGTCGGAATTTTAAACTTGAAGTCGATTCCTGTTTTCTAACTTTTAGCTGACCATTGATTGTGGCGTCGAGTCTTTATGCACAACGCGTTGTCCGGCGTAGTGTGGTTGAGTTATCCTTAAGAATATTTATAAACAATATTCTCCAGGAACTTCTCAAACCAAAAAAAAAAATAGGGAATAGTTTATACTCATATACCTTATTGGAGTATTAAGAAGCAGTTTATACTCGTATACTTTTCGGAGTGTTCTTTAGGTTCGAATAATCTGAACCGGCCCCAAAAAATGTGCCAAAAAAAAGGAAGTATTTGGGTTCAAAATCTCTCCGACCCTTCCAAATATATGGTAGAGGGGTTAAATAGGTGAAGGAATGAACCGTAGGTTGATCAAAAGTCGTTCCAATGTTTAATTCAGCTCCAATTTGAATTGTGGTTCAAATTTGGTTCAAACTGGTTCAATTTGGCTCAAACTGGCTCATTCTGGTTCAATCTGGCTCAATTTGGCTCATTCTGATCTGGTCTGGTCCAGCCAGGCTCAATCTGACTCAATTTGCCTCATTCTGGCTCATTCTGGCTCATTTTAGCTCAATTTGGCTTGGTCTGGTTCAACCCTGGTCTGGTCTGGTTCAGCCAGATCTGGTTCAAGGCTATAAAAGAGGGTTTTTTCTTCATTTTTTTCTTTTTTCTTCTTCTCTTTCTAGGGCCGGCCCCCCCTTGTCTTCTTTTCTTGATTTCTCTTCCCTCGAGTCTCTTTTCTCCCTCTAAACTTCAGATCCGTATTAGATCTAGCCTTCCTTTGGGAATCTAGTTGGAAATCTGACACACAGAACAAAAATGATGTAATGGAGTTTTTTGTTGGCTCAAAAATACTAGCGGAAGTGATCGTTAAACCTCTCATTGAAGGTAGAAACAAGGGGTGTGGACGTAGAATTGTTGGTGATTATGAGAAATCACTTACTCAACGAAAAAAGAAGGTGCCAAGGTTGTGTAATATGTGCAAAAAAATCGATTTCCATGACGCACGGACATGCCCATTAAAGAAAATAATGCAGCAGAGTGATGTTTAATTTAGTTGTTATATTTCGTTTCAGAATCATTTTTATGAATACATTTCTTATGCAAATTGCTGAATTGTGTAATTCTTAACTACATATATTTACTGGATTATTAATTACATGGTTACGTTGTGTCATGTTAGTATATTGAATTGAGATCTACTCATATAGCATGTGAATTCCATTATTATTAGTTGTATTATTTAAGTAGGAATGATAAAGTCGTTGTATGCAGTCATCAGTTTGAATTTAATTCGCGTTAAGCGATTCTGGACTAACTATCAATCCACAATAAGTATGATCAATTTATTGTATGTTACATAAAAGCTTGAATTATAACTCACATTCTATGCTGTAATCGAAATTCTTCCATTTGCATTCACTACCTTCACAGTATTTTCATATAATCTGAAATAAAACTATGACAAAGCTATTCTCATAAAGCAGTTTTTATATAGAAAAGCAGTTCAACACAAACTAGAGTATTCCATAACATTAAGTGACAATGTACTCAATAACTGTAAACTTCAACGTTTAAAATTATGGTGATTACAGAATATCATTTTCCTTAAGATCTTGTGGTCTTCCTCGTCTCTTTTTTGGTATTGGCAGTTTCATCATGGTGCTGTTGGGCTTTGCTGAGGACTTCTTTGGCCAATTCATTTGTTGGTTCAGTAAGAATTTGGCAACAGTATATAGACCTCAGTCTATGTAGCTGATTTTTTAATCGCTCCTGTCGATATGAATAAAAGTTCAGTTCAAGATTCAGTAGCTATATTCTAAATTTTATTAATTCAAAAAGACTAAATGTAAATTATCAACACATTATTAGTTTAAACACTTACACCCTCTCTATGAAAACCAGAGTTCCAATTTGCTGTACCACCGCCCATGTAGGTCTCCATATGTCTCATGACAAAAATAGCACAATCAAATTTGTTTTTGGCCGTTCTCCACTCCATCTCAAGTCTGTCAGGCGTTAATGTATTTATTTCACTCGCCTTGTGATGTTTTTTGTGTGCCAAATATCTCACAAAATTTTGGTGCTGTTTAATCAAAAGTAATCAGTGTCACATAACAAATCCAAATTATTAAACAGTAATGTTTAATGTAATATACAATTTGTTTTGGTTGTTTATATGCAAACAGTATTAATGACATTGAATCACGATTCAATGGATCTAGCTCTCTAGAATTTAATAGAGTTAGTTCACCTGGATTTACTCTAACGAATCTGGATTCATATTAGTGAATCTGGATTCATTAGAATTAACTTTAGGTAGTGCATAGTGATTATGTGATGTGAACACAGATTCACTAGCTATATTGAATCGAGATTCATAGTAAGATGTGAATCTAGATTCACTAACTCTCGTGATCAAAATTTCAGATCACTAGTTATAGCTAGTGGATCGTTATTACGTGATGTGAACACAGATTCACTAGCTCTAGTGAATTGAGCTTTATAGTAAATGTGAATCCAGATTCACTAATTATAGTGATCGAGATTCACTAGAGTTAGCTAATCTGGAATTCTCTGACTCTATTGAATTCCAGATTCACTATAGTGAATCCAGATTCACTATAGTGAATATGGATTCACTCATTATTGTTTTTTGCCAGTAAATGTTTAAAGAACATACGTAAGGTGGAAAAAACATACCAAAC
>NC_033803.1:49989428-50000704 GCF_001876935.1 Asparagus officinalis | reverse complement strand
CAACCATTTTAGAGTGACAGAGTAGTCAGAGCTCAGTTAAGACTCTTACAGTCAAACTCAAAAGGGAAAATTTCAAATAGCCAAAGGCTGACGTGGTCGATGGAACAGATGAAGGATTTTGAAAGAAGAGCCGATTAGTGGTACCAGCTAATGCACAACTGGAAAGGAACTTATTTGAAGAGGTGTATCGTACTCGGTACACAGTGCATCCAGGGACTACTAAAATGTACAAGGATCGGAAAGAAACATTTTAGTGGAACGACATGCAAAGGAAGATTTCATAGTATGTAGCTAAGGTTTTACCTGTCAACAAGTGAAGACAGAACATCAGAGATCAGTAGGAACCCTACAACCTTTACCCATTCCGGAGCAGAAGTGGGCAAATATTTTTATGGACTTCATTGTAGAATTGCCAAAGTCGAAGAAAGAAAAATGATTCTGTGGGGGTGATAGTGGATAGACTAATGAAGTCGGCATATTTTGTTCCAGTAAAGACTAACTATACAGCTGAGACTCACACGAGGATATTTAATTGGGAGATAGTTTGATTTCATGGAGTTCCAGAGATGATTGTATCGAAATGAGGATGAGTGTTCACTTCATATTTTTGAGGAGTTTCCAGGGTTCATTTGGCAGTCGATTATCTTACAACAGTGTATTCCACCCTCAGACAAATGGTTAGACAGAGAGAGTAAACCAAGTGTTGGAGATCATGTTACGGACGGGTATTATTGGTTTTCAATGAAATACTGATCCGAGATCAGATTCTAGCTGATCAAAGTCGGCAAAAGAGCTATGCAGATAAGATTCAATGAAATACTGATCCGAGATCAGATTCTAGCTGATCAAAGTCGGCAAAAGAGCTATGCAGATAAGATACGAAGAACCTTGAAGTTTAAGAATTGAAGAGTTAGTTAGGCCGAAAGTATCGCCTAAGGAAGGCGTGCAACGATACGGAAGGCAGAGAGGGTTTGCACAGAGTTATATTGGATCGTTCCGGATTTTGGAGCATACTAGAACTGTTTCATATAGACTAGACTTTCCAGCATCGGTGTCTAGCGTATTCAATGTATTTTATATTTCAATGCTCAAGAAGCACTTACATGATGAAGAGCAGCAGCGAGTGTTGAATGCACCGGAGTTTTAACTTCAGGATAATTTGACTACTATGAAAGTCCCAGTTTGTATACTTGCTAAGAGAAGACAAGAAATTTAGAAACAAGATGTTTACCTTGGTGGAAGTTAGGAGAAACCGGAAAGAAGTTAAGGAAATTTCTTGGGAGCACGAGGAGGATATATGTCGCGACCACCCACACATGTTGGAGCAGATAAATGAAATTTTTGTATGACTTGTTTATGACTTATGGTTACTTGTATGGTGATGTTTAATTTAACACTGAAATGATGATATTAACACTTAACTCCTAAGTACTCGGAACATATGGTATATATATGAGGGGTTCCTTGTTTGGATTTTTCGTTCGATGTACAAGTTCAATTTAATTAGGGGTTAAGTGAGGGTATTTACATTTTAGATAGTTAAGTGTAGACATCGAGGATGATTTTCGGGAACGCGAATATGTTATGCAGCACGTCTACCTGCACCTATTGAGGAGGTGGATTGATTATGATATGTGATTTACTTATGTATTTGCATATGGTTATATTTACATTTAACGCTAGGATGAGGATATTTACGCTTAATTCTTAATCTTTCTGGACACATGGTATATATATGGGGGTTCCTTATTTGGATTTCACCCGATGTACTAGTTCCGTTAGATTAGGGGTTGAGCGAGAATATTATCATTTTGGCTATATGCTTATCTAATGTTTAATTTTATGAGATGTGTATGCGTGAGGGTTGAATTAGATCCTCGGCGTGTTTTTCTAGTATTATTATTGGTTTAGATATAATTTCCAAATTTCAAGGACGAAATTCTTTTGAGGGGGGAAGAATGTAAAACCCTGTATTTTTTGGTTATGTATATATGTGAATTATTATGATAAATAGCTTGAGGTCATAGATGTACATGATAACAAGTTATTTGAGATGATATGAGTGTATGTATATAGAGTTTTGTGCGTTGGTTTTGCAAATGAGCAAAACATGCACGAAACAGGAAAACTGCCGGATCAGTCGACCGATCAGTCGACTGACGAGATCAGTCGACCGACGAGCAGTTTTTTCAGGTTTCGGGTCTGTGTTGATTGGTTCGGGTTTTGGATCGGGTTTGGCTATTCATATATGATCTCTCCTACCCGAAAACACCCCCTCTCACCATCAGATCTGAGAAACCCAAGCCCCCTCTCTCCTCTCTCAAACCCTAGATTCGTTCTTGGCGATTTTGGGGTGTTTCAAAGGATTTTCAGTGGGTTTCGAACGTTGCCGCAAAGGGGAATCATCCTCTCACAGATCCAGGAGTGTTGCAACACCCCATAGGCGAGTAACATCTCGCCCAACTCTGTCCCTTTTGTTTTACACGAATTTATTATAGCATATGATGTGAAATATTAAACTTTTCAGTTTATAAAAAGATCATCAACGTTTTATTAAAGAGATCTAGATCTGAAAATGTTTAACAAGAGTTAATTCATGATTTATTGATTTCAAAACGTATTAAACATGTTTTTATATGTTTAAGGTTTTTGATAAATGTTTACATCCAGATCTTTCATTTTAGTTTAGTACATATTTGTTAAAATCGGTATCTTTATGCTTGGGATTTATGATTATAATTTTAGATAAATTTAATTGCAATATTCAAAACCTGCACACAGTTTCTGCAGTCGATCAGTCAACTGATCAGTCGACCGACGGGCTGAATTTTTCAGCTATCAGTCGACTGATCAGTCGACTAACGGGCTGATTTTGTTTTCTCAGTTTCTCAGTCGACCGATCAATCGACTGGTGAGGTAAGGCTGTTCTGCCTGATCTTATCAGTCGACCAATGAGTCGATTGATCGTATCAGTCGACACATGAGTGGACTGATGAGGTGTTTTGCAGATTCTTGATCTGTTTGAGTTGCTTTTCGGGGTCGCCTCGATTATTTGACACTAGTTTACAATGTTAGTGATTTATCTGTACATGTGAGTTAACTTTTGACACAAGTACCGATCCGCACACTGAGGCACGTGTGACATGAGTCTATGTGTATCTTTTGTGTATATATATATCATCGACACTTGCACTTTGCAACATTTATATTTAGTCCTCGTGTTGGACACTCATTCCTTTCAGTCCTTGTGTTGGACATTCATTTCATTCAGTCCATACGTTGGACATTGGTCATATTTAGTCCATGCGTTAAACATTGGTCATATTCAGTCCATACGTTGGACATTGGTTATATTCAGTCCATGCGTTGGACATTGGTTATTTTCATTTCATGCGTTGGACACTCGTTACTTTCAGTCCATGTGTTGGACGTTTACTTCATGCAGTCCATGTGTTGGACATTTAACCTATATAGTCTATGTGTTGGACACTTAATCGTTTTCGGACATGACACTCATGTGAGTTCAACATGACACTATGTTTGGAAGTAGAGATGGGTTTTGCATTCTTTTAATTTGTTTGTTTCCTGTATTAGATTTTCGGGTTTGGTATTTAGGGATTTATAATTTGAGATACAAGGTATATACATGAGGGTTTCTTTGTTTGGATTATTTCGCTCGACGTACCTATGCTCGTGTTGTAGTTTCCTAAGTACTAAAACCCTTCATTTGCTAGGATCGATGATATTATATTATTATGTATTAACTGTATTTTCATATACAACGAGCCCTATCTCTTGGGATTGGTTGTGATGTTGCTCGCTAGCGCTTTGACGCTCGTTGTCCCTCCCCCTTTCAGGTAACGAGCCAGGAGCCGGAGAGTCGCAGGTTGATGGTGATGCACTATAGTGATCAACTGTCTAGTTTAGTTACATTTTATTTTGGTGCTCCACCGTAGATGTATTGTTTAGACTTGAGAGTATTTATTCTAGTGTTGTAAAGGCTGTGTCCCTTATTTCATATTATCAAACATTGTATATTTGATACTTGTGGAGATCTCCAGATTTGTTTAACTCAGACATGGATCTTTGTATTTCCGTTTACTGGATGATGAAGTATTATTTTGATTTCTATCATTTCATCATTTATTTTTTGTATTATCGTTTACTTGCTTGTACCTACACCTGTTGTTGACTCTACTAGAGAGATAGTAATTATGATGGTGAAACATGTTATTGCATGGTGTGGTGCATGGCAGGTTTGACATTCTTTGTTTCACCTCGGATTGCAGCCTTGTGTGAACCCAGGGGCGTCACATTAGCCACAGACAATATGAATAGATAATGGTTGTTAAGCAAGAATGCACAATGAATATTTATAACCACAACCACATCCACACATTGACATGTAATCACTTAATGGCATAAGGAACTGAACATGGATATATATATAAACATAATCAGAGTTTACAACAAACTCTCATATGTTCAAAACAACTAAACAACCAAAACATAGTGTTTAACAAAACAAAAACACTACATCAAAATGTTCACAAAACATAAACGAAGTACATAAAATCCAAAATGTAGAAAATCTGCATCAAGAGGATGAAGGTCCTGGACCCGGAGTGGGAGTGGATGGTTGCAACAAACTAAGGATAGCACCAAGCTGACGCTCCAAGCCATCAACTCTGCCAATCACCTCATCACGAATCTCCTCTTGCCTATGCTCAAGATCTCTCAAGCGCTCATAAACTCCTTCCTCCAAGCTATCTATGCGACGAGCCATGGAATCAGGCATACGAGAAGAAGCAGAAGGGGAGTGGTGAGGAAGTCTATATCAAGAGTCAGAAGAAGAAGACTCATGAGATCCTGCAGGCTCTGGAGATCTAGGTGGGGGTCAGGAGTAGGATTACGATCCAAGGTAAATTGGGTAGAAGGAATACCCATTCGGTTGAGAGCAGAGGCGTCAAAGAAAGGTTTGATTTTAACAGACGTTTCCCCAGATAGATCGACATGGAAGTGGGAGAAGATCTTGGTGAGAATGGCTTCATATGATAGAAATTTCGTATGAGTGGAGGCCATTATGTCAAAGAAAATTCTACCCCACAAAACATCTCGGTTCCAAATAATAGCATATATGGCATAAGTGAGATCAAGGGAATAATGATCATAACCCCCGGTTTTAGGGATTATGTTGTAACTAATGATGCGACCTATGATCTTAGCCAAAAAGGAGACATTACTAGACTCTAAAGGAAGGTGCGTACCGGGTAGAGTCATCAAAGAGATAATGGAAGAGTCGTCATCCATGATATCGCCTAGCATTGTATCACCCCTATGTATATCAAGGATCTCGGCAAGCTGATTAGCGATAAACAAGATTTGTCGACCCTTAACGATAGATGTAATTAAAGGAGTGTTAGGGTCTGTGGAGTCAACTTGTAAATTTGCGTAAAATAATCTCACAAAATATGGATAATATGGGAGAGAATGACTACTACCAAGAAAATTAAACAAGTGAGCAGCTGTGAAATATGTACTAAGATCAAAATGATTACAGTCCTCAAAATTTACGAATCTCTCCGGGAAAAATTTTAGTTGACATAGAGCGCGGTATTTCCCAAGTAGGACGGGAGACCGCAAATATTGTTCATAAAATTGAAAGTTCTCCGCCAGAGGAGGAGATTGAGCACGAGGGGCTCGAGAAGGGGGAATGGGAGCTTGAGAGGAAGAGGGCCTTCCTCTACAAGTCCTAGGACGCTTAGAACTGTCCCTATGCATAATGAATGATAGATAAAAATAGATTGCAAGCCCTAAATTAGAGAAACCGTAGAAATGACAAACCCTAAGACCTAAGCATAAAAATGAACAGAAGAGGAGAATTATACCCTCAGATGTAGGCTCAGAGCTCAATGGTCGACTAGAGATGATAAACGACGAATGGAGACGACGGAGATTTTGATCGTCGGTCGACAGAAAGAAGAGGAAAATTCAATCGGTTTTGAAATCGGGGGAACAGTTAGGGTTTTGAAGTACAGGGAGAAATTGACGGTCAAGATAATCTCATAAAAGGAACGAGCGGCCAGGATTACAAGTGAAGCAGGTCGGGTACAGAACCAAACGAATAAAAACCGCAAAAATCTTAAAACCTATTTAGCAGACGAGCTCGTCCGTCGACTTATCAGTCCACTGAAGACGTCAGTCGACTGATAAGTCGACTAATATGCTCAAAATTAGTTTTTCAAAATGATTTTGATTTTTAATCTTTTAAATATATGTAAATATATATATATATATATATATATAACTGATATGCTCAAAATTAGTTTTTCTAATGGATTTAAATTTTTTAATCTTTTATATATATATATATATATATATAAATAAAACCACTCATTTAATTAATAAGTAAACATATCTCAAACAAAAAAATTCATAAAAATAAAATTTTCTAATAAAAAAATAATTGTATAAAAATTTTCACAAAAATCATTTTAAACACATAAAAAATACATAAAACAACTAAATTAAAGAAAATTAATTTTGTTTTGGCACCTAAGAATTTTTGGTGCCGAAAAGGTTTGGGACATGATCCCCATCATTTAAGTTCAAGGCCCTTGGGTTATGAACCCATTTGAGCGTATTTTGTGCACCGATACGGTAAAAATAAAAATTATATACATGACCCTTACGATTGCAATTTGTATAATGTAAAGGTTGAAATGATTTGCGTTGACCAAGATGTTGTGCACTTGACTCATTTGCAAAAATAGATTTTTCCTTAAAATTGTTTTGCAAACGAGAAGTTCTTCTCAAATCGAAACAAAACTTTTTCAAATGACCAAAATGACCACAAAATTCACACTTATACACATGGGCATGTTTGTGATGTTCATTATGTGTGTGTATATGCATATGTGAAGAAGAAGCTTGATGGGATGCACAAACATGATTAGGCTTGTTAGGCTTTTGTGCATTATAATAAAATTTAGCAATATGGCCTTTTTTACCACAAATTAAACACTTGTAAATTTTGTTATACATATGTGCATAGTGTGTAGTTTTCTTAGAAGAATTTTCACAGGACTTTGCACATAAGTCCATAAGATTGATGTTATTAACGATGCATGTTTTCAATGTTGAGTCTAAAGTGGATATTCTACTTTTAACATGATTCAACTCAATATTTTTTACATAAGCATTATTAGTAGAAGTAAAACATGCACTATCAATTTTGAAAGAATTAAGCTCTTTTCTAATGTTCTCAACTTCTAATATAGTATCACATTTTTCATGAAACAAACTAGCATTTTCCTATTTTAATTTTTCATTGCATTCTTTAATATTAACATTTTCATTTGCAATGAGATCAAACTTAGTGGCTAGTGTTTCATGAGAGGATTTCAATTTGATATGCTTGCTTTTTAAGTCAATGAAGCTACGTTGTAATTTTCTATAATCATGCATCAATAATTCATAGCCATATGTCAGTTCATCAATAGTAAGATCATCATCGTTATCAGATTCACATACCTCACTAGGGTTATCGCCTAGTGGTCGTGTGCATGATGAGGCTCCATGTGAACTTGAAGAGGGAGCCGCCAAAGATTGTCAGATCGCCTCCAAGTCCCCTTGATGTGCTTCAGAAAGTTTTCATATTGTATAAGCACTATCAAAATGAGCAAGTTCGTTAGAAATACATGGTTCAAAAACGTTATGCAAAAATTCTAACACTAACTTATTCATTGTAAACATTCTCTTGTCATGATTGCTCCACTTGGATTTCTCCAAAGTGAGCACAATATAAGCATTGTCAATTACTTCCCATAAATCGATATTTCTAGACTCAACAAAAATTTTGAATCTAAAGCACCATTGTTCATAAGGGAAGTTTCTATATTTAGGAGCAACATTTATGTCATAGCCTACACCGAACATCTCCTTATTATATGAGCAAGCAAAATATATAATATCAAAACAATATTAGCAACAATATTAAAGCTTGGACCGTTAACTCAAGGTGATTAAACCTTAAATCAATAGCACCAAGCTTTGATACCAATTGAAAAATACCCTAGAGGGGGGTGAATAGGGTTTATGCTAATCTAATCTGATTATGCCAATTAAAAGTTATTAATAAATATATCCTATCAAGATAGATATTCGATTGAATTAAAGCAATGATATATATGCAAAGGGCAAAAAAAAAAGAAACAATATAAATAAATAGTGGACACAAAGAGCAAATCAAACACAATAATATGATCACGGAGTTCGATCCTTCCGACCTACATCTCCGCTCCCCACTCCTAAGGAGAATCTACTATTACAATACACCCGGTTTGGAAACCGGAACTTCTCTACACACTCGGTTTTCTAGTTCACCGAAAACTCTACAAGACATTCACAATGTACATACACAAACTACAACATCAAGTATAGGTCCTCGCGTATCGCCTCCCTCAAGTGCTCGGCTTTACTAGCTCTCACTAGGCTTTACTACCAACGTTACTCCTCTTGGTATCGACTACGTTCTCACCACACACTCCTCTCGGTGTAAATGTGTATTACAAAGTGATACTCTCACAATAAGGCTCAATTATAAGATTTGTTCTCTATAATAGATGAGAACACTATGAAGCTCACTCGCACTATATCATAATCTCACAACCCAATATATAATATATGAAATACTAAAAGCTCAAATAGGGATGTGTGTGATAAAATGAGCTCAAATAAAATCTAATTCAATTAGCAAACTAGCAATAATAAGAATATGAAAATCAGTAATAAAATTGATAGAGAAAAGAGTTAGAAAAACTTCTCTATAAACACAATAGAGGATGAAGAAGATTGAGGATGAATTCCTCAATAGAATTTGCAAGCTCCCTCTATGTAAACACAAACTCAAGAAACTTAAACAAACTTTAAAACTCTTTAAACTCTTTTTAAACCCCTCTTGGATAATCTTCAGAAGTGAAATAGTAAGGGGTATATATAGGATAAAAAACCAAAGCTCAAAACCCATGAAAATCCAGTAAAAAGACAAAACTGCAAAAGGCTAGCTAGAAAAATAGTCGTTGGGACAAATCAGTCGACTGACGGGTTTCGTCAGTCGAGTGATGAGCTGACCGTTATAGTCAAACGGTAGCTTATCAGTCGACTGATAAGCATGGTCAGTCGACTGATGACCTCATCAGTCGACTGGTCAGTCGACCAGAATTAAAACAGAAATGTTTTAAGATTGCAGGACATTTCTTCAGTCGACTGATAAATATCATCAGTCGACTGATAACAGGTTTTCAGTTTGTATTGATTTTTGAAAATAAATTTTAAAATCTGTTTAAAAATAGTAAATAAATTCTAAAAAATGTAAAACTTTGGGAAAAGCTCATAAACATGATTATGAACATGTTGAAAAAGAAAATTTTCAATTTTCTCTTACCATTTTTGAAATCTCAGAAAAATTGAAAAGCACTAAAAATACATGTGTTTTAAACATGTTGATTTTGACATTTAGCTCAAATCAAGTTCTGAAAACTTGTGTAATTTTTTTATGGACTTAATAAAAGATGTTAACAACGTTTTGTGTAGTCCAAAGCATATTAAAATATATTTTGCATAAAAAACCTATATTTAAGAAAATTCACAAATGAATGTGTGTGTAAATTTGAGCTTGTAGAATTTGCACACATTATATAAACGTAAATAAGTATACCAAGAATGAATCTTCTGAAGCTTGAACTTTTGATTGATTGGCTTGATTTGCATAGGCTTCAATATTAATTTTGCTCAATATCATGTGTATACTAAACAACACAAAACAAAATACTAAAACCAAGATTAGTCGTAAATTGTTTGTTAAACCATCATCAAAACAAGAAGGCCAACAATAAATCCATGTTATCATATTCATAGTTTCATGTCAAAATACCCTCTATGAGCATCCTCCATACACTATAACAAAAGTCGTATGTGTCCACATTTATTTCATGGCATATATAAAAATGTTATTTTATTTGCAAATGATTAAATAATAGTGATACAAGTAAAAAAGTGTAGCAAATCATGATACATATTTGTGTCATTAGATAAAAATAAAATAAAATTGTAAAAGGCTAATAGTCCCTCATTGGTTGTGTGAGGATATATTGATGGGCTTAAATAATAAGTCTTAGATTTTAAGTATATAGATAATGGAGTATATTTGACGGTGTATAAGTGAAACAATTGTATAATTAAGTGTGCTCTGCTGAGAGTAATCCTAGGATGGGTAACATTTTGGAAAGTCATAGCGTTGAATGGTGATACTTTTATGGTCTAGACAAAATTATGTGCCACCAATCTTGGCACATGTATGTGCCACGAGTTTTGTGTCATAGGTATCACCACTCTCGACACATATATATGTCATGAGTTTTGCAACATATATATGTGTTGTGAGTTTTATGATACACGTATGTGTCACAAGTTTTACGATACACTCTCACATGTATAGAAAGACGCTCTCCACACATGCTCTACCCACACTTTTGATATGTCTCACGCTTTGCGATTAATTTTTTGTTTGCGGATAAATAAGGGGTGATATATACGTAACGTATTTAAGTGGTTATATAGTGACAGAGCCCAATGTAGGTAATATGTATAGGCTGTTATATATATGTATATTACTATGTATAGTTATAGTATATAGTTATAGTATTCTAGTGAAAATTATATTAAGTATTATATGGATGAATTATGGGTATAACTTGGTGCCCAAGGATCCACTGGTAGTGATGTGGACGACATTCTTTGTCCATTACATCCCAACCTTGAAGTTGGTGAGGTCATCTTTCAAGGTTGTGTGTATGACAAAGATTGTCACATTCACTACAAGCATCCTTCGGTTAACCAAATAACATTTTTCTCTCTTCTCTCTCTGGTTCTCTCTTTCTTCTCTCTTCTTTAATATGCGTCGAGTAAGTAAGCCCTATTATACACTCTATTATATATTATATTATTATATAATAATAAATAGTTATAATATACGTATGTTTAAGTATATTACTACTGTTATAGTATAAGTAATATATATGTTAATATTCAAATGTTAAAAAAAAGTGTCGGTAGAAGCAATGGTGGAGAGCGTCTTTTCTATACATGTTTGAAGAGTGTATCGTTAAAATACTTTTGACAGGTACTGTTCATAAAAAACTCACGCAATCACTTATATAATGTTGCCAAACTTCCTCAATCGGACATATTATATTGTGTCTGAAGATGGTGATTAC
>NC_033803.1:49957594-49989403 GCF_001876935.1 Asparagus officinalis | reverse complement strand
TGTATAGAGATGAAAAATATATCATAATTTACAACTTTTATTGTAGTGATATAATATAATTATTAATAATTAAAACTATCCTGAGATTACCACATCTTGTAAAAATACTAATAGTAAGTTTCGACTTAAATTTAGGCAATTTGGCACTTAAATATTCTCTTGTTTCACCATCTTTATACTTAAAAACCCTAAATTGTAAAAAGTAACACTTAAATACCATATGTTATAAGAAAATAATAATTTAATACCCTAACTTAAAAAAAAAACTGGCACGTTAGTATATTCTGCTAGTTGCATGTGGGAATGTTCCTAAGAATACTCTCACGTGATTAAAAGTTGATATTATTATATTTGTATTGACCCTATTTATTGTCATATTTAATATTTTACCTATATTCCATATTAAGTTTTACATTCATTTCTATAGTGGGGTATTTTTCTCATATCAGGTTTTTAACGGCATTTACAATATTCTAACGGTGGAGAACTTGAGGTATTTATGTGTTACTTATACAAGTTATGTTAACGTGAAACCATAGGGTATTTAAGTGACAATTAGCCTCAAATTATGCTTTATAATCCAATCCAATAGAATAAAACTCTGTACTTTTCTTACAAAGTACTGTATAAATACTCCGTCCCTTACGTGCTTCATTCCAAACTAAACAATTGCGCTCAAACTGATCACTAAAAACTATCAGACTCTGCAACAGAGACGGCGAAATCGAAGGCGGAGATGAAGGATAGGAGCTAACCTCTCTCCTTTCTCGAGCACAACCAGTAAGTCCTCATCATTTCCCGATTTGTGCATGTGCTCTCGATCGGTCCGATCATACAAAGTACTGTATAAATACTCTGAGATACTCACGGTCTCTAGGGTTCCTTATCTAACTTCCCTAATTTATTTCTCTGTTAAGTTGATAATTGATCAAAAAGAAAGAAAGAAAAAAGAATCAAGAAGAAAGAACCCGAAAAAAAAAAAAGAATGGGGAAACAAACAAGTGAACGAAGAAAGAAAAGAATGGTAAATAATAGAATGCGGGCCGGAAAAGAAAATACAAGGGGCAAAAAAGAAGACCGATGAGATGAGGGGACTCCTTTTGCTTACTTCTTCCGCTTGTCAAAATTAAATACAGCCGAAGTCGGGCGTGTTTTTGCAACTCCACAAAACTAGTTTTAGTGGGTACATTCTTAGTCCAAAAGCTAGTTTTTAGTTTGGTTATAACTGGGTCAAAGTTGGACTAGTTTTATCTAGTATTACTTTTAAGCGTCTAAACTAGTTTTCTTTTAGGCCACCTCCTATATCAAACAGCTCTAGCTTAGTTAAGCAGAAACTAGTTCAAAGTTAGTCCTATTTTTGGATTGACAAATACACCCTAAATTGATAAAGAAGCTTTCAACCTCAAGGGGAAAACACTCATGGTATTAGGCTTTGTTTGGATACCATGGTGTTTTCCTTATTGTGTTTTTGTAAGAAAACACCATGGTGTTGTGTTTTTCTCTTAAAATGTTTTCAAAACACTATGTTAAGTATTTTTGGTTGACACTAGTTTGACCAATTATAGAGAGTAGTCAATATTTTAAGATATTTACTGTGGAATAAGGTTGGATAAGGACTATGTGGAATATGAATTGGACGTGGAGGTGGTTATTGTGGCAGGATGAGCAAGTTTATAATGTGTCTTAGTTTTGACATATTCTCTATAGTTTATTATTTATATTTATTATTATATTATTTTTGATTATTAATTTGTTATATTATTTTATGGTATTATTTGAATTAGTAATGTACTTTATATGAATACGTATAAATTAACAATTTTAGTCAATAGTTTAATACATGCTATTAAAAACAGTAAATTACTTTTAAATAATTTAATAGTTTTAAATTATTTGGGTAAATATCAATTTGTTATTGTTTTAATTGATAATAATTTTTATAAATGTTATTTTATTATTAATAAATATTATTACTATTTTATCAATAATATAATTTATTAATTAAATATCTTATTATCATGTTAATACTATATCGTTTATTAATAAAATTAATATAATTAATAAACTTATTTTATAATTAATACGCTAAATATCCAAATTATTTTAATATTAGTTAGAGTTTATTTATCAGTCCTTAAAAATATAATAGTATTTAATATATAAATAAATATTGATTAACTATATATTTTTTTTACATAACATGTTTTACATAAATTATTTTAATTCTATTAAAAAAATTATTACAATAATAATTATATTATATTTATTGCATAAATTATTTAATATATATATATCATATTAATACTTTTATGAATATATGATTTTTTTACATTAAGCATTTTGTTAGCAAAATTTATTTATATTAAAAATTATTTACTTTATATAAATGTTTTTATTCTTTATTCGCATAATAGTTAAATTTTATATTATTACTTAATTTACCTATAAATATGTTATTATAAATAATATTACTGTATTAAATACTTTATGTTATTTTTAAATATGTTTTATTATTATATACATATATAAGTTTATTATTATACATTTATTACTAAAGTTTAAAATAGCCTTAATGCGATTAATAATATTGTATATATCGTTATATATCATTATTATCTATTATTATTTATCACTAACTTTTTTATTATTTATAGTTTATTTATATTATTTTATATTATCTAGATGGCATTTTATTAACAAATTAACATTATTGGTAATCCTTAAAGATGTTTACCTAATTATTACTATATAGAGAACTTTATTAATTTATCTTTTATATTATTTTAACAAAATTACCTAATATACCATTAAAATATAAAGCATTATTGATAATAATCTATGACAATTATATTTTAATATACTTATTTACGATATTATATTTAACAAATTTTCAAAATCAAACAACCAACTTAACACTAAAGGTGTTTTGGAAAAAGTGCTCTTTTTTGTTGGTTTGAGATGATTTTAGCTAAAAACACATGGTCTTTCAAACGCGTGTGTTTTTTACTTTGGCAAAAACAGCATGGAACAACAAGTAAAAAAAATGGTCTTTTATCCAACGGAACATAAGCACTTCTCCTATCTCTGCATGCAACAAATAGTAGATGTGTGCTGAAAAAGGTTAAGAAGAGTTTAGGTTGTTTTTTGGGAATTTCTTTAACGCCTGAAACCCCTAAAAATACTAAACACAGCTTATTAACGCCACAAAGTACAACAAGTTTTTAGGCAAGGTTTTCGGTACTGCTACGTCCTGCCGGAGCCCAAACATTAAAATTTTCTTATTAATCAACAAGAATTAAATTACAAAAGAGGCAGATTCTCAAAACTGAGATTTTCTCAAAAAATACAAATCAAACACTGTAGTTTAAAACAGGTTAATTCCTATCTTTAATTTCTTCCTCAACACTAAGATATGGGAAAATAAGAATCCTCTTGAATTCGTCAACTCTTTAATTGAGTGTTGGAGAATAAGAAAAAAGAGCCCCCCCCTCTTTAATTTCCTTCCTTCTGTAATTTTGTCCCCCTCAATAATCCTTTTCTTTTAAATTCGCTTCTTGAGCATGGGAAAAAAAAAGAAAAAGAGAGAGAAGAAGAGAGTGAGAAAAGAAAGGGGGGGGCCACGACGTCTCTCTGGAGAAGAACACAAGAAGAAGCAGCGATCAAGGCCTATGGGTTTCCCTTTTATAGGGAAACCCTAGCGACAGTCTGGCGACAGCCTATCGCTGGAGCTCACCTGCGCGTAATGCTCAAGCTCGCCCAAAATTCGTCGAGCTCGCCTACACCAACTCGAGCTCGCCTGATCTACGTCGACCTCGCTTGTAGCTGCGTCGACCTTGCCTGTAGCTGCGTCGACCTCGCCTTCTTTACTTCGAGCTTGTTTGTTCCAATCTGTTCGATCTCACCAGCAAAACGCCCTAACCTCGCCTTAAGTAGCTCCTCGTCTGCGCTGCATCGAGGAGCTCGCATGACCTCGCCTAAAATCAGAGCTCGAGCTCGCCTGTACCGGATCTCGAACTCGCCTTGAGATCGCATGCGTCGTCCCCCAAAGCTCGCATGCGCCTTACCCGCCAAAGCTCGCCTATGGAGGTTTGAATCCACACCTAATTCCAACAATCTCCCACTTGGAGACCAAACCGACATCAGCAGGTTATCTCAACAAGCACCTCCTCCTGTGTGGCTCCACCTTCATTACCTATGCATGAAGGCCAACTGAAGTTACGCACAACTCCAGTTTCTGAAAGGTCACTGCCTCTGTCAACATATCTGTTGGATTCTTTCTTCCTTGGATCTTCTGTTAAAATTCTTTGATAACTCGTCGGGCTCTGTATCTTCTGGAACCATCATGTTCCTTTTTCACTCGATACACCCACTTGTTGTGACGTGTCTTCTTCTCCATAGGCAACTCAACCAGTTCTCATATCTGGTTGGAGATCAGAGATTTCATCTCTTCTTTCATAGAAAACTCCCACTTGCTCGCATCTCCACTCTGACAAGCTTCATCATAGAATTTTGGCTCCCCTCCATCTATCAGCAATATATAATTCATGTATCTGCTGTTAGGCATAGGAGGACAAGTAGTTCTCCTTAATATCGGAGCTGGTGCGTCGAGCTTCTGTGTACCGTTCTGTCCAACAGGCTCTTTTGGATAAAGACCTTCTGCATTAGGTTCTTCCGAGAGGTTATCTGGGACATCATCTGCATCTAGAAATATTGACTCGCTCTCTGAGTCACTGGCATCTGTCTTGTGCATGTCCTGTACATCACCTTCTCATTGAATATTACATCTCTTTTCTTGATCACCTTCTTGTTTTCGTTGTCCCAAATGTAGTAGCTGAACTCATCTTCACCATACCCAATGAATTTGCATTTCTTGGACTTGAGATCAGGCTCATTCCAGTAAAACCCTAAAAAAATTCATGTTAATATAATTAATATGAGATTAATTTTGATTTATGAATATTTATTTTGATAAATATAGTTAAATGGTCTATGACTATGATACCATGTATTTTGAGTATGAACGAGTTCATATATGAGAAAGAAAAGAGTCGAAACATGCACAACGGCCAAAAACATGAAAAACTGAAAAATTCCAGTCTGGTCGACCGCCGCGGTCGACCGCCGTCGGTCGACTGTCACGATCGACCGCGAAACCTATAGAGACTTGTTTCCTATTTTGAGTTGGTTTCGGTTTTCTAAAGCTCATATCCGTTTCCTGGTATATATATATATCATATTTTCACGATATTTTTAGCTTTCTAAGAACCCTAACAGCCACCAAAACCTCTTTAAACCCTATTTTGATTCTTGAAGAAGTTTGGAGGCTTTCAAGTGGATTTTTCGCGGGATTTTTGGCGTTTGGCTTGTAGATCTTCTTTGGCTTGGCTTCTTAAGCGTTTTTCTACAAACCCCAGGCAAGTTCATCTATGCTAATCTCCCTCCTAGTTTTTAAAACGTTTTTAAAGAGCTTTTAACATGTTTTATAGAGCCAAATTGACTAGTTTATTTATAAAAGTCAATTCTTTGTATTATATGTATAAAGACTAGGTCTTTCCATGATTAAAAAGTTTGAGAATGGTTTTTACAGAAGTAATTAAGATCTAAAAATAATTTAAAAGTGGTTTAAATCTGATGAAAGATGATTTATGCTTTATTTCAAGTTCATGTGCAAGAATTAGGGTTTTTGATATGAATTTTATGTAAATAATTATGCTATATATATTGGATTTGGTCCTAGAAGTTTTTATCTGTTGTAGACATGCTTTCATGCAAGTTTCATGTTGTTTTAATCATGTTTGAATCATCTAAACACGACATGAACACGACACATAAAACCAGCCTGAGAACCTGTAATTTTAGCTGACGGTCGACCGCGCCCTAGTGGCGGTCGACCGTGTGCAGGACCGAGACCTGGGTAAGCCTAGGAATCAGTCGCGGTCCGACCGCCAATCTGTAAGTAGCCCTGTGCATGTTTGTTTCGACTGTTTGAGTTGTCGAGCGAGCCTCTCAACCTGGTACTATCATGATACAATGTTTATGAGTTGTTTAACACCTGAGATGTCAGTAAACACCAGATATGGACACGCACACTGAGATACATGCATGAATGGTTAGAATATATTGTGTTAACGTATCTTTGTCCTAATTTAAGTTGATGAACATGAAGAGCATAGCATATTGCGTTGTATTCCAGAATAGGGAGATAAAACCTATTTTCGTAGGGTGATTGAGTATGAGTAATACAAAAATATCGCCATTTCATTATATTCTGGGATAGGGAGATAAAACCTATTGCCGCAGAGCGATTGAGTAAGAATATTACAAAAGTATCGCTATTGCATACAGAGATGCACACATGTAAGTTTTATTTGTCATACTTTGATTTCATATTGATTTCCCGTGAGTAGAGTACTTTCTTTGGGATCATGGCTCACATGATATGGCTCATAGTTAATTTTTGTTTTGGATGAGATCCCTCTTATGTTAGAGTTGTCTTTTCGAGTATAAATTGAGACAGATATTTGATTGAGGTTTGGAGTGTTTTCCTTTTGGTTTACTATTTTCATTCATAGGGTTCGGAGTTGGTATTTAGGAAGTCGCAATTTGAGACATGGTATATACATGATGGTTTCTTTGTTTGGATTATTTCGCTCGACGTACTAACTCTCGTGTTGTGATTTCCCAAATATTAATTTCCAGTTAGAATTTTATGAATGATTTCATATGTATATGTATTAACTCTATTTTTCTATATACTCCTACCCCTTTCTCTGGGGAGAGATGGGGATGATCTCGCTATAGTGCTTTGATGCTCATTGTTTTCCCCTCTTTCAGGCAGCGAGTCCGGCACACGGAGAGTCGCAGGTTGATGAGAATATTTCATAGATTCCATCAAGTTATTTATTATTTAGTAGTTATTTCAGAACTCCACAGTTAGTTGTTTATGTCAGACTCTAGACTTGTATTTTATTTTGTAGAGATTGAGAGCCATAGTGGTACTTTATTTGACTCTTTGTACTTGAGGTTTATTTCAGACTCAGAGATATCTCTATCTTATTTTATTAGGCTCACTGATGATTATTTTCATGCTTCTTCGGTGTATATCTGGTTTTGCTCTACTTCCATTATTTGCCTGTTTAGTACCTTCACCTATGTGTTGATTCCACTAGAGAGATAGTGACTGTGATAGTGAAACATATCGTAGCATAGTTTTTGGTGCTTGGCAGGTTTGACAATCCGGGTTTCACCTTGAACTGCAGCCTTGTGTGAACCCTGGAGCATCACAGTTGGTATCAGAGCTCTAGTTCCAATATCCTTAGGATCATCCATGTGTCATATTGTGAAGTTAGGATAGAGTCTCCTAGGAATCATGTATACAGTCTGCTAGGAATTCCTAGTATGAGTGAGGACGTATTATATATGTACGCGAAAAATTACAAAATTTTTTTATGAACTATTTGCTTTGAATAATAAGGCATGCTATGAGTAATATGTGATACAATTTACTTATTAGTATACGTTATATCTTTTTTTGTTTGAGATCCTATTTACTGCGTAATAAGCTCTACTTCTATATTATAGATGTCAGGAAGAAGTCGTGGACGTCGAGGTACTCGTGCTCAGGGAGCTGAGCAAGTCGATAAAGAGCCCAAACCGCAGTAGGCTCTGCAGTACTTGGTAGATCTCATAGCACCGTTAGCAGCTTGACTGACAGCTATTGAGGAATAGTTAGCAGATCAAGTTCGACAGGGAACTCCCATTCAGGAGGAGATGCTAGAAGGAACAATGGTAGTCACATTACCACCTCCAGTTGATTATGGAGTGGCTGAGTAGGAGGCTTGGCTTCGTTTGGTAGAGAGGTACCAGAAGTTGAAGGCTCCAGAGTTTCATAGTTCGACGGACTCTATTGCGGCACACAAATGGAAGGATGATGTAAGCAACATTCTGGACATGCTTAATGTGAATACTGTGCAGAAGCAAAGGTTAACAGCTTTCAGTCTCAAGGGTGACGCAGGAGGATGGTATCGGCTTCGTTTTACCCCCGAGAAGAGGTTGACAGCCTCGTAGGAGACAGTTGTGTACTTCTTTGATGAGCAGTATATTTTGGTTGCAGCGAAAGCCGGGAAGGAGTTAGAGCTAGGTCGATTAGAGCAGGGGGATATGTCGATGATGGATTTTGAGAGTAA
Organism: Asparagus officinalis; assembly: GCF_001876935.1. Classification (NCBI taxonomy): domain Eukaryota; kingdom Viridiplantae; phylum Streptophyta; class Magnoliopsida; order Asparagales; family Asparagaceae; genus Asparagus; species Asparagus officinalis. Next base: position 49,981,217 of record NC_033803.1, on the reverse strand, counting down.
GTTCATGTCACTTCTTAGATTCACTGGCATGTGGCACACCGAGGAGAGGCAGGCTCAGATGTTCATGATGGGACTTTGCCCAGGTTCACGCCGATATCTAGTATCTCGGTGGTTTCATTTAGTGCGGGAAGTAGCAGATGCTTCCATAGCTCAGGAGATAAACACAACTATATTCATGAAGAGCAAAGATGGAAATACTAAGTCAGGACAGTCCGGGGATAAAGGTAAAGGTAAGAGACCTTTTCCAGGCTCAGGAGGACCCAGCAGCAGGGTAAGGGTCCAAAACAACAGTGCCCCCATAAGAAGGACCATCAGCAAGATCAGAGGGCACAGCAGCATCACCGATTTCGTGGAGCTTGTTTCAACTACAACAAGTTCAGACATAAAGCAGCAGAGTTCCGCAGCGCACCCACAGCAGGCCAGCAGGGCAGGAATCAGCAGTAGTAGCATCATCAGAACCGCATTCAAGGACGCAATCAAGATCAGTAGTTAAGGATAAAGGTACCTTCAGCAGTCCTGAGGATTGAGGGACAAGTTCGAGCGATTCAGGAGACCCAGCAGGAACAGATAGTCCCATATGTTCCAGGCGGTGCAGCACAGCAGCTGAGTAGAGTGTTTGCGGTTGTTCCTCGTGATCACGGCGCGAGCGGGGCTGTGGTGGAAGGTATATTCCTTGTGAATTCCTTTCCAGCACGTATTCTTTTTGATTCCTGGTACTTCGTACTCTTTTATCTCCTACGATTTTGCGGTTAGACTTCAGCTTGTGACACAGCCATTAGATTTTCCTCTATCGGTATCCACTCCTTTAGGAGAGACGTCTCTTTTAGAGAGTGTTTGTAGGAGATGTATTGTTAGTTTGGACAAGTCCGAGTTCGTTATAGACTTGATCATGTTATGTCCGAGTTTGATGTTATCCTTGGTATGGATTGGTTATCTTCCTACCATGCGAGTATCGACTATTTTACGAAGACAGACAGATTGCGAGCCTATGATAGATCCGAGTTAGTGGTAGCGACCTCCATAGGTAACCAGTTTGCGGAGTCATATCAGGCATACGTTGAGGAGGTGACATCGTGGGATCGGGGCATAGATTTGAGTGAGATACATAGTCTCAGAGTACCAGGATGTATTCCAGGACATACCGGGATTACCTCCAGTGAGAGAAGTTGAGTTTTACATAGAGTTACAGCCAGACACCGCTCCGATTTCCCGAGCTCCTTACCGTATGGCGCCTGTTGAGATAAGGGAGCTACAGATCCAGCTAGATGAGTTGTTGTCTTAGGGTTTTATTTGACGGAGTCACTCTCCGTGGGGAGCACCAGTCCTCTTTTTAAAGAAGAAGGACGAGAGTATGCGATTATGCATTGATTATCGCGAGTTGAACAAGGTCGCTATCCGAAACAGGTACCCATTACCGAGGATCGATGACTTGTTCGACCAGTTGCAGGGAGCTCAGTGTTTTTTGAAGATAGATCTTCGTTCCGGTTATCATTAGTTACGGGTTCGGGAGATTGATATTCCCAAGACCGCCTTCTTGACTCGATACGGGTCTTTCGAATTTCTTATCATGCCATTTGGGCTGACCAATGCACCCGTCATATTTATGGATTTGATGAATCGGGTTTTCCGTCCATACTTGGAACAGTTCGTGATAGTTTTCATTGACAATATTCTTATCTATTCGAGATCGGAGGCAGAGTACGAGCAGCATTTAAGGTTAGCATTGCAGACTTTGTGAGAACACCAGCTGTATGCAAAATTCAGCAAATGTGAATTCTGGTTATCGGAGGTCAGATTTTTGGGCCATGTCATTAGCCGAGAGGGCATTACAGTAGATCCGACTAAATTAGAGGCCGTACTTGATTGGGAACCACCAAAGACGGTTACAGACATTCATAGCTTCTTAGGTCTGGCAGACTATTACAGAAAATTCATTCAAGATTTCTCGAAGATTGACACGCCACTTACACATCTTACTAAAAAGGGTGTATAGTTCATTTGGAGCACAGATTGCCAGAAGGCATTTGAGACATTGAAGATTAAGTTGACTTCAGCACCAGTATAGATTATTCCCAACAGTGATAAGACTTTTATTGTCTACACTGATGCATCCTTATCGGGTCTTAGAGGAGTATTGATACAGACCGAGAGAGTTATAGCCTATATCTCGAGACAGTTGAGGACTCATGAGCAGAATTATCCCACGCATGATTTGGAGCTAGCAGCAAAGGTCTTTGCATTGAAGGCGTGGAGGCATTATTTGTACGTGGTACAGTTTGAGTTATTTACAGATCATCAGAGTTTAAAGTACCTCTTTTCACAGAAAGAGTATACTTATATAAAAGAGTTATACACACACACACATATATAAAAGAGTATACTTATATAATAGGGAGTATACATATATAAGAGAGAGTATACTTATATATACATATATACTAAGAGAGAGAGTATATTAGTATATATATATATACACACATATATTATACATATATAAGAGAGTGTATACTCATATATACTTATATAAGAGAGAGTATACATATATAAGAGAGAGTATACTTATATATACATATATACTAAGAGAGAGAGTATATATATACATACATTATACATATATAAAAGAGAGTATTCTTATATATATATATATATATTTATATATATATATATATATATATATATATATATATATATAATATATATATATATATATATATATTAATATATATATATATATATATATATATATGAGAAAGTATACTTTATATATACTATACATATATATACTTATATAAGAGAGAGTATACTTATATATACTTATATACTAGAGAGAGTATATATACACATACACATATGACATATTATACATATATAGAAATATATTATATAAGAGAGAGTATACATATATAAGAGAGGTATACTATATATACATATATACTAAGAGAGAGTATATATATACATGCATGCATACATTATCATAATATAAGAGAGAGTATTCTTATATATACTTATATAGTAGAAAGTATACTTATATATATATTATACATATATATACTTACATAATAGAGAGTATACTTATATATTACTTATATACTAAGAGAGAGTATATATATACACACATTGACATATTATACATATATAGAAATATGATATATACATATATTATATATATACATATATTATACATATATAAAAAATATATTATATATACATATATTATACATATTATATATATTTATATATACATATATAATATAATACATAAAAATAAAAAATAAAAAATAAAAAATAAAAAAACTACTATTCCGGGCCGGGCCCGGGCCGCCCACAAAAGAGCCGGGCCCGGGCCGGCGCAACAAAAGAGCCGGCCCGCCCGGCCCGGGCCCGGGCGCGGGCTGTTTTGGACACCCTAGTCATGCTCTGATTGTGCGCGCGTTCGAGTCCAGGTACGCAGATAATGGAAACGAACCAAATGACGCTCTGTTGCGCTATTTGAATGCTGAATGGACTTGATAGTTGTTTCTAGGTTTTGGAGAAATTGCATCCTCTTCTCATTTAACATTTGCTAATTTCTAGAAATATAGCACATTAGCCCCAAGCAGTAATTCTAGACTCACTCTTCTTACTAAACACAACCAGCTTAGGAACTAATTTATAATCAAGATACTACATAATCTGTGTACAAGTATTTTTTTGAATATGCATACACTAATTAGAATTACGGAATTTATTGGTGGTAGTCTTGAAGAACACATGATGACCGTGTTGTTGGGGAGAAGCCCCTATGAATATCCAACCAAATAGCCGAGAGAGATAAACCACACAACCAAAAAGATAGCACAAACAATCAAACACCAGTTTTAACGTGGTTCGGCGAGATGCCTACGTCCACGGGGCAAGGAGGGGGGAGTTTTCACTATTAGAAATCAAGAGGATACAACTAGGGTTACAAATCTCTCATAAACCCTCAACAAATCAACTCTTGATCTCACCAATTGCTCCTAGAATAGAAGCCCAAAGAAAACCTTCTCAATCTGCTCAAAACCCTTGCCTTACTCTTGCCTTACAAACCCTAGAATCGAGTTTGGGTATTTATAGAAAACCCAAACGAAACGGGTCTGGAAAACAGACCCAGCCTAAAACCGCTACGGCGGGGGGGGGCGCGGGGGGGGCGCGATGGATCGCGGTCGACCGACAACATCCAGAAACATCTGCGGTCGACCGCGACGATCGACCGGCGCCAGATCCAAACGTACAGTCAGTTCTGTGCACAAACGCGGTCGACCGCCACGGTCGACCGCCAAACTTGTCAACTGTTCCTGAGCCAATCAACTGGAATGAGGCATCCAATGCAATATGCACCATACGCTCGCCGAATCTAAGATTCTCCACCTCGAATCTACAATTCTAAACCTCGGCGAACGTTTCTACCAAACTGAGCCGACACCAACCAAACCAATGCCTCACTTGTTGCATCCAGTACGCAATGGTAACGGACTCATGACAACGGACCCCATCCACAATATGTCGAGACCCAAACGGGAGTGCGAACACTCACCCAAACCAACTGTACCTACTCATCAAACCGGCTGCATCAAAACTGACTGCCTACGTATCCTCTCCAAGGAATCACTTAATGAACATGATATGAACATTTGAAAATGTATAAACAACATAGTCAAATGAAAAACATATACTATATAATACTTATGATAATATAAGCAATATATAATAATACTAACAAAATCATAACAAAATATACGAATGATGTTAATAGCCGATCACTAAACACATATCACATACTAATATGTAACAATAAATGTAACAAAAAGAATGATGATTGAATAGAAAAATAATTAACTAACTAAATATAACACACTTCAGTAATACACATTAATCACATATATACTGAACTATTGTACTTATGATAAATACAATATGCATGTAATTACGAGAGTGAAAAATAAAACTTTGATTATACTATAATAACATATTAAGATAAATGATATTTGATGCTAACAGAGACACTATAATAATAGTAATATGAAAATATTGACCACCAAAAGAAATAAAAAGATGTAAATATTAAAAATATGAATGAATATATAAAAACATTGACATATACAAAATATTATGAAACTGTGAATAGTTATAGTAACTGACATGCAAAATAAGTAAATATTACTAACAAATGAAAGAAACATGATTGATGTATGACATACTATATATTGATTTTTTTTCATGAAATTTACAATATAATGATGGAATATACGACTAAATGAATATTATAACAAACACACATATAAATATGTATCATGTAATTAACCAATGCTAATATATACTAATATCATATGTCAACTAGAATATTCACCATATATAAGTACACCATATTAATATATAGAATGATGCAATTCATAAATAACATTTTACTAAACTGAAATAGCTAATATACTAATGAAATGACTAATAGTGTGAATAAAATACTACAATGATATGTGGCATTATCAACACGAGGAAAGAGAAGTTATAGGAAGAGAGGGCAGTCGCGAAGCGATGAGACAAGGACCGTGGAAAACTCCAGAGTCAAAGAGTGATAAGATAGGGCGTAACGAAATCTATCATGAAAATAGGATAATGGCTCAAGAATAGTCTTACGGATGAAATATGATATGCATCTAAATTATTCATTATTTTCTCACTAGTGAGGACTCGGGACCGTGACCTGCGTGGGCCACCACTAGAACCTGTCACGCCCCGCTTCTCGAAATACCAGGGAATCGGAACGTGAACAAGCCCGCGACGTATTAGACTGAGGAGAAATAAGTACTAGACCCCTTCTGCTCAATCTAATACGCTAAGCGTCAAGCAAATATAAAGCGAAGGCACATGTCCCCGATCACAGTAGCGAGAATATAATAAACAACTCAGAACAGAAAATATACATATCACAACTGAATATCATCCCAGGCATAATATTCGGGTCAACATGCCCTTATACAAGACTATCTGAAAGAAATGCTAGAAAATATAAAATACATCGATCAACAGAATGGAAGGTGATACAAAAGTAAATGGAGGACCAATAACTAAGCTTCGGCTTCTTCTGCTCGGTCTGCAGATCACTCTTGCGGGGAATCCTCTGGCTCCTGTACGACTCTGAACTGAAGCTGTCCATTATCTAAATCTGACGTACACCAGAGGAAACATGTGTACGTCAGCGTGTATGGCACATGGCAAGATCCCAAAAGGAAGAATAGAACGGTCGTGCGACCAATGCAATAATGGTAATAACAATGAAAACATGCAACTGAAATACCAATAATCTAAATATAATTTACTACTAGAATAGAATAATCAGAATAAATCCAAGGGAATCAACCAAGTAACAAGTCGATCATACAGCTAGTGATCAGAATAGTCATCCAAGTACAAGGTTATACATTAGATGGAATTAATACTTAAAAATCTACAACTCGAAACGTAGTACGTCGAGCGAAATACTCCAAACAAGGAAACCCTCATGTATATACCATATGTCTTGAATTGTAAATAATTAAATATTAATTCCGATCTATGTACGAAGAGAAACACAACTGGCCTACATCTCACAAGAACTCATACCTAGCCAAGAAACGAGGTCATGTAACTAGCCATTCTATAACAGGTCACCGGTCACATCTCACACAGAGTCAACGCTCCTATCACCGGATAACTGACTGTTCACAAATCCCCTACGTGCATCCAAACCCGCGAAACGGTTCGGTGAGAGGACTACACGCAATCCGATTTCGGCCTGGTCCGAACTTAAGCAAAACTCGGGTAACGAAACGATTTCACTGACAAAGTGCGAAACGGTTCACTTGGAATATCAAGGCATATTACATAATTAAAATTAAGAAACATAAATCATGAAAAATTCATAATAATCCCTTTTCTAAAATAAATCCTTTAAAATTATTTATAAATGTTCTAAAATAATTCCTTTTATAAAACTCTCTTAAATTATTGAAATTATTCTAAATAGATACTTATTCTAAAATAAATTCTTTTAAATTATTTATAATTATTCTAAAATAATTCTTTTATCAAATAATTCTATTAATTTATTATAATTACTCTAAAATGATTTTTCACCAAAATAGTAATTATTTTAAATTGATTATTTTGTCAATAAAATTCTTTAAAATTATAAATTAATCTAAAATAATTTTATTTTATTTTATCTTTACAGTATCTATTATCACAATATTATTTTTTATATCATTCGTCAAATAAATCCGTGCAGGTCATCACAGTATATGTATTTGATAATCATATTTTATTACAGTTTTATACCCTCATTATCTATTTTATATGAATAAATATACTACTAATAATTATTTTTATCTTTTAATTGCAGGTTAATGAAGAATAGATCTCAAACTCTAATCTCTCAACAAAAACTCGTTGATTAAATGAAGAAATGAAGCAAAGAAGCCCATTGGAAAATCAATTTCCAAATTATCCAAAAGCCCAAAAGAAGAAAAATATCCAAGCCCAAAAGTCAAGCAAAGCCCAAAGTCCAAAGCCCAAAAGCAAACAACAAGGAATTCTGCAGACATATCGATGCCGGCATCGATACCCGTATCGATGCCCGTATCGATGCCAGCATCGATACCCCTATCGATGCTGGTATCGATACACTGGGCAGTTAGTTACGAATCTAAGGCTGAAATTTATTGTTTTTGGATAAGATTTCAATCCAATGGTTCTCATTCACTGATGTTTACTATAAATAGGGGTAGAGAGTGAGGGTTAGAGGTGTGAAAAATTTTGTAACTCCATTTGGAGAGGAGGGATACTCTTAATTGAGAAGGTCTTCTAAAAATTGTAACTTTAGTTGTAATTAATAATAATAATTTTTTTCCACTTTAAATTTGTTCTTTCTCCTCTTTGTTGAATGATGAGGATGGAGATGAAGAGCAATTTGAAGGTTTGTATTTCTCTTCTCTTTTATTTCTTTTTAGTAATTTCTTTATTATTGCTTATTAGTTAGATTGAAATTCATGCTTGTAGTGTAGATTTATTTTCTTGTTTCTTTTTGCACTTTAATTTGTAGAGTAGATTTATTTTTTTGCATTTAATTTTTGTAATATATTTTATAGTTTAGATTTTAATTCTTTGTCGTTAGATTTATTTCTTGTTCATAGTTTATATTTTTATTTTCTTTTTAATTTTGTAATTAGTTCTTTTTCTTCTTGTTTTTATTTCTTAAGATGTGAAATTAATTCTTGTAGGAATCTTAGAATTGTATGATAGTAGTCTAATTTCCTTTATAGTATGCAAATTATTCTCTTTCACTTAAAATATTCATGTTTAGGATAATCAACTAGAAAACTAATCGGTAGAAGAAGAATTTGATAATCTATGCTTATCTTAAATGGTTTGATAGGTTATGCTTGTGAATTCTAGGATTACTATCTTGTTGTTGTTCTTATCATGAATAGTAATTTTGATTTAGATGATAATTTGATAGGTTATACTTTCCTTAAATGGTTTGATAGTCTATGCTTAATAAATCTAAGTTGAAATATGATAAAAAGAGAATAGTTGTATTTTGTAATTGAAATTTGGTTAGTGGATTTGCTAGTGGATTAAATTCTAGATTTCTCATATCTTAAATTGAATCCTCCATCTTAACTTTCTTGAATTTTCTTTTATTTTTTGATTTTATTCATTGTTCTTTCTTGCCTTGTGATTTTATTTATTCTTTGATTCTTTCTTCTCTCCTCTGAAATTCAATTTATTATCTCTTGCACATATTCACGACAATCACTCATCACAATCATACTTATTCTTAAATCCTATTTTGTCACGCACACAACATAAGAACCTATTCTAATAATCTCTTAAAATCACCTTCCTCGTGGGATCGATAACTTTTTATACTATAACTTGATCGATTGTGCACTTGCAATTTTGGTACATAATTATGCCGCATCAAGTTTTTGGCGCCATTGCCGGGGAAGGTGCTAAAATAGGATTTTATTATTTTGGTTCTTTAACTTGTGTGTTTTCTTGTGAAGGAACTGCTTGGATCTTGAAAATCTTGGATTGAAGATTAAGAATTTGGAAGAATTGCTTTCGGGTAAGTCATCTTTCTAGTTTTCAATTCCACCCTCTTTAGCTAGCTTCACAATTAGAGACAATTAGGATTTAAAAAAAATTTATTTTTGTTGACCATAATAAAATCCACCTTTCACTTGTACATTAACTAATAAGATAATAAACTCAAACAATGTTCCCCCTTCTCACATTTGATTGTTGTTGACCATAATTAAAAAATATAAAGATTTTCTTTTTATTATCCTTTTTAGTTGCTTTTAATTTCTAGGGTTGCATTTCATATAGTGTAGGAATTCACCAAAGTGATTGTAGCACTTGATTTGACACACACTTAAAACATTCTTAAGGGTAAAACCCATAATCAAGATAAGGTAAGGGGATTTCATCACCCTTTCCTTAGCCCACAAATCACTAATTCCTCACTTCACAAACCCAAGCCTTCTAAAACTCATTAGAAGTTGGCCCCTAAGGATTCGAGCTCAATAAGGAACAAGAAATCCTTAAGTGAACCGGTTTAAGTTTTCTCAGAATAGTTGGTGTCTAAGGCAAGGTTTAGGGGTTGCGTAAAGCGCTCCGCAAGGAAAGATGTACTTAATTGATCTTTGATCACCCTCTTGTACTATCCTTACCTGGCTAACTACCTGGGTAAAACTTTGATCTTTTTACTGTAGGAGTTTTTGGTTAGGAGCTGGTCTAGTTGAGTTAGGCTAAACCCTAGAATTAGAGTTGATTGAAAAGTGATTGCTTTGATTTGTTTTAGTTAGGATTTTTCTTTTTCTTTATTTTTTCATATAAAAAAAACTAATTTTCTTTCTTTTCTTAAAATTTTTTTTATTTTGGTGTATGCAAACTTGGGTTCGGGATAACTCTCATTGTTTAATCCGTGTTGAACCAATTCAAGAAATGGCAAATCAGCCTGTTCTCCAGGATATGTGTTACCCCACCAGAAATACAATTCCATCTTGCATAAGGCTCCCTGAAGCAAATGGAGCAAATTTCGAGCTTAGACCGCTTACATAAACATGCTTCCCAAATTCCTACGTAATGAAACAGAAGATGCATATATTTTTATCTCGGAATTTGAGGAAGTGTGTATTATGATTAAAATGAGAGAATTAACCGAAGATGCAATTAAGCTCAGATTTATTCCATTTGCCCTTAAGGACAAAGCTAAAAATGGCTGTACAGCTTACCGATAAATTCCATCAAAACTTGGGAGGAATTTATCACCGTTTTTCTCAAGAAATTTTTCCCTATTCATAAAACGGTAAAGCTTAGGAACTGTATTCAAAACTTTAAAATTATCCCAAGGGAGCCATTCTGGAAATACTTTGACCGATTTAAAGATCTTTTAATCCAATGTCCTCATCATGGTCTAGAAAAATGGTGATTGTGCCAAGTCATATATGAAGGATTGGACTATTCTTCAAAAACATCTTTAGAATCGATGTGTCAGGGAGATTTTATGAGGAAAAACGCAGATGAAGCTTGGGAATTTCTAGAGAGTTTATCCGAGAAAACAATGCAGTGGGAAAACTGTGATGACAAGGTTTCATCAGTTCCCCAATTTAAGTCTAGTGGTCTTTCCCTGGAGTCAAACATTGCGTCTGAAGCGAAGATGACGACGATTCTGCGGAGGTTAGAAGCCTTAGAAGTTAAGGAACGAGCTCCAGCTCAAATCAATCATATTTCTGCCCCGGGATGTTATAACTGTCAGTCTTCTACCCATGTTTCAGAGGAATGCCCTCTCCTAGGAAACAACCATGCTTTAGAACAGATGAACGTTGCATTCCAGCATCCTAGAAATGATCCATTTTCTCCAACCTACAATCCAGGTTGGAGAAATCATCCCAACTTTGCTTGGAACCAAATAAATTCTCATGGAAACCAAAACTTCATTCCCGCGTCAAACCAACAATTCCCTAGGGGAAACACTGTCTCATTCAATGCACCAAATAATTTTTAACAAGCTAACACAGTTTTTCCAACCCAACATCCTCACCAGCCTACAAATTCTGATCATGACAAACGTTTAAGTGTCTTAGAAAAGGGTTTAGAAGCTATGATCAAAGCTTCTACACAAACTACCAACATGTTGACCCAGTCATCCACCACTCTAAATTCCTTTATGCAAACTACCGGCCAAGTGCTCAACTTGAACACTCAAGCCATAACCCGGTTAGAAACCCAACTTGGGAAACTAGCCACTGCCGTGAGTGAGAGAGAGAAAGGAAAATTCCCAAGTCAACCTGTTGCAAACCCTAAAGACAATGGATCCAGTTCAAACCATCCAGCTCATGTAAATGCAGTTCATACACTGCGATCAGGAAAACAAATAGACAACCAAGTTAGAATGCCACCGGATCAAACCCCTTCTCTCATTCAACACACTCCTTCCGATGAAGCAATTCCTTCCGATGACCAAAACACTAAACTTGAGATTGAGCCTGATCTAGATAGGTATAGGCCCGTTGCCCCCTTTCCAGATAGACTCAAACCTAGGAAAAACTCCCCGCAGGTTGAGAAAATCCTAGAAACGTTTAAACAGGTCAAGATCAACATCCCTCTCCTAGATGCAATCGAACAAATCCCCTCTTATGCAAAGTTCTTGAAGGACTTATGCACTAAGAAAAGAACCACCAATGTCCCCAAGAAAGTCTTCTTAGCTGCCAACCTCAGTGAAATTTTTTCGAAACCCATGCCGTTGAAATATAAGGACCTTGGTTGTCCCACAATTCCATGCGTCATAGGTAACACTCACATTGATAAGGCACTTCTAGACTTGGGAGCTAGTGTCAACCTCCTTCCTTATTCAGTCTATCAACAGCTAGGTGTAGGAGAACTTAAATCGACAAGATGCACTCTACAGTTAGCTGATAGATCTGTAAAAATTCCCAAAGGAGAGGTAGAGGATGTTCTGATCAAAGTTGGAGAGTTCATTTTCCCAGTTGATTTTATTGTCATGGAAACGCAGCCCGTTTCCAATCTCAAAAGTCAAATTCTCGTCATTCTAGGAAGACCGTTCTTAGCCACCTCAAATGCTTTGATCAATTGTAGAACCGGTCAGATGAAACTATCTTTTGGGAATATGACTGTTGACCTCAATATCTTCAACTTAGGGAGACAGCCTAGTGATCCATCTGATGAACCCATGGAAGTGAATTTCATTCAAGGAATATCCAGTGAACAACAAGAGGGAGAGTGTGAGTCTGATTCAAATGCATCTGATTTAATGATTGAGGAGCTTTCTGATGACGAACTAGAGATAGAACCGCTGATCAACCATGTTTTTGCTGTTGGCTGACAACGAGAACCTTTGGAGATAGAACCCTAAGTCCAGTTGCGCCCATCTGTGGAGGAACCCCCTAAGTTAGAGCTCAAACCTCTACCTGAAAAGCTAGAGTATGCCTACTTAGGGGAGAACGAGTCTTTACCAGTTATCATTTCTTCTGACTTAACTACCGGTCAAAATGAAGCTCTCTTATATGTTTTAAGAGAGAATAGGGAAGCCATTGGATGGACCATGGCTGATATCAAAGGGATTAGTCCAACCATTGTTCAACACCGAATCCATTTGATAGATGATGCCAAACCTACTAGAGATGCTCAACGTAGGTTAAACCCAGTGATGAAAGAAGCCGTTAGGAAAGACATTCTGAAATGTCTCGATCATGGGATCATTTATCCCATTTCTGATAGTTCATGGGTGAGTCCGGTCCAAGTTGTTCCAAATAAATCTGGGATCACCGTGATCCAAAATGAGGCTAATGAGCTGATTCCCACTCGAATCCAAACTGGATGGCGAGTCTGTATTGACTACAGAAAACTCAACTTAGCCACTCGGAAAGATCACTTCCCTCTTCCTTTCATTGACCAAATGTTAGAGCGTTTAGCAGGACACGAGTTCTATTGTTTCCTGGATGGATATTCAGGTTACAATCAAATCCCTATCGCTCCCGAAGATCAGGAGAAAACCACATTCACTTGCCCGTATGGAACATTCGCATACCGACGCATGCCCTTTGGACTGTGTAACACACCGGCCACATTCCAATGTTGCATGATAATCACATTTTATTACAATTTTATACCCTCATTATCTATTTTATATGAATAAATACAGCACTAAAATCACATTTTATTACAATTTTATACCCTCATTATCTATTTTATATGAATAAATACAGCACTAATAATTACTTTTATCTTTAATTGTTTATATGAATAAATACAGCACTAATAATTACTTTTATCTTTAATTGCAGGTTAATAAAGAATAAATCCCCAAAATCTCATCTCTCAACAAAAACCCTTGAGTAAATGAAGAAATAAGAGAATTAATTTTTAAAAAATCACATGTGTGCAAGGAATTGGATTTGGACTTGATTGCTTAAAAATGAATTGGACTTTTATGTGAAAATTTCCAAGTGCTGCAGTTGGATTTCATCAAGAGACCGGACTTCATTGGACTGCTGAGGGATGTGGGCTTCTGAATTAATTTTTGAAAATCATTTCTCAATTGGGCCGAAAAATCAAAAGACCGGACTTTGCTTTACAAATCAAATGCTTGAATGGGCCGGCTTGCTGCTGCATTTTGAGGTGCTGCATGAAGACCGAACTAGGCTTGTGAATTTAATGCTTGAATTGGAATTAAATTTTCATTTTGAAAATCAAGTGGACCGGGCTTGGAATGAATTGGTGTGCAGACAAAATGAAATATGGACTTGGCTTTGTTTTTCACATGTGTACACGGACCGAACTTGGACTTTGGCATATGGACCGGACTTCACCTTGCTGTTACAAATTGGATTTTAAATTTCTTTTGAAAATCAAATAAATCAAAGGTGGAGATTGTTGCTTGGGGCTCAAGACAAATCCAATGGCTCATATTCATTGAAGATTACTATAAATAGGGGTAGAGAGTGAGGGGTTGAGGGTGTAAAAATTTTGTTTAGATTTATTTCATGCTTATAGAATAGATTTAATTTCTTGCATTTAATTCTTGCAATTTTATTTTGTAGTTTAGATTTTGCACTTTATTTTGTAGTTAGATTTTAATTTCTTATACTATTCACCTTGAGGCTAGAACCCTCTTGGGTTTAGTTTTTCTTTTTGTTTATTTTTATTTTGTTTGATTCGCCTTTAGGCTAGAACCCTCTAGGGAATCACCCTTTTCTAAGAAGTGGGTTCAATTGTAGATTACCCATATCTATAATTGAATCCACCATCTTTAATTTCTTGCATTTTCTTTTTGAATTTTATTTTCTTTATTCTTGATTTTTATTTTCCTTTTCCTTCTTGCCTTATTGATCATATTCATTCTTTGTCACATCCACTCTCACTTATATCTCGTGCCGATTTACACACTATCACTTCCACTCTCTCTATCTCTCCACAATCACATTCACTTATCACTCCTACTTGTCACACACACAACATAAGAACCGATTTTATATTTTCTCCTACAAAACACCTCCCTCGTGGGATCGATATCTTAAATACTATAACTTGACACGGTTGTGCACTTGCAACCTTTTTGGTACATGTTTATGCCGCATTAAGTTTTTGGCGCCGTTGTCGAGGAAGGTGCTTAAGTATGTTTTAATTATTTTGGTTCTTTAACTTGTGTGTTTTTTGTGAAGGAAACACTTGGAGCTTGAAGATCGCGGATTGGAGAACTAGGATTTGAATATTTGCTTTTGGGTAAGTCATCTTTCTAGTTTTTAATTCCACCCTTTAGCTACTTCTTCACAATTAGAGACAATTAGGACTTAAAAAAAAGATTTTATTTTTTTTGTTGACCATAATAAAATTCACCATCTACTTTGACATTTACTAACAAGATAATGTTTGATTGTTAACCTTAACTAATTAAAAAAAGAGATTTTTTTTTTCCATCCTTTTTAGTTGCTTTTAATTCATAGGGTTGCATTTCATATTGATAGTAGGAATTCACCAAGTGATTTGAGCATCTTGATTTGGCACACACTTAAAAAAATCTTTAAGGGCAAAAACCCATAATCAAGATAAGGTGAGGGATTTCATCACCCTTTCTTAGCCTAAAAATCACTAATTCCTCACTTCACAAACCCAAGCCTAATAAAACTCATTAGACGTTGGCCCCTAAGGATTCGAGCTTAATAAGGAACAAGAAATCCTTAAGTGAACTGGTTTAAGTTTTCTCAGATCCGCAAGGAAAGAGGTACTTAATTGATCTTTGATCACCCTCTAGTACTATCCTTACCTGGCTAACTACCTGGGTAAAACTTTGATCTTTTCACTGTAGGAGTTTTTGGTTAGGAGCTGGTCTAGTTGAGTTAGGCTAAACCCTAGAATTAGAGTTGATTGAAAAGTGATTGCTTTGATTTGTTTTAGTTAGGATTTTTCTTTTTCTTTATCTTCTCATAAAAAAAACTAATTTTCTTTCTTTTCTCTAAAAAAAAATTAAAAAAAAATTAAAAATAAAAAGAAATATTTTGGTGTATGCAACAGTGGATTAGGGATAATACACATCGATTAATTCTCTTTGAACCAATCATAAAAATGGAGCATCCTAATCCACCCGTTCTTCATGATATGTGCTATCCCATTAGGAATGCAATCACCTCGTGCATTAGGCTCCCCGAAACAAATAGGATAAATTTTGAGCTTAGACCGCAATACATAAACATGCTTCCCAAATTCCTTGGTAATGAAACAGAAGATGCATATATTTTTATTTCGGAATTTGAGGAAGTGTGTATTATGATTAAAATGAGAGAATTAAATGGAGATGCGATTAAGCTTAGATTTATTCTATTTGCTCTTAAGGATAAAACTAAAAAATGGCTGTATAGCTTACCCACAAATTCCATCTCAACTTGGGATGAATTTGTCACCGTTTTTCTTAAGAAATTTTTTCCTATTCATAAAACGGTAAAGCTTAGGAACAGCATTCAAAACTTTAAAATTATCCCGGGAGAACCTTTTTGGAAGTATTTTGACCGATTTAAAGATCTTCTCATCCAATGTCCTCATCACGGTTTAGAGAAATGGCGATTGTGCCAAATAATTTATGAGGGATTAGATTATTCTGCAAAAACTTCCTTAGAATCAATGTGTCACGGGGATTTTATGAGGAAAAATGCTGATGAAGCTTGGGAGTTTTTGGAGAGTCTTTCTGAAAAAACAATGCAATGGGAACAGTGATAGGGTTTCATCAGTTCCCCAATCTAAGTCTTGTGGTCTTTTCTTAGAGTCAAACATTGCTTCTGAAGCGAAGATGGCGATAATTCTGCGAAGGTTAGAAGCTTTAGAAATTAAGGAACGAGCTCCAGCTCAAATCAATCATGTTTCTGCCTCAGGATGTCATAATTGTCAGTCTCCTACCCACGTTTTAGAGGAATGCCCTCTCTTAGGAAACAACAATACATTAGGACAGATGAACGCTGCATTCCAGCACCTAGAAATGATCCATTTTCTCCAACCTACAATCCAGGTTGGAGAAATCATCCCAACTTTGCATGGAATCAAGGAAATTTCTCCCGGAACTCAAAACTTCACTCCCGCTTCGACCCAACATTTTCCTAGGGGAAACACAGTTCCTTTCAATTCTCATCCACAATATCAACAACCCAATCTGCCATATCAAAATCAGTCTCCTCTTCATCAAGCTGTAATTCAGACTCCTCACAATCCAGATCAGGATAAACGTCTCAATGTCTTGGAAAGGGGTTTGGAAACTATAATTAAGGTCTCCACTCAAACCACGAATATGTTGACTCAAACGTACATCACTCTGAATTCCTTTATGCAATCAACCGGACAAATGCTCAATTCCAACACTCAAGCTATAGGTAGATTAGAATCTCAACTTGGTCAACTAGCTAGTGCCGTAAGTGAAAGAGAGAAAGGAAAATTTCCGAGTCAACCCGTGGTCAACCCTAAGGACACAGGATGCAGTTCATCCTATGAAGCTCAAGTGAATGCAATCCATTCACTTCGGTCAGGTAGACAGGTCGATAATCAAGTAAGAACTCCCCCAAGTCAAACTTTTGATCCAATACAAATTCCTTCTCCTTCTCCTTCTGATGAATCTATTCAACAATCACCCTCCTCAGATGACCAAGAACATGAACCCGAACCTGAGCCTGCTTTTGATAGATTTAGACCAGTTGCTCCCTTTCCAGATAGACTGAGGTCTAGGAAACACTCTTCTCAGGAGGAGAAAATCCTAGAAACATTCAAGCAGGTTAATGTCAACATTCCTCTCTTAGATGTAATTGAACAAATTCCATATTATGCTAAATTTTTAAAAGAATTGTGCACTAAGAAGAGGAGAATAAATGTTCCAAAGAAAGTCTTTTTAGCCGCCAATATCTGTGAAATGTTGTCAAATCATATACCTTTGAAACGTAAAGATCTAGGTTCCCCCATCATTTCATGTATCATTGGTAATACTCACATTGATAAGGCACTTTTAGACTTAGGGGCCAGTGTCAATTTGCTTCCATATTCAGTCTACCAGCAATTGGGTCTAGGTGTACTGAACCCAACCAAATGTACTTTACAGTTGGCTGATAGATCTGTTAAGGTCCCTATGGGTGAGTTAGAGGATGTTCTGATTAAGGTTGGAGATTTTATTTTTCCAGTAGATTTTGTAGTCTTGGAAACACAGCCTGTTTCCAATCCCAAAGGACAGACACCTGTCATCTTAGGACGACCGTTCTTGGCCACTTCTAATGCTCTCATCAACTGTAGAACTGGTCAAATGAAGCTGTCCTTTGGGAATTTGACTGCTGATCTCAACATTTTTAATCCAGGGGACTAACCAAATAATCAGCCTCTGGAAATAAATTACATTCAGGAAAGATCAGAAGAAGAAGAAGAAGAGACTGATTTGAGTTTTGAGGAAATTTTTGATGAAGAGTTAGAGTTTTTAGAAGAAGCAGATCAGGTCCTTGAGAATAATAAAACTGTGTTAAACATGTGCTGCTTTGAATTAAATTTTGAAGAACTCTTTCTTGATGAACTTAGATTCTTGGAGAATAATCAACAACCAAATTTTCAGAACTTCACAGAAGAATTGGTTGTTAGAAAACAAAACTTCACAGTACAAGAGTCTAAGTTCATTAAGAAATACAAAATGCATGACACCAATAATACCTACCTTACCTTGTTGCAAGAATGATTGAACACCCCAAAATGCCTGAAAAAAGAAAAAAGAGAAAAAAAAGAGAATAAATTTTTGATTTCATCCTCCTCAGACCAAAGGTAATTGCAGATTTTTATCAGCCAACCAAATGTAAGTGCTTCACTTCTTATCTGTTTTACTTTATGCATCATAGAGTTTGCATTGAGGACAATGCAAAAATTTAGGTGTGGGGGGGTGGGAATTAGTTTTTTTCTCTTTATTTTACATTTTTAGTTACATTTCCCCCCCTTTTTCTTAAAATTTTTTTTTAAAAATATCGTCACTTGCCAAATTAATAGAGTTATGTAATAATTGATGTATTTGATAAATTTGAAATTTTCTAATCCTTAGTTGGTTATTTACTTAAGTTCACCTTTTATGATAACTCTAAATAAATTTCTTAAGAAATGATTTTCAAAGTAGTATACTTTACTTAATCCTTAACTTGGACTTTTATTTAAAATAATGAAATTTTTGTGATTTTCAAAGTAGTATACTTTACTTAATCCTTAACTTGGACTTTTATTTAAAATAATGAAATTTTTGTATGCTTAGCTTAAAGTAGAAAATAATTTTTCAAAGTGTCTTGATTTACATATTTTTTCAAAATATATATACATACAAAAAAAAATTTGCAAAAGAAGAGTGTGAAAAATGGGCACCAAAAAAAATAAAAAAAATAATACTCTTGAATTCTAGGTGATTCTATCTTATAAAGCCTAAGCTGACCAAGTAATTAAGCTTAAGGAGTATTTCTATACTTAATGACCTAAGCCCAATTGGGTTGGGATCCATTGGCCCAAAACTCGTTAAATGGTCACTTAGAAAGCCCGTTAAAGTAGAAAAAAAATCACCAAGGAAGAAAGAGTTAAAAAAAATTAAAAAAAATTATTGTATATATGGTCTTGGAAAATATTTTAAATCAAGCAACTTAAAAATTATTTAAAACAAAGAATTAGCATGTTCTTTTCAAAACTTTTAAATTAAATTTCTAAGTTTGGCTTGGTTTTGTATTGCTACAATGAGAAGATTTTCTTGAAAATATACCTTAGAGTTATATATATAAATGTTTTCTTGAGTGATAACTGACTCCAATTAGATTATCTAAAAGTTATCAAGTGAATTTAGTTATTTACTGACTTAATTAACTTGGCAAGTTGACCGAATTTTGTGGGTATATTCACTACAAACCCTCACGAGACTACAACTCGTCCACTAGGATAACCTAGGGGTTTAAAGGCTTGTTGTATGCGCTAAATACAAGCGTGATTCCTGCGAAAGTGAGTTAGGATTTTCTTTTTATTTTCTTTGCTAGAGGACTAGCAAAAGTTTAGGTGTGGGGGTATTTGATAATCATATTTTATTATAATTTTATACCCTCATTATCTATTTTATATGAATAAATACAATACTAATAATTGCTTTTATCTTTAATTGCAGGTTAATAAAGAATAAATCCCAAAAATCCCATCTCTCAACAAAGACCATTGAGTAAATGAAGAAATAAGAGAATTAATTTTTAAAAAATCACATGTGTGCAAGGAACCGGATTTGGACTTGGTTGCTTAAAAATGAATTGGACTTTTATGTGAAAATTTTCAAGTGCTGCAGTTGGATTTCATCAAGAGACCGGACTTCATTGGACTGCTGAGGGATGTTGGCTTCTGAATTAATTTTTGAAAATCAATTCTCAATTGGGCCGAAAAATCAAAAGACCGGACTTTGCTTTACAAATCAAATGCTTGAATGGGCCGGCTTGCTGCTGCATTTTGAGGTGCTGCATGAAGACCGAACTAGGCTTGTGAATTTAATGCTTGAATTGGAATTAAATTTTCATTTTGAAAATCAAGTGGATCGGGCTTGGAATAAATTGGTGTGCAGACAAAATGAAATATGGACTTGGCTTTGTTTTTCACATGTGTACACGGACCGAACTTGGACTTGGGCATATGGACCGGACTTCACCTTGCTGCTACAAATTGGATTTTTAAATTTCTTTTGAAAATCAAATAAATCAAAGGTGGAGATTGTTGCTTGGGGCTCAAGACAAATCCAATGGCTCATATTCATTGAAGATTACTATAAATAGGGGTAGAGAGTGAGGGGTTGAGGGTGTGAAAATTTTGTAAACTCCTTTTGGAGAGGAGGGCTACTCTTAATTAAGAAGGCCTTTCAAAATTGTAACTTTTTGTTGCAATTAATAATAATAATTTTTTCACCACTTTAAATTTTTCTCTTCTTCTCTTTATTGGATGATGAAGATGAAGATGAAGATGGAGAATTATTTAAAGGTTTGTATTTTTTTTTCTTTTTCTCTTTGATTGCTTATTAGTTTAGATTTATTTCTATGCTTGTAGTTAGATTTTATTTTCTTGTTAAATAGCCAAGAGGCTAGAACCCTCTTGCCTTAGATTTATTTCATGCTTATAGAATAGATTTATTTTCTTGCATTTAATTCTTGCAATTTTATTTTATAGTTTAGATTTTGTAATTTATTTTGTAGTTTAGATTTTAATTTCTTACACTATTCACCTTGAGGCTAGAACCCTCTTGGGTTTAGTTTTTTTTTTTTGTTTATTTTCATTTTGTTTGATTCGCCTTTAGGCTAGAACCCTTTAGGGAATCACCCTTTTCTAAGAAGTGGGTTCAATTTTAGATTACCCATATCTATAATTGAATCCACCATCTTAATTTATTGTATTTTCTTTTATTCTAGAATTTTGTTCTTCATTCTTGATTTTTTTTATTTTGTTCTTGATTTTATTCATTTTTAAATCCACTCTTACTTACACTTTGCACCTATTTACACACCATTTTCACTCTCTCAATCTCTTCACAATCACATTCACTCATCAATCTTATTTGTCACGCACACAAAATAAGAACCGATTTTATATTTTCTCCTACAAAACACGTTCCTCGTGGGATCGATATCTTAAATACTATAACTTGACACGGTTGTGCACTTGCAACCTTTTTGGTACATGTTTATGCTGCATCATTGCATGATCAGTATTTTTTCCGACATGGTAGAGCGATTTCTTAAAATTTTCATGGACGACTTTTCCATCTTTGGTGACACATTTTTCCAATGTTTGCATCATCTTAAACTGGTCCTAGAACGTTGTAGGGAGAAAAATCTGACTCTCAATTGGGAGAAATGTTATTTCATGGTCAAACAAGGCATTGTCTTAGGACATGTAGTTTCCAATAGGGGAATCGAAGTGGACAAAGCTCATTTCTAATCTCCCTCCTCCCAAAACAGTCAAAGATGTCAGATCGTTTCTTTGTCATGCTGGTTTTTACCGACGTTTCATCAAGGATTTCAGCAAAATTGCTAGACCCTTGACCAATCTCTTAGCCAAGGATACATCATTTGTCTTCTCTCCCGACTACCTCAAAGCTTTTGAATATCTAAAAAAGAAGCTAACCACAGATCCGGTTACAATTAAGTCAAAGAAAAATAAGAAAAATTACAACTTTGTTTCCTTTTGTGAACAAATCGCGAGCTCCTGTTTCGCGGTCGCTCGCTTGTGTGGGTTCTTTGCCAACGCCGGGGTTAATCCGTGGACCACCGCGCGATCTAGAGCTAGATCCGGTCGGAGTCTACACGATTATACGGGTATTATTCCACGAAGGGAATAATAGCCGGAAGGGATTAGTCACTCAAGGGAAATAATCGCTCGGGATCTCGAGATCTAAAGACAAGCTTAGACTGGAGTGTGATGCTGCGTTTAGATCTCAGATCTGTTCTTTCGTTGACCTCTCGAAAATCCTGCCTTTTCTGAGCCGTGGATGCTCGCCGAGGAATGCAGATCCGAATGTAGCAAGTCTTCAAGTCTTTAAAAGCTCCGAGTTCGCTCTTCAATGCCGGCAGAGTTTTGGGGCTCTTGAATTCTAACCTCGTGAAAATGAAGGCAGCCTCTAGGCGCTATTTTATAGGCTGCTTAAGAGCTGTGCCCCGCGCACGAAGAGAAAATGCCAGCCACCCATAGGTGCCGGACAATTGTGCCGAGCCAACCCAATGGGTGGGATCGGCTGCTTGGCCGTGGAGCCACCATGGGTGGCTGGGGGGGAGGGGGCGCTGTAGCGCGAGCCCCTTAGTGTGGGTTTCTGAGTTTTTTTGAGTTGTTTCGTTTTTCTCGGTTCCGGTTTCTGTCGCGTGATTTGGTTGATTGAGGAACTCTGATTTGTTGATCTGATTTGGGCAGTAAGTTTGATTCCATGATTAGGAGCAGTAAATCCACTTCTGAGTCGAGTCCGAAACTGATCTTAGATTCGAAATCGTGATGAAGTCTGTTCCGTGGATGAACTCGTTGATTCTTAACACTTAGTTGATTCCCGACGGGCGCGTATGGACGCATATCCGTCGCATTGCGGTGGCGATTGCGTGCGATCTCGTCGCCGACTCGGTTGGTTCGTTGGTTGTGCCGAGCTATGCTAGGGACCTAATAAGCAATTTATATGCCTACAGATACCCCTCCAAAGTATTTCAGTCTGCGTTCTTTTATAGAAGAGTCTGGAATACTTTGGACATGATTGTCCCCACGCATTCAGTCGGTGTACACGGAACCTTGAATGATCTCCGTTCTGATTCGCATGTCAATCTTTCCAGGCTATTCGGTGGCTTTGTCGAATATCTTATAAGAGTTCCGGTGCTGGGTCATTTAATTGTCTGAACCAGTTGTCGGATTTAAACCTGGAGTTGATTCCTGATGCTTTTGCTAACGTCATCGATTGTTGGCGTCGAGTCTTTATTGCAACGCGTTGTCGTCGTCGTAGTGTTGTTGAGTTAATCTTAAGAATATTTATAAAAAACATATTCTCCATGGACTTCTCAACCAAAAAAAATAGGGAATAGTTTAAATACTCATATACTTATTGGAGTGCTTTCTTGTGCCCGAAATGAGCCTAAACGGCTTAAAATGAGGCAAAAAGGCTAGTAAATCGGCTCAAAAAAATCATCACCGACTCTTCCGAACATAACCGGGAGAGGAATGAATAAAATTGATGGCTGAATTGTCGGTGCGATTGAAGTCGTTTTGCCGCTCAGGTTAGCTTCAATTTAGGTTTATGGTTCACAAGACCGGTCCGTTTTGGTCTGTTGCGGGTCCAAAAACCGTTCACCCTATAAATAGGGGTCTTTTTTTTTTCTTCTTTCTTTTACCCTAGGGATGGCCCCCTTCTTGCAATCCTTTTTGCTTTTCTCTTCGGCTCGAGTGTCCGATCTCCTTAAAAAACTTGATATTCGTCCTTAGATGCTAGTACTCCTTTTGATGCCATTGACTGAAAAAACTATCCTTCCGAAACTTCCATTTTTGAAAATTCTCTCATCCGTTGCAGGCCCCT
>NC_033803.1:49936758-49956594 GCF_001876935.1 Asparagus officinalis | reverse complement strand
TGTAACCTCATTATACCCGTTGGAGTAATCCAGTTATTCTTAAGAATATTTTGAACAGTAATTTCTCCAAGAAACTCCTCCTGTGATTGGCAAATAGTTTAGACTTCGTATATCTAACCTGATTGGATTGTCTGGTCTCTTGTTCGGTTGGCTAGAGATGAACCCATAATGAGAGGAACTTTTATATTTCTATCTCTTGGCTCTTGTTTTTGGTAGGAGCATGAACGATGATGCGGAGAGAGAGGAAGAATTTTATGATCTCATCATAGAGGGGAATGAACGCCGGATGATGGAGAGAAGAGAATTTAATATTCTCTATCTCCTTCGTCTTCTTGTTGTGGGGTTAGAATGAACCAGATGATGATGAGGATAAGAATTTTATAATATTCTTATCTCCTGGTTTGTTGTTGGCGTATGAGATAAACCAGAATTGGGAGAGCGAAGAATTTTATATTCTATCTGCTGCGGTTCTCTTATTGTGGGGTTAGAGATAACCCCGAAAGTCGGAGATAAAGAATGTTTATATTTATTCTCGTGGAGTAAAGAAACTCAGAAGTGGGATCCTCCACTTAGAGAAAATCTGGATTGGTTGAATTAATCCTAACTGTACATAAGGTTTGATACTCAATTCAAAGTGACCCTTCGTTCGCCCAAAAAATGAAATCGAAAGGAGATTTTGGTGTGGTCTTAATCTGTAGTTAGCGGTTAACCAAGTGGGGAGTTTCTTTGAGGACGATCCTAACTGTAGGGAAGGTTCGATCGCTCAATTTGTGGATCTTCTCGTTCATGGAACGGAATCAAGAGGGAATTTTGGCTTTTTGTCCTAACTGTTTAAGGTTTGACCAAGCATTGGAAATTTGAGACGATCCTAACTGTTAAAGTTTGATCCGTTCAATTTGTGGTATTGTAGGCGACCTCTCTTCATGGAAGGAATTCGACCGAGGATTTTGGCTTTGGTCCTAACTGTTTAAAGGTTGACCAAGATGGGAATTTGAGCACGGATTCCTAACTGTTTAAAGTTGATCGTTCAATTGTGGACTCTCTTCATGGAAGAAATCGAGAGGGGATTGTAGCTTTGGTCCTAACTGTTTAAAGGTTTGACCAAATCGGGACATTTGAGAGGAAGATTGTGATTTAAAGAAGTGGATCGAATCTCATTGCTCACAAAAGAGTATTCAGAAGTTATATTATAGATAAGAGTTTAGTGTTTATCACTGCTTCATACATGATCGGGGTTATCCCCTAAGAATATTACATTAACATTCTTCACGGAATCTTCTTATATAATTTATCCACCCCAGCGCTTCCCTTTTGCGAAACCGGAGTTTAAACATTATACTCAGTTGGATATCAGAGAAGCCAGTTCTTACTCATATACTCTTTGGAGTGTGGCGGAAACAGTTCTATACTCGGCACCCACTGGAGGTTTGGATGTTGATCGTCTATTACTCGACGGGTCTGTTCTCCGTTTATGACGCGCCGGAGTCAAATTAGGCCTGGCATCTGTTTTTGAGCTCCAAAGCAAATCTCGGGGAGCGGGAGAGGGATGAAGAACCCGTCTTATGTGGTACGCCACAGTAGTTTGGATCCGTAGTCCTATCTCTTAGCTCCATCCTTGATATTCTTTAATATGGTGGTAGTTTCGTATATTGTCATTGCGGAGGAGTATTGCCAAGATGGCTGGAGCTTCATCCACTGCGACAAAGAATATTTCTTTTGAAATCCTCGGATCGGATAAGTCGCGCATTCTCAACGATTTCAGATGTCATTGGTTGGCTCTCTCAGCTTTCTTTCTTTACAGAAAGTGTTCAGCTTGTTCACCCCGAGTTTTAACTCCTTCCAAGTTGTGATGCACACCCCCAGAGCCTTCCAGACATCGAATGGAGAGGGTATTTGTGGCCATGTTTGCAGGATAAACGTCCTCCTGCTGAATAGGATCTCTGCAATTCATTGCTGTTGCCACGGAGAACGCGGTGACAAAATCGTCGACTGACTCTCCGTTCTTTTTGCTTCTCATCCAAAAAGGGTCCGATTATACTTCCGGTCGCATCCATCGAAAGAAATTGCTGAGGAACAAACTTTCCATGTCATGCCCAGGCAATTGACGCTCCCTGGCTTGAGCCGTCCGTACCTGCCCGGTAGCCCCAATCGAAGGCCAGGTCCGCAAGGGTGCCAACGATCATGACCGGACCATTAAGAGCCTCTTTTCCAGAGATCATGCGCCCAAATGAGGACTTGAAATAAATCAAATGCTGGAATCGGTCGAACTCTTCCCTCAAACGGTTCCCCTGTGAAGATTAATCAGATTGAATTTTGTGCGGGTATGGTATTGAATTCCCATTCCCTCGTGGATAAGTGACATGGAATACCCGCTTCTTAAACTTCTGAGCCGTCATCAACAGCATGATTTGTCTTCAAGTTTTTTTGCATTTTCCCGTCATCCGGTCTCCATTTATGTTCTGAATGATGTCGAGTAAAGATAATTGACCGACCCCCAGTGATGAGAGTGCTATTGAACCACCCCCAATATCGTTATTGGGAGATATCCGTTAAACCAAACCCAGCGTTTGTTGTCATGGGAGGTGTATCAGCCATAATGACTTCATCCACCTCGTGGATCACTGTCTCTACAACATCCGAGTGTGGTGCTGATTCAATTCGCTGATTGACTCAGGAGGTTGAGGCCTGTTGAGCTTAAAAACATTCTCTCATTTGTTGATAGCCAGACTTCAGTTCTGTCTTCACTTCAGCTCTAATTTCTTCACTGTTGTTTGGCTAGAGCTTCCTGAAGTCATTTGGTGAACTTGATCAGCAAGTGATTTGTGAATACTTGCTCTGATTGCCTGTGCCTAGACCATTGTATCATCAGAAGCATTGCAGTAAATAAGCAGTGTCGAGAATTTTCCATCCTCCGAGGACATTCCTTGCTTGCATTCTCTATGTGTCTCTGCGTGTCTGATAGCTCCTAATTGGAGCGCAGACAATCCTTTGAGCAATTCTTGGATGACTTTTCCTATTCGAGGGAAAAGTCGGGATTTGAGTCATTTGAATGCTGTTTAGACTTTCTCGTCTATCAGCCTCGTAGTCGATGGTGACTTCACGGGGAGAGTTCATCATTTTGTGGCAGCTTGATTTCTTTTGCGGAAATTTTCTCAGCTTAGCCTTTATAATGCAGAGACTTTTCGTCGGGATGATTTCTCGTTTGAAAACAGTTCACATTCTGATTAATGCTTGTTTTGACGAGTTGTGCCACAGGAACACGAGAGTTATCGTCTCGAATAACTCTCCTTTCGAAAAATTATTCACAACCTCAATTTGATAATACGATTCATTGAATGATGCCAAAATAATCGTATCGCTCTCGTTGGTATGTCTTCCCAGGTATGACCGATACCTCTTTGCGTGAACCCGTCTTCTTCTGGGCAGTATAAAACCTTGTTGGCCATTCTCAGGACAAGTTTATTTGTCTTGTAAAGCGACTCAGGTTTTATGTCTGGAGTCTTGTGGGTATGGAGTCTTAACGGCTCGACTGATTTGCATAAGTCCAACTTGAATCCAACTTGACGAAGGTTTTGGTGATTTTCTTGGCTTCACCATTTCCTTCCTCTTCTATCTTCTCAGTCTTGTTGTGAGGAGCGATGGGCGAGTTAGCAGCTTTCGCAGGTTGCACGACGTTTTTGTAATACAAGGATCGAACGACTCTTTTTTGACCAATAGTCCATTGCATCCGTCGTTGTTTTAGGCAGAGATACGAGTGATTGTTGTGTTAGACAACTGAAGCCACTCGATGTCTTCACCGCTCGACTCGTAAGGCCGCTATGGTAACGACCCCGTCGGTTTTTGTTCCAGAGGCTTAGCCATTGGCGCAGTGCACCTCCGGCGCGATTGACGTTGTCGAGCTCTTTTCGTTAATGCCGGCGGGCGCCTTTGCCATTCGATGATCTCTTCTAACTAGATAAGAGCCATTGTGAGCAGAAGATTGCGAGTGAAATTCTCAGCAACAAATCAAGCGAGAGTCTTCATTTTGTGCCTTCTTTGGCATTTCTCGTGTTCCTCAATTGCGTGAGCATCCATCTGACTTGTCGAGATAATTGAAGATCTTCGAGAGGATGCATGAGAGATATTCCTCAAACTTGATTTCTGGTCGAATTCCGTATTCGACTTATAGATTCAACTAGGATATCCTAGATCCGGCTGCCGACACAACGGCGTCTCCGGCATGCGAGACCGTTGGCTCCCACTGTGGTCGCCAGTCTTGTTTTTCTCAAGTTGGTTTCGTTTCGTGGAATTCATTATATCTCGTCGATTACAATAAATTCAAATTGAAATAGTCTTTTTTATAAGACGTTCTTTTCACACAACAAACGGAAAATTAACAAACTCTGAGAACAAAGCCGAAGGACCGGTTTGTTCTGATCGGCTACTTGCGTGCGGATCTTGCCGTGTGCGAGGAGCGCTTTTGACTCTGGACCATCCGAATCACAGAATTCTGATTGAACCTGAGGGGCCGTGTTGAGATGATGTGCGTTCCTTCGTTTACGAAGTAAGATTTGATAGCGAATATCTTATCATGTAGATGTTCACTCTTCCAAAGATCAGTCGCGAGCTTAGATCTCTAGGCGACTCGCTAGAAGCTTCCTTGAAGGATGTTGTGAAGCAAGAAACTCTCTCTCTGCTCGTTAATCACCAAAACTCAAAGGCTCTCTGCCCTCTAAGTTCTCTTCTGGGAAAATGCTCACCCCCCGTCAATGGAATGTCCATAGGCGGGGGTATTTATAGCCTCCTGGACAATAACTGAAAAATAGCCAATCAACGAGCTATCCCTTTGACCGCGATCATCCCGGTCTTGCCAAGCGGCTATCTGTGCGCGGGCGGTGGCAGCATGCTACAGGCGGTATTTTGGCGTCCGGCAGCATGAAACCTTGGCAGCGGCCACCACCAGGACGCGGAGTTACCAGCACGTCGTGCGTCGTGCTTGAAACGTCCCCCACGATTTTAACACCTTTTTCGTGGTTTAACTGCTTGTACACGTCAGCACACGTTCTATTTCTGATAGCCCGCCACGTAGACTCGACATAATCATCACATAACTACCCTCGTAACGCCGTCCGTATTCCTTTTGTAGTATCCCCTATAGTAGCCGCGCACCATGGATTGCCGCGCCCAAGCCGCGGCACTATTTTGAACCTGCCCGCTCTTTAGCCGCGGCACATGAGCTGCCGCGCTGAGCCGCGGCACCAATGTAGCTGCCGCGCCCACACGGCGTGTAGTTTTGCCATTGGTTCTGTGAATTCACAGGTTTATGCTTTTGATTCACAGATCTTTGCTTCCTTTGGGCTTGTATGATCTCCCATGACTTAGAACTGATGTTTATCACCTTCTCTTTGTCTTGAAGTGATATTTGAGTGTCTGTAAGCATGGTGTTGACGTAACCCTCTACGGTATAATGTACGGCGTCTCGTCGTTATAGAAGAATCTTCGGTGCTCTTCGACGGATTGATTCCCTTTCTTTTACGTCCTCCGGTAAAATACCATATTGGACGTAGTCAGTGATAGGAAAACGCCAATCTCGGGGCTCAGACCCAATTTGAGTTGAATTCACCTCCTTAGCATTTATGTTTTCGTCATCTTCCTCTTCAATATCCAAATCGTATATGGGTATGCAGAGCTGATGCGTCCTTACTGTGACTAACAGCTCAGTTTCGGGAGGCTGTGCGAGTGATACCGCTAGTGCTGCCAGTGCATCCGCATAACCGTTCTGGAGATGAGGGATATATTTAATGAAGAATTCTTCAAAAGATTCTGCCATTTTGATGGCCTCCTGGTGGTACGGGATCAGGTCTTGGTTCCTGACCTCATACTCTCCACGGACTTGGTTGACTATCAATTGAGAATCCCCAAAAGCTTCGAGATATTCGACCCCCAGCTCTTTGGCGAAACTGAGTCCAATGAGAAGCGCGTTGTACTCGGCTACGTTATTGGAACATGGACTAGTCAATGAATAAGCCCGAGGCATCACATGCTTCCCCGGGGAAATTAAGACGACTCCAACTCTGGAGGAGACTGTAGAACATCCGGGGGTTATTGCCCTATTAACCGCCCTCGAAGCACTATCGAAGTATAATTGCCATACTTGTTGGTACGACGTAGTGTTAACCTCGTGGGTTTCATTCGGCAAGTCATCATATACTTCTGCCGTATCTGTGGTCGGGTTTGCTGCCAAAAGATCGCAAATCGCTTGTCCTTTGATCGACTTCTGCTGCTTGAAGTGCAAATCATATTACCGCCAATTCATAGAGGCCGGTTGCGTCATAAACACCCGTACTGGGTTAACATTGGAAATGACGTAAATTGTCTGTCCAACCAAGTAATGCCGCATCTTTTGCATTGCGAATACCAATGCGAGGCATTCCTTCTCAATCATCGGATATTGAGACTCGGCACCTATCAAGGTCCGACTTAGGTAATAGACTGCCTGTTCGTGATCGTTATCGTCGTCTTGTGCTAGTAAAGCACTTATCGAGTGGTTCATCGCCTTGATGTAAATCAAGAACGGTTTACCCGATTTCGGTGCAACGAGAACAAGAGGATTCGCCAGATACGTTTTGATATCTTCGAATGCTTTTTGGCAGGCGTCGTCCCAGATGAATGACACCCCTTTCTTGTTTAACTTAGAGAATGGTTGGCACTTCCTAGAAAGGTTTGAGATGAACCGCCGGATGTAAGCTAGCCGCCCTTGCAATCCTCTGAGCTCTCTTAGATTTCTAGGGGGTTCCAGTTCGTGTATCGCCTTCACTTTATCAGGATCGATATGTATACCTTTAGTGGTGACGACGAATCCAAGGAATTTTCCGCTAGACATTCCAAGGAAGGATTTAGTAGGGTTCATCTTCAACTGATGGCTCCGCATGAGATCGAACATCGTCTTCAAGTCCTTGATGTGATCTTCTTTGTTGCGGCTTTTTACAACCAAATCATCAACGTAGCACTCGACTGTTTTCCTGAGATGTTCTTGGAAAATCTTAGTCATCGCTCGCTGGTATGTGGCGCCTGCGTTCTTTAAACCGAATGGCATCACCGTGTAGCAGAATACACCGAGGGGCGTTCTGAATGCTGTATGCTTCTCGTCATCTGGGTGCATCTTGATTTGGTTATATCCTGAAAAACCATCCATAAAAGACATTCTCTCAAATCCACACGTATTGTCGATAATGACATCTGTGATTGGGAGAGGAAAGTCGTCTTTTGGACATGCCGTATTCAGGTCCCTGAAGTCAATGCAAATCCTGATTTTACCGTTCTTCTTCATGACTGGAACGATATTGGCTAGCCAATCTGGATGTTGCTCCTCTCGGATAAATCCTGATTCGATCAATTTCTTAACCTCTGCCTCAATGGCTTCCATAATCTGCGGACGAAACCGTCTTTGCTACTGTTTGACAGGTTTGGCATCCGGCTTGATATCGAGGCGGTGCATTGCCACATTAGGGTCGAGCCCTGGCATATCTTCATAGTTCCAAGTGAAGACGTTAATATATTCTCTGATGAGAGCAATCAATTCCTCCTTCTCATCTGGGGGAAGACTATCGCTGATGAATATAGGCTTTGGGTTGGCCTCGTCACCCATGTTAACTTGGACTATTTTATCTTCAGTGGGGGGTTCCCTCTGTTCGAACCTATCACCATACTGCATGTTCAGGTGATGAACCCACGGGTCTTCCCATGTTGGCATTTGATCGTCGTCTTCTATTGTGGACGGATCAGCTGTAGCCATGTTCGCCATTAGGGCTTTGAAAGCTTCCCCCAGACTGGTATCGGAATCCCATTCCGAGGAATCTGGCGAATTTCCATTTTTGTATTGCTTAGATGATTGGTCATTAATTAACCAACAACATTCGTCTTCTGAAGAAGATTCATACCCTAACCCTCGTCCGTATTTATAATAATCATCGGGTCTCCCTTTTGGTACATATCTGGATTACGAGGACCTCGGTCGAAGTATAGACCTTCTCCGAGTGTGAAATCATATCCCTGTTTTTCCATGAACTTGCGCGCTTCCAGACTATACTTAGATAGATGCCGACCAGGTTTGTCATCATCTTCATCTTCGCTTAAGAAATAGTCTGGTAATGGGGAGCTTTTTCCTTTACCGTAAATCACTTCTTTTGCGCCTTTTATTTTGTTCGGGACGACCATGGTTGTTCCGAAAGAATGCTGGAGGCGTTTTTTTGTTACATAAGATGATCGGAGCGGCATATGTAAATCAGGATTATCTTGTAGTCCTTTTGTCGCATCATCAAGAGACAACGAGTACTCTAAATCATCTTTTATTTCAATATCGGCAAGTTGCCAGTTACAACCTCTATCTGACGATTGTTCATCGTCAAGATTGATTACAAAGGGTACAATGTCATTTAAAACAAAACCACCATTGTAATCGAATCCGGCTTTGGAATCAGCTTCTTCTCCGCTGTCCGTGCCCTGGACCGATGGTTCCGTGTCGGATTCGTTACCATAGAGGAGAGAATCAGTGAAATAATTCTCAAACCCTTTAAATGGTTGTTTATCCGCGACCACCGTCCTGACCCTTCCACCAGTGTCGACATATTTCAGACACTGATGTAGGGTGGAGGGAACTATAACATTACTATGGATCCAAGGCCAACCCAGTAGTAAGTTATATGATGTCTCAGCATCAATCACGTAACACATGACCTCCGTCCTCAGATCACCCATTTGGCACTTTATCCGGATCTTTCCCAAAGGCCTTGACCCGCTGGTGTTGAATCCGTAAATGACCGTGCCTGTAGACACCAATTTGCTGACTGGAATACCAAGGCTATGCATAAGGCAAAGCGGCATAATGCTCACAGCGGAACCCGGATCCACTCGGATCCGGTTGACTTCGCTGGAGCCAATGTATCCGATGAAATATTGGGGCCGATCATGGTTTGAATTCTTCGTCTGCATATCCTCTTTGGTGAAGGTGATGCAGGGAAGGTTCTTAGCCTCTATGTTGTAGTGTTGCATTGACAGTTCTAGCTCTTCAGGTGCCGGTTTGACCCGAATGAGGAATGCTTCAGAATCAGCCAAGGCTTCTCGTAAGGCTTCCCTAGTCTCCTTAGACAACCGCAGCAACTCATACAATGTTATCCGCGCTGGAATATTGGCTAATTGAGCCATGATATCGAAGACACGCGGAGTTTTTGAACTCTCCGGTTTATCCCTTCCAATCGGACGATTGAAACGAGACTGCTTCGGATTCTGTATTTCTTGGGGTTTTTGTTTATCCGCCGGCTGTCGTCGAGCATCTTCAATCGGTTTAGGAACCGTAATCACCCCCAGCTCTGTGAGAGTTTTGGCTGGTCCCTGTTTAGTCACCCCCTGCTCAGCTAACTGATCACTAGGTGACGGATAGTTGAAGTGGTACTGGTTTCCGCTTCTAGTGGCAAAAA
Source organism: Asparagus officinalis (assembly GCF_001876935.1). Classification (NCBI taxonomy): domain Eukaryota; kingdom Viridiplantae; phylum Streptophyta; class Magnoliopsida; order Asparagales; family Asparagaceae; genus Asparagus; species Asparagus officinalis. Next base: position 49,947,139 of record NC_033803.1, on the reverse strand, counting down.
CTTCTTGTTCTTCTTCAGAAAGCGGGAAAACAGGAGCTTCATCGCCTTCTTCTTCGAAAACTGTGGAAGTACCATTGCAGGACTTGCCTTTACCCTTTCTTTTCGAGGAGGTCGCCCACTGCTCATCTCTATTGAGATCCGGATGAACCCAGAGGATTTCGTCGTTCGGGGCTGTGTGTGGCACAAGTCCCTTTTGGCGTTGTCCATGTGGGTCATCATTCACCGTCTTCATTCCCACTTTGGTGACGCGTTTCGGCTCGAACCATGTTGTGGGCACCGATCCAAAGCTGATTGACACTGTATTTGCTCCCACATTCTTGGCAGGCTTCGGGGTTATGACGCCCACATCAATTAATGCCTGGATCTTATCCTTGAGGTGGAAGTATGATTTGGTAGGGTGGTGGACCGCTCTATGGTATGCGCAATACTTCGGATCCGTCACTTTGCTAGCCCCCTCTTGATCCACGATCACTGGCAGCTGGATTTTGTTATTCTCCAATAGGTACTTGAAGATGCCGGGCACCTCGTCATCTTTGAAGGAACCTTAGGAAATCTCGGCTCCGCTCTTTGCTTCTGAGACCGTTGTTGCCATTGCGGCTGCGATTGTTGTGGCGCTCTTTGCTGCTGCTGTTGCTGAGGTTGCAATTGAAAAGTTTGATTAGCATCAACTGCATTAGCATGTGTCTTACCTTTCCCCCTTGGGTTGAAATTCTGTGCTGGAGCATTTGTCGCCTGTTGGCCTCTCTCCGCCTTCTTTCTCCTAAGGTATCGCTCAGCCTGCTCCCCTCGGACCTTCAAATCCTTCCACGTTTTGGACGGTGCTGTCCCCATTGCTTCCAACACGTCAAAGAACAGATTATTATGGCAGGTCTGAAGAATGAATTCCTCGGTGATCGGGTCCCAGCAGTTCATCGCCTTGTTCCGGAACCTTTTGACGAAGGTGTCGACTAACTCCCTGTCCTTCTGCTTCTCATCGAGCAATGATCCGATAGATATCTCGGTGTCATCGTCGAAGAAATTGGTAAGGAACATAGTCTCCATATCATCCCAGCTGTTCACGCTACCTGGTTTGAGGCGGCGATACCAATCGAAGGCGGCTCCGCGAAGAGTGCCGACGAATGACCGCACCATCAGAGGCTCATTACCAGAAATAACCCCCAAGTGTGATTTGAAGTAAATCAAATGTTGAGTGGGTGAACCCATCCCATTAAACGGCGTGAAGTTAATTAGATTAAACTTCGCCGGATATGTGAACGACCTGGTTACAGCGGCTTGGTTCACCTTGCTGGTTCGTCAGTGCCTGAATTTGTCGCTCATGCATTTCTCTCATGTTCTGCATGGCCATCTGCATTTCGAACCTGAAGGCCTCCTGTTGCTTAGCCATGGCCTCTTAAAGCATCTTGGCCACTTGTTCTGCACTTATCATAAGTGCCTCGCGGGGTTGTCCCTCACTGGATACTGTGTTGTCAGATACGACTGCCGAACCGGCATCCGACTCTTCATCCTCTGAAGGTAGTCTTGTCCGAACCCTACCATAAGTTCCTCGTGTAATGGCTCCAGACTGCAGACGAGTTAGATACCGGGGTACTGGCGGAATTGACTCGGGATTATCCCGTGTCGATGCCCTTTTGCTGGTCATATTGGTGGTGACCCTCGGAAATTCCCTGTCTTTGACTATCCTTCTACTCCGTCGGAAACGCCTATGCCTTGGTTTTGGCGTTTCGGTACTAAGCCTTACGAACACTGAAACTCTCTCGGGGACTGCCTTGATGCAGTTGCACTCAGATAGTACCACCCGAATAAGCTTTGAACAAGGGCACTGAGTTTCTATCCTTCGAGGATTTCTCTTTCTGGCTTTGCTCGTATCCCCAGCACGATAGTACAGCTCTTCCATTTGAAAGTCGGAGCAACCAATCGTGTGTTGGCACGATTTCTCAGGTATAACGCAATCATCGTTAGACGATAATGTTTCCTTCTGAGAGCGAACTACCTTCTTCGGACTTTCGAGAGTCACGCGCCTCGAAACGCGCCTTTGTGGGCGTGAATTCTCAACGGGCTCCTGAACTTCGACGCGCAAAGTAGTGCGCTTGGGTGCCATGACTTCTTTGTCATGTTGAGGGTTGCGGCGACCCCCATCATGTTGATTCGTTCGGGGCTTTCTTAGTGGGCCCAAACATCCTTGGACTGGAGCTTTGCCTCTCTCGTCGGGAATTGGACCGAGGCGCTCCAAGACTGACTTCCTTTTCTGGGATGGTCCTGCGGGATCTCCCGGAGCAGTTGTGGAAATCACCGGCGGTTTGGATTGATTCGCCGGAAGTTGAACTTTCGACGGCTGCAGTTGACGCTCTTTGGTCTCACCCGCCGCTTCAGACTTCGGCCTCCAAACTTTGCTGGTTGATGGCGGCTTCTTGGCCACCTCTTTCTGCAACTTCCTACGGGCTTCTTCAGCTTGAGCCCATGCTTGCGCTGATAGTGCGCGGCGTTTGCGAATGCGCTCCTCCAGCGTTGATCGGTTCCGTTTGACACGGACCCATTCCATTGTTGGCGGCTTGGAGGAACCACCATTCATTGATTGTTGAGGCTGCTTGCCTCTTTTGTTCTTCAGATCCGCGTTGTAGCGGATCCCGTCAACGGACTCCATGGCTTTTGTGAACTGTTTCGCAAGGCGTTGACGTTGCCTTTGGCGGGCTCTCTTCGAGAGAGTCACCACGCTGTTCGCGGGAAAAATCGTGTCTTTCTTCATTATTGATTCCATTGCTATCTTTAAATAACAACTTTTTGAGTTACAAAGATCCGGTCTTTTTATAAGATCCGGTTACAACGAAATCAAAAATAAAGAAAAAGATTACAACTTTCTCCTTTTATCGAACAAATCGCGAGCTCCTGTTTGCGGTCACTCGCTTTGTGGGTTCTTTGCCTGCGCCGGGGTTTATCCGTGGACCACCGCGAGATCTAGATCCGATCGGATCTACGCAGTACGACGGGTATTATTTCACCAAGGAAATAATAGCCGGGGAGGATTAGTTCACCAAGGAAATAATCGTCCAAATCTCGGGATCAAAGGCCAAGCTTTGATCCGGAGTATGCCTGCGTAGATCTGAGATCCGGTCCTCTCGCCGGTTCCTCTCGAACTCTTGCCTTATTTGGCGTTGACGATCGCTGAGCATCAGATCTGGAAGAGCGAGTCCTCGAAGTCCCAAAGCTTGGATCTTTTTAAGTTCTGAGTCTTGAATCCAGCAGGGCTTCGCCTCCAAAAAATCCAACCTTTCAAAATGAACCACCCTTGGCCTATTTATAGGCACCCAGATCTGTGCCTAGGCACAGATCTGGGCTGAGGTGGCTCGGCCACAAGTGGCCGGCCACCCCTGGGTGGCTCGGCTCATGCCGAGCCACCCTGGGGTGGCTCGGTTTCGGCCGAGCCCCTCAGGGTGTTTGGGTTCCGTCGTTTTGTCGTTGTTCCCGTTTTGTTCGTGATTCGGTTGTGCGGTTGATTTGTCTGGACTCGATTTGTTGACCTGATTTGGCAGTAAATCTGATTCCTGATTTGGCAGTAAATCCACTTCTGAGTTCGAGTCCAAAATCGATCTTTATTCGGTCGTGATTCATCCGAGTCCGCTCTTGTTTGGATGACTCGTTGACTCCCCGAACCGTTGGCTTGATTCTGCACGCGAATGGATGCATTCCGTTGCTCGCGTGCGATTCGTTGACCTCGTCGCCTCGTCACTTGATGGTTTGTCGAATCACCGCGCCGAGCTATGCCAAGGGACTTATAAGCAATTTTACATGCCTACAGATTCTTGGGGCGCTGGGAGAAGGATTTGAAGAGCAGCGGATTGTACTCACGAACTGACCATCGATTGTTGGTGTTGAGTCTTTATTTTGCGACGCGTTGTCCGGCGTAGTATTGTTGAGTTATCCTTAAGAATATTTTCAGAAAAATATCCTGCAGGAACTTCTCGACAAACAAATAGGGAATAGTTTATATTCATATACCTTATTGGAGTATTAAGAAGCAGTTTATACTCGTATACTTTTCGGAGTATTAAGAAGCAGTTTATACTCGTATACTTTCCGGAGTATTGATTCCTTCGTTGCAACGCATTGATCGGCGTTAACCTAGGGTTACGCGTTGACCGGCGTTGACCCTAGGGTTTCGAATGTCGTTGGATGCTCAAGTCACTAGACCAACTAATGAAGCTGATGCGTCAGTGACTCTCGTATTTATAGGATTTTTGGCAAACCCTCAGCCATCAACGGGTTTGATAAGCCTTTACCGACTACCGTTTGAGTCGGGCTAGCATGCGGATTATCTAAATCCGTTCCGCATGTGACGTTGTGCTAAGAGAGTTAACGCTCTTAGTGCTACGATATTGAATACGTAGACTTCGTCTTTCTCACGGGAATAGACTACCCGGCGACGCGTGTTAGGCGTTGACTTTAGGATTTTTGGCTAATCCCCAGCCTTCAACGGATTTGATTAGCCTTTACCGACTACCGTTTGAGTCGGGCTAGTATGTGGATTGTAACGCTGTGCTAAGAGAGTGAATTCTCTTAGACTTTGTGCTATGATGTTGAATACATAGGCTTCGCCATTGTTACGGGAATAGGCTACCCGGCAACGTGTATTAGACGTTGACTTATCCCTACTTAAGCTTCGGGATGAGATACCCCAGAATCGAACTCTGGTGTCTTTTTCTTCGGAGAAAGACTAAACCAGCGACGCGTGTTAGGCGTCGGCATATCCCTTCTTAGGATTCAGGATGAAATTCCCCATGCGTGTAAAGCATGGATTATGGTGTTATTAATAACAACCTGCCACAATGTTGAATATGTGGACGGGTGTTCTTTTTAACGGTCAAGAACTAACCGGCAGCGCGGATTAAGCGCAGACTTATCCTTGCTTAGGTTTCAGGATAGAATACCCCCGAATCGAACTCTGGTGTCTTTTTGTGCGGAAAAAGACTAAACCGGCAGCGCGTGTTAGGCGCAGACTTATCCCTGCTTAGGATTCGGGATAAACTTCCTAGAATGAATCCTAATTCGGGATAAAATTCCCTGTACCCGTGAGGCACAGATTTTGGGAGTTGAAAAAGGTGGTGTCTTCTCTTGGGGCAAAGACGAACCCGAAATGGGAGAGGGAGAATTTTATATTCTATCTCTCGACACTGAAGAAGAAGAATTTTATATTCTATCTTCAGCTGGAAAGGAAACTCGAGGTGGCACACCCCCAGAATCCGAAAGGCTCAAACGACCCTAACTGTCGTAAGGTTTGGTCATTTGACTCTGAAGAGGAAGAATTTTATATTCTATCTTCAGCTGGAAAGGAAACTCGAGGTGGCACACCCCCAGAATCCGAAAGGCTCAAACGACCCTAACTCTAACTGTAGGAAGGTTTGGCCAAATAGGAGTTTGAGGTGACCCTAACTGTAGGAAGGTTTGATCACTTGATTTGAAAGTGGACCTCTCGTTCATTGGAGGAATCGAGAGGGGATTTTGACTGTGATCCTAACTATAAGAAGGTTTAACCGAATGGGAGGTTTAAGACGATCCTAACTGTAGGAAGGTTTGATCGCTCAATTTATGGGCCTCTCGTTCATTGGAGGAATCGAGAGGGGATTTTGGTTGTGGTCCTAACTGTAAGAAGGTTTGACCAATCGGGAACTTTACGTCCAGACTCTAACAGAGAGAGTGTTGAGTGCACAGACGATCGCTCGATTTATAGACCTCTCGTTCATTGTAGGAATCGAGAGGGGGATTCTGGTTGTGGTCCTAACTGTAGAAAGGTTTGACCAGGTGACAGATCAAGATTTATTACATCCGGACTCTAACTATGAAAGTGTTAAGTGCACGAACATAGCGTAAGTTTGATTGGATTAAACTTGATCGAATTTGGTGGTCCCACCGTCAATTAGTCTGATCGGTGAGAGATTTAGTGTTCATCACTTTGTTCATATTGATCGGGTTATCCCTAAGAATATTAACATTCTTTTGGGAACTTCCCGTTACACGAATTATCCACCCCCAGCTTTCTTGCAAAACTGGGTGTAACGAGGAGTACGTTATCCTCAATCGCATGTTCAGGTTATGAACGGGTTCGGACATTATTCTCAGCTACCTGACCGGGTTATCCTTAAGAATATTAACGTAATATTCTCCAGGAACTTCCCATTAAAAGTGGGAAACAGTTTAGACTCGTATACCTATTGGAGTATCAGGGAGCAGTTTAACCTCTTATACCGGTCGGAGGATTGAGAAACAGTTTATACTCGTATACTCTTTGGAGTCTTAAGAAGCAGTTTATACTCTTATACTTATCGGAGTAATAAGAAGCACAACTGGCTTACTCTAGCGTTATGACGCCGGCTTCAACCAAGGTCTGAATGCTATTCTTGAGAGCAAAGCAATCCTTGGTGGGATGAACGACCCTCCTGTGGTATGCACAGTACTTTGGGTCCGTAGTGTTGTCAGCTTCCTCCTGATTTGTGATAGGTGGTAGCTTGATCTTGTTACCTTCAAGGAGGGATTCGAAGATGGCTGGAACGTCTTCGTCCTTGAAAGAGTACTCTTTTTGGAGTCTCGGACCCGAAGTCTTTTGTTGCCTCCGGGATTGCTGTTGTGACGTTTGATTAGCACCATCAGCAGCTGCAGGTGCCTTGCCCTTACCACGAGAGGCGAAGTTTGAGTTCAGCGGATTAACCGTCGGTCGGTTCCTCTCGGCCTTCTTCCTTCGGAGGAAGCGTTCGGCTTGTTCACCGCGCACCTTCAAGTCTTTCCAAGTGTCAGACGGTGCTGTTCCCATCGCTTCCAACACGTCCAATGCAAGGTTGTTGTGGCAAGTCTGGAGAATGAACTCCTCAGTGATCGGGTCCCGACAGTTCATCGCCTTGTTCCGGAACCTCTTGACGAAGGTGTCGACCAACTCCCCTTCCTTTTGTTTCTCGTCGAGCAACGTTCCGATGGATATTTCGGTGTCGTCGTCGAAGAAGTTAGCGAGGAATTTAGTCTCCATGTTGTCCCAGCTGTTCACGCTTCCTGGCTTGAGGCGACGATACCAATCGAAGGCGGCTCCGTGAAGAGGGCCAACGAAGGACCGTACCATCAGAGGTCATTACCAGAGATAACCCCCAGGTGTGATTTGAAGTAAATCAAATGTTGAGTGGGTGAACCCTTCCCATCAAACGGCGTAAAGTTAATCAGACTGAACTTCGCCGGATAGGGGATTGATTCCCATTCTCGTGGGTATGGACAAGGGATGCCCGTTTTCTTCGTCTCTTGAGCGGAGATCAATGTGTTGATTTTGCTCTCGAGGTTCTTGATCTTCAAGCTTTCACCTGAGTCTTCATCAGCATTACCACCCCCTGCATTGACGGGAGCATTATTGGCATTATGAGTCTCGTTCGCACCTGTGTCCTCATCTTCCTGATGAACCTGGTTACGACGACTTGGCTCGCCTTGCTGATTCATCAGCGCTCGGATTTGCTGGTCATGCATTTCTCTCATGTTTTGCATGGCCATCTGCATTTCAAATTTGAAGCTCTCTTGCTGTTTAGCCATGGCTTCTTCGAGCATCTTGGCCACTTGTTCCGTGCTTATCATCAGCGACTCGCGGGGTTCCCCCTCACTGGATACTGTATTATCTGATGCAACCACGGAGCCGGCATCAGATTCTTTATCTTCTGACGGTAATCTTGTCCGAACCCTACCATAAGTTCCTCGTATGATGGCTCTGGACTACAAACGGGTCATCCGCCAGGGTACTTCCGGAATCGACTCAGGATTATCCTGTGTCGACGTCCTTTTGCTGGTCATATTGGCGGTGACCTTCGGAAATTCTCCATCTTCAACCACCATTCTTCTTTGCCGGAAACGTCTATGCCTTGGTTTTGGCGTTTCAGTATTAAGCCTTTCGAACACCGAAACTCTCTCAGGGACTGCCTTGATGCAGTTGCACTCAGACAGTACCGCCCGAATGAGCTTTGAACAAGGGCACTGAGTTTCTAGCCTTCGAGGACTTCTCTTTCTGGCTTTGCTCGTACCCTCAGCACGATAGTACAGCTCGTCCGTTTGAAAGTCAGAGCAACCTATCGTGGTTGGCACGATTTCTCATAACGTAATCATCATCAGACGATAACGTTTCCTTCTGAGAGTGAACTGCCTTCTTTGGGCTCTCAAGAGTCACGCGCCTCGAGACATGCCTTTTTGGGCATGAGTTCTTAGCGGGCTCTTGGACTTCGATGCGCAAATTAGTACGTGCAGTTGCCTTGAGCTCCTTGTCACGTTGGAGGTGACGGCGACCCCCAGCGTGTTGAGTCGTTCAGGGCTTCTTCATCGGGCCCAAACGCTCTTGAACTAGAGTTTTGCCTCGCTCCTCGGGAAATGGACCGAGACGCTCCAAGACTGACTTCCTTTTCTGGGATGGTCCTGCGGGATCTCCCGGAGCAGTTGTGGAAATCATCGGCGGTTTGGATTGATTCGCCTGCCAAATGGGTTGAATGCATCACTAGATAGACCAAGTCTGGCATTCTCGCACTCTGTGGCAAATGAGGGAAAAGTTTGATCCACATGCTCTCATACCTTTATATCTATTGGATGTCTTAGTTTTCTCTCATCTACATGCCCTTCCTTATGCCACCACATATATTTAGCTGTGTCTTTTGTCATATAGAGCCACTGTAACCAAGGCACTAGGAGAAAATGTCGGAGCACCTTCGCTGGAATTTTCTTCTATTGCTTCACTGATGTGGCTTTCGTGTTGAAGTTTGCGTATTCTTTCTCTAATGAGAAACTCCACACTTTGGACATTCTACAAGTTTCTTATTATCCTTATAATACAGGAAAAAATCATTAGGACAAGAATCGATCTTATTGTAATCTAAACCCACAGCACTAATAATCTTATTCACATCATAACACTTTCCTGGTATGCTATTCTCTACGTCTGGAATTACCTTACGTAGTAAATTAAGAAGCATTTGAAGATATTTATCTATCATTCCGCTCAGGGTCTTAATATGCATCAGTTGAAGAATAAATGACAATCTACTATACTTAGTGTAGTCGTCGTACAAATCCTTCTCGTCATCTTCCAATAACTTCATTAAATTATTGTAGCCCTTGTTGTTCGCGGGAAAAATCGTGTCTTTCTTCATTATTGATTCCATTGCTATCTTTAAATAACAACTTTTTGAGTTACAAAGATCCGGTCTTTTTATAAGATCCGGTTACAACGAAATCAAAAATAAAGAAAAAGATTACAACTTTCTCCTTTTATCGAACAAATCGCGAGCTCCTGTTTGCGGTCACTCGCTTGTGTGGGTTCTTTGCCGACGCCGGGGTTTATCCGTGGACCACCGCGAGATCTAGATCCGGTCGGATCTACGCAGTACGACGGGTATTATTTCACCAAGGAAATAATAGCCGGGGAGGATTAGTTCACCAAGGAAATAATCGTCCAAATCTCGGGATCAAAGGCCAAGCTTTGATCCGGAGGATGACTACGTAGATCTGAGATCCGATCCTCTCGAACTCTTGCCTTATTTGGCGTTGACGATCGCTGAGCATCAGATCTGGAAGAGCGAGTCCTCGAAGTCCCAAAGCTTGGATCTTTTTAAGTTCTGAGTCTTGAATCCAGCAGGGCTTCGCCTCCAAAAAATCCAACCTTTTCAAATGAACAACACATGGCCTATTTATACCTGATGGTCGCCAGATTGTTCGCGGGAAAAATCGTGTCTTTCTTCATTATTGATTCCATTGCTATCTTTAAATAACAACTTTTTGAGTTACAAAGATCCGGTCTTTTTATAAGATCCGGTTACAACGAAAATCAAATAAAAATAAACAAAGATTACAATTTGTTTCCTTTTGTGTCGAACGAATCGCGAGCTCCTGTTTTGCGATCACTCGCTTTGTGGGTTCTTCGCCTGCGCCGGGGTTAATCCGTGGACCACCGCGCGATCTAGATCCGGTCGGATCTACGCAGTACAACGGGTATTATTTCACCAAGGAAATAATAGCCGGGGAGGATTGTTTCACCAAGGAAACAATCGTCCAAGTCTCGGGATCTAAGACCAAGCTTAGATCCGGAGTGTAGCAACGTAGATCTGAGATCCGATCCTCTCGAACACCTGCCTTATTTGACGTTGATGATCGCCGAGCACCAGATCTGAAGGAGTGAGTCCCCGAAGTCCCAAAGTTTCAATCTTTTTTAAGTTCCGAGTCTCCAATCCAGCAGGGCTTCGCCTCTCCAAAATTTCCAACCCTTCACAAAATGAACAACCCCCTCTCCTATTTATAGCCAAGCGTCACTGTGCCCGTGTGCACGTGTGGCCGACACCCTAGGTGGCCGGCCACCTCAAGGTGGCTCGGCTCATGCCGAGCCACC
>NC_033803.1:49931021-49936499 GCF_001876935.1 Asparagus officinalis | reverse complement strand
AAGATTACAACTTTCTCCTTTTGTGTCGAACAAATCACGAGCACCTGTTTTGCGGTCTCTCGCTTGTGTGGGTTCTTTGCCTGCGTTGGGGTTTATCCGTGGACCACCGCGTGATCTAGATCCGGTCGGATCTACGTAGTATGACGGGTATTATTTCGCCAAGGAAATAATAGCCGAGGGTACTATTTCGCCAAGGAAATAGTAGCCTTTAGTTCTCGGGATCAAAGGCCAAGCTTTGATCCGGAGGATGACTACGTAGATCTGAGATCCGGTTCCTCTCGAACTCTTGCCTTATTTGGCGTTGACGATCGCCGAGCACCGGATCTGGAAGAGCAAGTCCTCAAAGTCCCAAAGCTTCAATCTTTTTAAGTTCTAAGCCTTGAATCCAGCAGAGCTTCGCCTCCAAAAGTTCCAACCTCTCAAATAGGCTCTCTGAACTGTGCTCGCGCACAGATCTGGGCAGGCCACCTATAGGTGGCCGGCTCTTGGCCGAGCCACCTATAGGTGGCTCGGTTTTTGGCCGAGCCCCTATAGGTATTTGGGTTCCGTCGTTTTCTGTCTTTCGGTTCTGTCCGTGATTCGGTTGTGTGGTTGACTTGTTCGGACTCGATTCGTTGACCCGATTCCTGATATGGCAGTAAATCCACTTCTGAGTTCAAGTCCGAAACTAATCTTGATTCGATCGTGATTCGTCCGAGTCCGCCCTTGGATGGATGACTCGTTGACTCTTCAACCCGTTAGCTTGATTCCGCACGCGAGTGGATTTATTTCGTTGTTCGCATGCGATTCGTTAACCTCGTCGCCTCGTTGGTTCGTCGGTTTGTGCTGAACTGTGCTAAGGGATCTATAAGCAATTTTATACGCCTACAACAGTGTTCCCATTGCATTGTTTTTTTAGAAAGACTCTCTAAAAAAGACTCTCATGCTTCATCAGTGTTTTTCCTCATAAAATCCCCGTGGCACATTGATTCTAAGGAAGTTTTTGCAGAATAATCTAATCCCTCATAAATTATTTGGCACAATCGCCATTTTTCTAAACCGTGATGAGGACATTGGATGAGAAGATCTTTAAATCGGTCAAAATACTTCCAAAAAGGTTCTCCCGGGATAATTTTAAAGTTTTGAATGCTGTTCCTAAGCTTTATCGTTTTATGAATAGGGAAAATTTTCTTAAGAAAAACGGTGACAAATTCATCCCAAGTTGAGATGGAATTTGTTGGTAAGCTGTACAGCCATTTTTAGCTTTATCCTTAAGTGCAAATGAAATAAATCTAAGCTTAATCGCATCTTCGTTTAATTCTCTCATTTTAATCATAATACACACTTTCTCAAATTCCGAAATAAAAATATATGCATCTTCTGTTTCATTACCAAGGAATTTGGGAAGCATGTTTATGTATTGCGGTCTAAGCTCAAAATTTATCCCATTTGTTTCGGGGAGCCTAATGCACGAGGGGATTACATTCCTAATGGGATAGCACATATCATGAAGAACGGGTGGATTAGGATGCTCCATTTCTATGATTGGTTCAAAGCGAATTAATCGACGTGTATTATCCCTAATCCACTGTTGCATACACCAAAATATTTCTTTTTATTTATTTTTTTTTTAAGAAAAGGAAAAAAAATTAGTTTTTTTTATGAGAAGATAAAGAAAAAGAAAAAGAAAAATCCTAACTAAAACAAATCAAAGCAATCACTTTTCAATCAACTCTAATTCTAGGGTTTAGCCTAACTCAACTAGACCAGCTTCTAACCAAAAACTCCTACAGTGAAAAGATCAAAGTTTTACCCAGGTAGTTAGCCAGGTAAGGATAGTACTAGAGGGTGATCAAAGATCAATTAAGTACCTCTTTCCTTGCGGAGTGCTTTACGCAACCCCTAAACCTTGCCTTAGACACCAACTAATCTGAGAAAACTTAAACCGGTTCACTTAAGGATTTCTTGTTCCTTATTGAGCTCGAATCCTTAGGGGCCAACGTCTAATGAGTTTTATTAGGCTTGGGTTTGTGAAGTGAGGAATTAGTGATTTTTGGGCTAAGGAAAGGGTGATGAAATCCCTCACCTTATCTTGATTATGAGTTTTTGCCATTAAAGATATTTTTAAGTGTGTGCCAAATCAAGATGCTCAAATCACTTGGTGAATTCCTACTATCAATATGAAATGCAACCCTATGAATTAAAAGCAACTAAAAAGGATGGAAAAGAAAAATCTTTTTTTTTATTAGGGTTAACAATCAAACAAATGAGAAGGGGGAAATTTGTTTGAATTTATTATCTTGTTAGTAAATGTCAAAGTGGAGGATGAATTTTATTATGGTTAACAAAAAATAAAATCCTTTTTTTTAAGTCCTAATTGTCTCTAATTGTGAAGAATTAGCTAAAGGGTGGAATTAAAAACTAGAAAGATGACTTACCCGAAAGCAAATCTTCAAATCCTAGCTCTCCAATCCGCAATCTTCAAGCTCCAAGCGTTTCCTTCACAAAAAAACACACAAGTTAAAGAACCAAAATAATTAAAACCTACTTAAGCACCTTCCCCGGCAACGGTGAATCATTGGTCGAGATTCACGACCAAAATCGGCGAACGGGATCTCTAGCGAACGAGATTTACGGACGATATCTATAGAGGAGATCTCGCAGCTCTAGCTGTCAGCCACCTATCAGGTCTGGAAAATGTGCAAGGATGGAAGCCATCGCATTAAATGCAGATAATCCTAATTGTCAGACCAACCATGGACCCGACTAAGCTCGTATGAAATAACGAGACTCAACAAACTGTTGAGCCTTGTCTCAACACGACTAGAAGCAATGAACCACGAGGTTCACTTCAAAGTGTTAAGTCTAGGTCCGTCCCATAAACCAAGCTCATGATAATCGAAAGAGTTCAAAGTATTTTAAACTTCATACAAAGTCTGAAAACTTTGAAGGGGGTCTTGTAGACATCCAAAAATGCTAGAAGAAAGATGAACATCATCCAGAAGTTCGCTCGAAAGCATCAAAGCTCATTTTCAAAGGTGAGGATCGCTACACAGCGAGGCTCAACATCTAGACGAGGCTTTTTCTATAGCGAGGCCTGACATCAAGACGACGTTCGTTCCGCAGGGAGGCTCGACATGAAGAAGAGGCTCGCTTCGCAGCTAGGCTCGATATTAAGAAGAGGTTCTCTTTGCAGCGAGCCACGACATTAAGATGAGGCTCACTGCAGCAAGGCTCAATGTCAAGAGAGGCTCGCTCCACAGTGAGACTCGACATCAAAGACGAGGTTCACCAATGCAGCGAAACTTGTCACCCACATTAAATCAGATTGTAACGGCCCCAAAGACCCAGTTAGCCACGTGGGCTAATTCTCAGGAGTCAGTTATGCCCACGACCCCATGATTGCAGCACGTCAGTTACGTGCTAAGACTCTATAAATAGCCGCAAGCAGCTATGAAGAAGGGACTTTTTGGCAATTCACACTTCGGAGGTTCCAAGCAAAGTTCTAGTGCACAAGCTTAAGACCCGAGCTTTGGTCCCTGCAGCCTAAGCTATCGTCAGAATCTCTTGTGATCTATTTCTGATTGTCAAAGGGAAGCAATCTCGACTCAAGCATCGAGTGAAGCATCCTCTCGCCACCTAGAACCCACCTCAAACAAAAGAGAAGTTAAATCTATCTTCTCTTCCTTTGTAATCGAAAGAGTGAGTGATTGTAAGGGATTCATACCAAGCGATCGAACCCATTCTTAAAATAAAAAATTCAATCATATATTTTTTTTGACCCTACAGACATCATTCATTTTAGACACTTCATTCTAGAACCTCAAATTGATGAAGTTCATTGAACCTTGGAACTTATTCATAATGAAGTTCGATAAAATTTGAACTTCGTCTTGAAGTTCTAGGATTTGTCTTATCATTACAAAATGACAAAGCTCGTTGAAACCAATGAACTTTGCCTCAGCGAGGCAGGCTCGTTAGGGCAGTTTTGAGAAAGTCCTAAGTGTAGACGCTCTTTAAGAAAAGTCTCATGCCCACGCACAAACATATGAACTTTTTCAAAGAGGAGTTAAAATGCTCAAAGAGAAGAGGCTATTGGATAAAACCATAATTTCATTAATGGGAAACCACTACAAGGGCCAGGCTACAAAAATTAACAAAATTTAGTAGTTTTACGGATTTCCTCGGCGAGTTTTTTCAAAGACTCTTGGTGCTCCAATTCAATTTCTATCATGGCCTGCTTTTGCAACTCATCATCAAAAAATACTTTCATATTGCTCACTGCATTTTCTAGCTTCCCCAAATCATTGAGCTCAGCCTGAAGCGATGTGTGATGTTCTGCCTGCTTAGCTTCCAAAGTTTGCCGCACTTTCATTGCGCCCTTCAACTCATTCTCTACTTCTGCCAGTTTAACTTGGATGTCAGCAAGAATGGCCTTATAAGATTCAACCAAGAGCTACTGGTTACGTTCAACATCATCGGCATTTTTGTCCTTAGTGGATAACTTTTCACTGACCCCCTTGAGCTCTTTGACCCTATGCTTCTTCTCAAGCACTTAGCATTCAAGCTCAAACAGTGAATTATCCCTTTGCCTCAAGTACTGCATAGCGCATTCTTCAGCTAGAGAGAAGAGAGACTGATTGCGGCGATCCTGCCACTTTATAAAAAGATTTTCAACCTTTGCAAAATGTTCTCAATATGGCAACATGGTCGTACTGCTAGTAAGGTTTTGCATCAGATGCAAAAGAGGTTCCAGCACCGCCTTAATCCCAGCAAAGTCCCCACCATGATCTAATACTTGAGTAGGGGATTCCTTTAAAATGGTTGTTTGCGGAAAAAGTCGCTGTATTCATTGCTGCATTCATTACAACTTTGATCGTTACAATGAAATAAAAAGATAGTCTTTTTATAAGACCGGTACACAATGAAAACAAAAGAAAAGCAACTCCTTTCAAACAAACGCAAGAGCTGTTTGTCATCTCTTGCTTGCGTGGGTCTTTGGCCTGTGACGGGGACGTTGATATCCGTGGACCACCGGGGCAATCAGATCTGTTCCGAGAAAATCGGGCAGAGCTTCGTCTATCCGCGGAGGGATATAGAAGCAGAACTTCGTCGATCCGCGTGAGATCTAGAAGCTATAAGCGTATACCTCGGCTAAAGCGAGGTAATAGCTCTTCTTAGTATTAACGCTAAAGGCTAATACTAAGGCTCGGACGGGTGATGAAGGCTCTGATCAAGACCTCTCCTCCTCTTGTTGAAGCACACGGGCACTCTTCACTGCAGCAGGGCTTCGCCAAGCTCTCCAAAAAAATCCCCCCTCTCTCTCTAGCCTTGCTCCAAGACAAAAGAATTCCAGCCCTTTGAATGAGGACCCAAGGGGTCTATTTATAGGCCAAAAGGAGTGTGGGGGGTAGGTAGGGGGTGTGGACACCCCTTAGGGGGTGCGGACACCCCTTGGTGTCTCGGCCAGGCCGAGACACCCTTGGGGTGTCTCGGCCA
>NC_033803.1:49907997-49930376 GCF_001876935.1 Asparagus officinalis | reverse complement strand
TTGACTTTGAACTACCTCCGTCACATTGTGTTGACTTAGGGTTTTAGATCATCGTGTGTTGACTTTTTGTCGCAACGCGTTGACTGGCGTTGACCTAGGGCTACGCGTTGACCGGCGTCCACCCTAGGGTTTCGAATCGTTGACTTTGATTGCAACGCGTTGATTGGCGTTGACCTAGAGTTACGCGGTGACCGGCGCTGACCCTAGGGTTTACGGGTCGTCGAAGTTGACTTTTTGTTGCAACGCGTTGACTGGCGTTGACCTAGGGTTACGTGTTGACCGGCGTTGACCCCTAGGGTTTCGAATTGTCGAACGTTGACTTTGGTTGCAACGCGTTGACTGGCGTTGACCTAAGGTTACGCGTTGACCGGCGTCCACCCTAGGGTTTCGAATCGTCGAACGTTGACTTTTGTTGCAACGCGTTGCTTGGCGTTGACCTAGGGTTACGCGTTGACCGGCGTTGTCCCTAGGGTTTACAAATCGCCATTAACACAGTTTATACTCGTACGTTTGCTGGAGTATACACAGTTTAAGCTCTTAAGGTATTGGAGCATCGCGGTCCCGAATGTTGGGGTTGCAGGACCAACTGTTAAAGTTGATTCATCTGCATGTGTGGATTTTGTCCCGAATTTGTTGGGTGCTCGAGTCACGAGACCAACTAGGGGAGTTGATGCGTCAATGACTCGCAGTTATAGAATTTTTGGCAAATCCTCAGCCATCAACGGATTTGATTAGCCTTTACCGACTACCGTTTGAGTCGGGCTAGCATGCGGATTGTTTAAGTCCGTTCCGCATGTGACGTTGTGCTAAGAGAGTTAACGCTCTTAGTGCTACGATATTGAATACGTAGACTTCGTCTTTCTCACGGGAATAGACTACCCGGCGACGCGTGTTAGGCGTTGACTTTAGGATTTTTGGCTAATCCCCAGCCTTCAACGGATTTGATTAGCCTTTACCGACTACCGTTTGAGTCGGGCTAGCATGCGGATTGTTTAAGTCCGCTCCTATGTGACGTTTAAGCTAAAAGAGTTAACCCTTTTAGTGCTACGATATTGAATACGTAGACTTCGCCATTGTTACGGGAATAGGCTACCCGGCAACGTGTATTAGACGTTGACTTATCCCTACTTAGGCTTCGGGATAAAATTCCCCGCGCGTGTGAGGCACGGATTATGGTGTTATTAATAACAACCTGCCACAATGTTGAATATGTGGTCTTTTGTCCTTTTTACGGTCAAAGACTAACCGGCCATGTGTGTTAGACATAGGCTTTGGGATTTTTGGCAAACCCCCAGCCATCAACGGGTTTGATGTGCCTTTACCGATTACCGTTTGAATCGGGCTAGCATGTGAATTATTAAAACCCGTTTCACATGTAACGTTGTGCTAAGAGAATTGCTTCTCTTAGACTTAATGCTATGATTTTGAATACATAGACTTCGTCTTTCTCACGGGAATAGACTACCCGGCAACGCGTGTTAGGCGTTGACTTATCCCTACTCAGGCTTCGGGATAAAATTCCCCGTGCATCGAGTGCCCGGATTTGACAATCGTGTCTTTTCTAAAAGCAAAGACAGATTGAGAAACGGGAGAGGAAGAATTTTATATTCTATCTCCCGGTGCTGAAGAGGAAGAATTTTATATTCTATCTTCGGCCGGAAAGGGAACTTGAGGTGGGATCCCCCACCCCCAGAATCCGGAAATGATGAACTGGGAGTGGGTTCTCCACTCCGAGCATCGGAAAGGTCCGAGGAGAGGAAGAATTTTATATTCTATCTCCCGGTGCTGAAGAGGAAGAATTTTATATTCTATCTACAGCTGGAAAGGAAACTTGAGGTGGGATCTCCACCCCCAGAATCCGGAAGGATGAAACTAAGAGTGGGATCTCCACTCTGAGAATCGTAATAATTCGGATAACCCTAACTGTCGGAAGGTTTGATTACCCGATTTGGAAGTGGACCTCTCGTTCATTGGAGGAATCGAGAGGGGATTTTGGCTTTGGCCCTAATCGGAAGGTTTGATCGCTCGATTTGAAGGTGGACCTCTCATTCATTGGAGGAATCGAGAGGGGATTTTGGCTTTGGCCCTAACTTTTATAGGTTTGACCAGAAAGCGAAGAGAGTGGAATACGGGTAGCAAAGAAAGTACTAACCCATATTACCACTCAAAGGGAGATTTTTAATGTTAGGCGTTTAGGACCTAGCACGTTGAGTCTGAGAAACGCCAATGACTGGCAGATGGGAATGTTGGTGGGTCCACTGTCGTTTGATTTGATCAGCGGATGGTTTGGTGAGGAAAGATTAACCTATCAGAAGATTGGATCTCCTCTCACAAAAATAACTCATAAGAGTTAGAGAATAAGAAGAGACATTCTGACCTTCAGGGTTCGAACGTGAATTTCTTATTCACCAATTCCACAATGATTGGGTTATCCCTAAGAATACCCATGTGGTATTCTTTCGGGAACTTCCCGATGCATTGGATTATCCACCCCCAGCTTCTCTCTTGGAACTGGGTTTGATTTTGTTGTCCGACCGGGTTATCCTTAAGAATATTAGCGTAATATCCTCCAGGAACTTCCCGTCAATGGTAGGAAATAGTTTAGACTCATATACCTATTGGAGTATCAGGGAATAGTTTAACCTCATATACCGATTGGAGGAATTAAGAAGCAGTTTATACTCATATACTCTAGGAGGATTGAGAAGCAGTTTATACTCGTATACTCTTTGGAGTTTAAGAAGCAGTTTATACTCTTATACTTATCGGAGTATGAGAAGCAGTTTATACTCGTATACTCGTCGGAGTTTGAGAAGCAGTTTATACTCGTATACTCGTCGGAGTTGTAAGAAGCAGTTTATACTCATATCCTTGTCGGAGTCTCGAGAAACAGTTTATACTCTTGTACTCTTTGGAGTAATGCCGTTTTCAATTGGCTTACCCTAGCGTTATAACGCCGGCTTCAACCAAGGTCTGGATGCTATTCTTGAGAGCAAAGCAATCCTTGGTGGGATGGAGGATCCTCCTGTGGTACTCGCAGTACGTTGGATCCGCAGAATCGTCATCTTCCTCCTGATGCGTGATGGGCGGGAGTTTGATTTTGTTGTTTTCGAGAAGGGTCTCGAAGATAGCTGGAACGTCTTCGTCTTTGAACGAGTACTCGTTTTGGAGCTCCTCGTCCGAATTCTCCTGTTGTTCCCAGGACTGCTGTTGTGACGTTTGATCATCGTCAATAACAGTTGCAGGTACGTCCTCTTCATCATGAGGTACGAGATCCGAATCCAGAGGGTCAACCATCAGTTGGCTCCTCTCGGCTTTCCGCCTTCTGATGAAGCGTTCGGCCTGTTCTCCTCGAGCCTTCAACTCTTTCCAGGTATTGAGCGGCTCTATTCCCATCACGTCCAAGATGTTAATGGACAAGTTGTTCTGACAAGTCTGCAAGAGGAATTCCTCCGTGACGGGATCCCTGCAGTTCATTGCCTGATTGCGGAAGCGTTTGATGAAGGTATCCACCGACTCTCCGCCTTTTTGTTTCTCGTCGAAGAGTGTCCTGATCGACACCTCGGTGTCATCATCGAAGAAATGGGCGAGAAACATGCCTTCCAAGTCCTCCCAGCTGTTGATGCTTCCGGGCTTGAGACGGCGGTACCAATCGAAGGCAGGCCCGCGAAGGGTGCCAACGAATGACCGAACCATCAAAGGCTCGTTGCCCGAGATTACTCCCAAGTGAGACTTGAAGTAGATCAGATGTTGAGTGGGCGAGCCCTTTCCGTTGAACGGCGTGAAGTTGATCAGGTTGAACTTCGCCGGATACGGGATCGAATCCCACTTTCTCGGGTAAGGACACGGAATGCCGGTCCTCTTCACCTCCCGAACAGACATCAGGGCTTCGATTTTTCTTTCGAGCTCCTTTATCTTTTCGGCCTCACCCATATCCTGTTTTGGATAAGTTTCGAGAGGAATCATACGGCCACCCCCAGTGTTGTCACTACTGGTGGGTCCTGTTGATAATACTGCCCTGATAAGTTTGGTACACGGACAGTGAGAATCCGCTTCCCGGGTGTTTCTCTTTCGAGATTCATCCGCACCCCCAGCCCGATAGTACAACTCATCGACTTTGCAGTCGGAGTAACCTATCGGCTGCTCACAGGGGTTCCCAGGTATAACGCGTTCGTCTGTCCGACGCGTCTTCTTCTGGGTAAACACTGCCTTATTGGCCTCTGCAAGAGTCGCACGTTTGGAATCACTCCTTTGTGAGGGTGAAACCTTGACGGGCTCTTGGTCTTTTGCACACACCGCCGAGCTGGCCGTTGTAGGAATCCGTTTGTTAGGAGGTCGCGTACGACCCCCAGTCCGGGTATTGGCTTGCGGCTCGTTTGATGATCTCGAGCTCTCCTTATCAAGCGCTTTTCCTCGATCCTCGGGTAGAGCACCGATACGATCCTTCGGAGGATTCTTGAACTTGGGGAAATCCGCGCTGCGGTGGGGCTTTTCCAGAGGTTCGGGATCTGAAATTGACGAAGGTTGGAGAGCAATATTACCTGCTTTTACCTTAGGCGTTGATTTGGCCTTCGGCATCCAAACTCGTTCGGATCTCGGCGATCTCTTAACGGCCTCTCCCTTTAGCATTTCTCGTGCTTTTTGGACCAGGGCTCGGGCATGCGCACGCAAGGCGCGGCGCTTCTGGATTCGCTCCTCGAGAGTAGAACGGGTTCTTTTGACATGAACCCATTTGTTTGTTTCTGCTTCGGAGGAGGGGCTGGTTGTTTGCCGTGGTTGCTCTTAGCGTTGCCTGGATTTTAGATCCCCGTTATAGCGGATCCCATCCATTGGCTCCAAAGCCTCGGCCAGCTGACGAGCAAGACGTTGACGTCGTCTTTGTCGTGTTCTCTTTGATATTGCGGGAGCGCCTTCAGAAGCCATCTCCTCGGCGGAAGAGGAGTCCGGATCTGCGATCTCGAGCACATTGGACGACGAGGGGACGTCACGTGGTGCAAGTGCAGAGGCGGCAACGGGGTCTTGGATTTTTGAGCCAAAGGACCTGCAAACATTTATGAAAGAGGTTACCTTTCTGTACCCATTTGGAGAGGCGGATTTGGAGGAGGAGGAAGAGAGGCCTTCTTTGAACTGTTGTTGATCGAGCTCGTGTTCTTCATTCACCCGGATCTTGAGTGCCGGCTGCGTCACGACGGCGTCGGTAGCGATGCCGTTGGCTCCCACTGTGGTCGCCAGCTTGTTTGCGGAAAAAGTTGCTGTATTCATTGCTGCATTCATTACAACTTCAATCGTTACAATGAAATAAAAAGATAGCCTTTTTATAAGACCGGTACACAATGAAAACAAAAGAAATACAACTCTTTTCAAACAAACGCAAGATCTGTTTGTCATCTCTTGCTTGCGTGGGTCTTTTGCCTGTGACGGGGATGTTGATATCCGTGGACCACCGGGGCACTCAGATCTGGTCCGAGAAAATCGGGCAGAGTTTCGTCTATCCGCGGGGGGATTTTAGAAACTCTGAACCCCGTCGATCCGCGTGGGATCTCAGAGGTGTAAAGCTTATGTCTCGGCTTAAAACGAGACACTAGCTCTTCTTGGTATCAACGCTAAGGCCAATACCAAGGGGAAGAGATGAATGAAGAGGGGGCTGATGTAGATCCTCTGACTCCTCGCTCCGGCAGGGCTTCGCCGCTCTCTTAGAAAACTCCGACTCCTCGCTCCGGCAGGGCTTCGCCGCTTCAGAAGAAGGCGATCCTTGGCTAAGATAATTCAGCCTTGGAATTCACCATCACATCAAGAGCCCCCTCAAATGAGGCACTAGGGGCCTATTTATAGCCAAAAGGAGAGGGGGGGGACCATTCTTGAGGACACCCCTTGGGGGTGTCTCGGCCATGGCCGAGACACCCCAAGGGGTGTCTCGGTTTTGGAGCCGAGACACCCCCCTAGGGGGTGTCCTCAACCAGCCCCTACCCCCATTGGTTTCCTATAAATAGGCCCCTAGGGCCTCCATTCTCTTGGCCTTGGTTTTGGGAGAGAAATTTCAGATCTAGAGCTTTAGCCTTTAAGATCTGAAATTCCAGAGAGGAGCGGCGAAGCCCTGCCGGAGGAAGGAGTCGGGGTTTTCTAAGAGAGCGGCGAAGCCCTGCCGGATCGAGGAGTGAGCGAGCCTTCTGCAGCAAAGGAGCCTCCTTCTTTTTTCCCCTTTCTTTTCCCTTAGTGTTGCTCTTAGCGGCGATACGAAGGAGAGCTAGTGCCTCGTTTTAGCCGAGACATAAGCTTTACACCTCTGAGATCTCACGCGGATCGACGGGGTTCTGTTTCCATATCCCTTCGCGGATAGACGAAACTCTGCCGGATTATACCGAAAAAGAAGATCTTGAAGAGTCGGCGGTCCACGGATATCAACATCCCCGTCACAGGCAAAAGACCCACGCAAGCAAGAGATGATGAACAGATCTTGCGTTTGTTTGAAAAGAGTTGTATCTATTTTGTTTTCATTGTGTACCGGTCTTATAAAAAGGCTATCCCGTTATCGCAATGAAAATCTAAAAAAAAGTGAAAATGTCTTACCAGGGGTAACAAGGGTGTCCTCAGCACTCACACTCGGTTCAGAGCGCGATCTCACGTGAAGTCGAGATAGAGGAATGTCATCCTTCGACTCTGACTCTATGTCCACTCCAATTTGTTCTATATGAGGAGAGATCATAAATGGAGCTTCTCGCCTTTGCTTCTTTACGAGACGTTTGAACCTTCGCATTAACCCCAGCTCCTTGGATTTCTCTCCCACTTACCTTGAAGCTTCAGCTACTTCAATTCGTTCTGTAGAAGGAATGTCAGAGGATAAACATAAAAAAATGACAATTCAAGGCTTAAGATATAAGATGAGATTGGCATACCAGTGGGTCCCATGGCAGAGTCGGGTTCCCCAAACACAGCTTCAGTGGATTGTTGAGAGAAGCCTTTTGTGGTGAGACTAATAGGTGGGAGTATACTCTCGGAAGTTTCCTGTTGAAAGTGCTCAAGTTGCTCATCAGTATGAGCAGGATCCCCGAATTCACTAAAAGTAGCTCCGGTTCCGAAAGCCTCATCCTCACCATCAGCGACAGGCATATGACTTTTGTATTCATCTATACGAGGAGATCCCCGAAGCGTGCTTTCTTCCAGAGCTGCATCTATCTCTTCCTGAGTTTCATGAGGACTGAAAGGTTAAGATTCTTCCATCCCAACACTTCCTTTGGCATGTAAGAACACCTTGAGTCCTGGCATGAAACTTTTTTTAGAAATATCCCTAGAAATATCCTCAAGAAACTCAAACCCAAAACGGGCAGAGTTCAATTACTCTAAAACAAAAAATCTTGCGTTCAGATGCACTACCAAGAAAAGCAGGCGGAGCGGCGGGTTCGTCAGAAGAACCAACAACCTTCTTGCCCTTTCCAACAGCAGTTTTACAGGCCATTGATCTTGATATAAAGCTTGAAGTTTTCAAGAAAGAAAAAGAGAGAATTGAAAACCTAGAAGATGAAATATTTAACGGCACAAGGAATTTGAAGGAGAGGAAAGGACTCTCTAGATCATCATGCCTAATATATATAGGAGTGGGAAAAGATTGAATCATTGGTCAAGATTCACGGCCAAAATCAGCGAACTCGATCCCTAGTGGATGATATCTATAGAGGAGGTCTCGCGGCTCCAGCTGTCAGCCACCTATCAAGTCTAGAAAAGGTACGAGGATAGAAGCCATCACATTTAATGCAGACAAGCCTGATTGTCAGACCAACATGGACCAGACGAAGCTCGTATGAAATAACGAGACTCAACAAACTATTGAACCTCATCTCAACACGACCAGAAGCAATGAACCACGAGGTTTGCTTCAAAGTGTTAAGTCTAGGTCCGTCCTATAAACCAAGCTCATGATAATCGAAAGAGTTTAAAGTATTTCAGACTTAATACAATCAAGTCTAAAAACTTTGAAGGAGGTCTTGTAGACATCCAAAAAAGCTAGAATAAAGACGAACATCATTCAGAAGTTCGTTCAAAAGCATTGAACCTCATTTTCAAAGGTGAGGTTCACTATGCAACGAGGCTCAACATCTAGACGAGGCGAGTTCTGCAGCGAGGCCCAACATCAAGACGCGACTCGCTCCGCAGCGAGGCTCGACATCAAGAAGAGGATCGCTCCGCATCTAGGCTCGACATCAAGAAGAGGCTCACTTCGCAGCGAGGCTCAACATCAAGACGAGGCTCGCTTCGCAGCGAGACTCGGCATCAAAGACGAGGTTTGCCAATGCAGCAAAGCTCGTCACCCACATTAAATCAGATTGTAACGGCTCTAAAGACCCAGTCAGCCATGTGGGCTAAATCTCAGGAGTCAGTTATGCCCACGACCCCACGATTGCAGCATGTCAGTTACGTGCTAAGACTCTATAAATAGCCACAAGCAGCTATGAAGAAGGGACCTTTTGGCAATTCGCATTTCGGAGATTCTAAGCAAAGTTCTAGTGCACAAGCTTAAGACCCGAACTTCGGTCCCTACAGCCTAAGTTATCGTCAGAAGCTCTTGTGATCTATTTCTGATCATCAAAGGGAAGCAATCTCGACTCAAGCATCAAGTGAAGCATCCTCTCTCCACCTAGAATCCACTTCGAACAAAAGAGAAGTCAAATCTATCTTCTCTTCCTCTGTAATCAAAAGAGTGAGTGATTGTAAGGGATTCATACCAAGCGATCGAACCCATTCTTAAAACAATAAATTCAATCATACATTTTTTGACCCTACAAACGTTATTCATTTTAGATACTTTGTTGAGTTTACATCTGCCATTGATCACATTGTTCAAGTCTACATTTCATACATAGTCATTTGAGTTGATTTGCATCATTTTGTTTTGATTTGCATTGATCATATATTAGGGAATATGTAATCTAATTTGAATAAATATATTGTTAGCTGAAATGTATGATATGGAGTCAGGAGATAATTTAAAATTGTTAATACTGATATTTTAGATGATTTGGACTTATCCAATACAGTTTCTTTTATAGCTGTTTGAGATTTGACATGATATTTATGAACTTTTCCAACTCTTGAAATAATTAATGGCAATATTTATATTATCGATTTGATCATAGTTCTATTCTCAATATTGATTGATTTAGCAGCTCATAATGTTATTGGCAGTCTACTGATATAAGCCTGACCCTAGCGTATTGTTACTAAGAGTTCTTTCACTTTACCTCACTTCTATATATTCACCCATGCAGTAGTGAATTTTTATAATATTTTAGATGGTTAATTTATAATGTAATCTAGCTAATGATTTGAGATGCAGGAAAGTAACTAACGATAAATTAAGATGCATACAGAGTATATTAAAGATGACAAGTTTCTTCGACTGTTGGCTATCTAAAAAATTACTGTAGATGACTGATTCTCACTAAACACTGATAATAAAAGTTACAATTCGACGACTTCCAGAAGGCTACAATTTGGAGATTTTCACGACAATCAACGAAGGTTACAATTCAATGACCTTCACAACAACCAATGAGAGTTCTGATTCAATGGCCTTCACAATCATCAATAGGAGTTACAACTGACGACTCTTACATTCCAAGGAGCCGAGATGAAGATCACAATCTTTTCAATGCTCTAACTAGAGAGACTACAAATCAACGGTCTCTTAAACCCAAAACCTAAAGCTTATCTCTGCGTTGCAGACTCAAAATGCAGAGCTCATCATTTCAGACTTAAAACGCAAAGCTCATCGTTCCAGACTCAAAACGTAGGGCTCACTTCGTCATTCCAGACTCAAAATGTAGGGCTCACTTCTGCGTTCTAGACTCAAAATGCAGGGCTCACCACTGTATTTTTCAGCCTCAAGTGCAGAACCCAACTCCGCATCCCAAGTCTAGAACATAGAGTTCGTGCCCAGAATATAAATTTTGCGTTTGACTCATTCAAACACGAGCTAAACAGTTCCAAAACCATTTCTCATGATTTGAGGGGATCACAACCCCACTAAGGAGCGATTTTAAGGGTTAGTTACACCCCTAAAACCCCTAAAAATAGCAGGAAACTCAAATGAGTTCGGATCTTTGGATCTTTGAGCATTATTGGATCTAGAGATCAGCAACAAAAAGCTTGGAGATCGAGATTTTTAGGATATTTTAGCAGATCTTCGGCTGGATTTTTGGATCTTTGAGCATTTTTTAGATCTAGAGATCGGCAACAGAAGGCTTAGAGAGTTTGGAGCTGATTATGGAGTTTTATTTCTCCTTGACTTGTGAACCGATTTCGGTTAGATCAAATCAACTTTGTTCTAGAGTTCTAAACTCGTATTGAGTTCTCAAACTTGATCAGAGTTCATAAACTCGTTAAAAGTTTCAAACTTGCATTGCAAGTTCTTCCCATCAAGAGGAATCAACCAAGTTCCTTGAGGCGAAGCATTCAGATTGTCAATGCGATATAAGAATCAAGCTCCTATCGACACCAAGAAGAACCTAATTTTAAATAAAGGGGAGGGTCTCCGTTGATTCCTTCCTTCTTTTGTAAATCGGGATAACGATAGAGAAGAATTGTAATTTCTTTTTCTAAATCAGTTATAAAGAGATTACAATAAGAGATTGTATTCATTCTTTTCCTAAGTCAGTTAAGGAGATTAATACAAAATTTTATTCTCATTTCTTCTTTAATTTTCCCATGAACAAAAAGATGGCGACTCCGCTAGGGAATAGCTTCACTAATGAAGAAGTGATGGCACAATCCGACGTCAACCTTGCTAGAACTACGATCGAAACTCTTGTTGTAGAGTTTAATCAAACTAAGTACGAGGAGGCACTCTCCTCCGGATCCCTTAGCCCCAAGGCTATGCGCAAGGTCCGCAAAGTCTCTTAGGAGACTAAAGCTCCAATTGCAGCTGAATCACAAAAAGAAGGCCTTTCCTTTGGCATAGATTGCTAGGACAGCCTCTCCTCTGCAGGAGTAGGCTCAGCTTCACCCAAACTCGTCAGTGGAGTTGAAGATTCTTTGCCCGCACCAATACAACAAGTATCAGGTCACAAAAGGCCCATTGCAGTGACAGATCTGATCAGTACTGATGGTGATGCTGTTCAAAAACCTTAAGACAGGCTAAGAAGAACGCTGCTCGACAAAGGAGAAGATCCATACGATGAGCACAACTCCGAAAAAGCCGATCTTTAGATCAACGCGAGCTTCACGCTTGTGAGACAAAACGCGACTCTGAACTTAGCGTTTCTACGAAACGTTGGCCTCGCGTTCATGAGCCCAAGCATGAGCTCCATAAAAGGCAAGTTGAAGGCAACCCTCAGTAGCGCGTTGTTCAATCAAAACACAGACCTCACGATTGCATTGATTCTCTAAAACACGACTCTCAAGAGATTGTTACCCAATCAAAACGTAGCTCTCAGGAGCGCGTTATTCAATCAGAACACAGTCCTGAGGGTCACGTTACTCAATTAGAACGCAACCGCCAAGGGAGCGTTACACTAACAAAACGCAGACCTCAGGCCTGCGTTGCTCAAACAAAATGCGACACTTCCATTCCCATTCCAAACATAGTTCTTGTGTTCTAAATGCTAAGCACGACTCTCGCGTCCCTTCTCCAAAACGTGATGTTGTACGTTGTGTACAAAAGGATAAACATTAGCTTAAGATTCATGTTCACTAGAAACCAGTCTCGTCTATTGATGGGCAAGGGGTTCCAACTTCAACCTCATGTTCAGTGAGAGATTCTTCCTAAGTCTCCGATTTAAGGGAACTTTTATCGAGAGAAAGAGCAGTGCAACAAGCCACTCATTCATGTTAATATGAGCGACTTATTTCTGTGGTTCTCTCGGAATACCAATGTTGTGCTTCTGTTCCTAGGTGGTCAGTGTTCGATCGATTGACGAACGTTGCTCGTCCAAACAAGCGATGACATCATTACAAGAAGACATCTTTAGAGGCCGAGTATCCTGAAGTCACTATCAATGTGATCGGTAGAGGGAAGTCATCAGTCCCTAGTCCTAATGAATTAGAGACAGATCGTTCTCCAAGCGTTAGGGAAATCCGGGATGAGTTCGGAGGAATATACTGGCACACTCGAACTCGGATGGGAGCCATTCCTCTTGTCAATTATCGAAGATTAGCTAGAGGAGTGGATTCTAATGATGAACACTCAGCCTTTACAAAGTTTCAATCTTCAAGTTCTTTCGTAGCACATGAGAGCTCTGTCTATATGGTAGGAAATCCTAAAGATCTCTCAAAGAAGCTTGACGAGCAGCAAGCCATGCTCCAAGCACAATAGGAAACAATCAATCAGCTTCGAGATCTGATGGCTCAAATCTTTATAGATAGGGCCAACCCTCAGAAAGCTGAGTCACAACATCTGCAGGAATCCTCCCGGAAAGGAGGATCGTCCACATCGAAGGGGAAACAAAAAGTGAACGAGACCTCTGATCGAGAAGCTCATCACATAGCCTCTTCCTCTGAAGAAGAAAAAGAAGCCGAAAACGAGCAGAATCCTCAATTGGCCAAAATGTAAGAATTGGAAGCCCGCCTTAATGCCATCGCCAACAGAAGCAAGCTCTAAAAAGAAGGAGTTGTGAGGCCTTATTCCGTCGAATGGGATGCAGCTCCCTTTCCACCGAGATTTAAGGCCCTGACTCTACAAGCTTTTTACGGCACAGGGTCACCGGATTAACACATTTACTACTTCAAGTCACAGACTGGAGATGTGATATCAAGCGATGCCATATTGACTTATTTGTTCATTGGTACCCTCAAGGGGGTTGCCTTTGAATGGTTTATAAAACTGCTGGTTGGATCTATTCAGAAGTGGGTAGATCTAGGCAGAAAAGAATATAATGAAATACAATCAGCAAGAATATAATGAATAACACAGAATAAAATGATACATATCACAACTGAAATATCATCCAAGACATAATATTCGGGTCAACATGCCCTTATACATATCTGAATGAAATACTGGAGAATACAAAAAATAATAAGGCAGAAAAGAAATGCTACAAAAGTAAACTAAGATCATTGAACAACTAGAGGGAATAACTAAACTTCGGTTCTTCTGCTTGGTCTGCAAGGCACTCCTGCTGAGAATCCTCTGGTTCCTGGTGATCTCCCAGCTAAACCTATTCTTCCTCTAAGTCTGACGTACACCAGAGAAAATAGGTGTACGTCAGCGTATATGGCACACGGCAAGATCCCACAAAAGAAAATTGAACGATCGAAAAAACAATACAAAAATGATACAACGACGAAAAAGATAAAAGAACATGCAACTGGAAATCTAACAAAATCAAAATGCAATCCAATACTAAAATATAATAATCAGAAGAATCCAAAATCAATCGGGTAACGAGGTCATGCAGCTAGCGATTAGAACAACCATCAAATAATAGGGTCATACAACTAGATGGAATTAATATTTAAAAATCTACAACAAGAGACGTAGTACATCGAGCGAAATAATCCAAACAAGAAAACCCTCATGTATATACTATATGTCTCAAATTGTAGATAATTAAGTATTAATCCTGATCTATGTATGAAAAGAAATACAACTAACCTACATCTCACAAGAATCCATAGATCATTAAAATAACAAGGTCATGTAACTAGCCATCCTATAACAGGTCACTGATTCACATCTCACACAGAGTCAACGCTCATATTATCGGATAACCGACTGTTCACAAATCCCTTACGTGCATCCAATCAAATAAATTCATGAGCCAAAGTAGTGACACCGATCTACTTTGACCCAACCAACCAGCCCTAGTGGCGACACCGATCCACTGTGACTCAACAAACCAACCCCAGTGGCGACACTGATCCACTAGTGCGAGTCTGAAAGATATATCAACAGTCTTATTCGATTTACATGAACATGGACTTTCTTACCCCCAACGCATCTTGCTTTTCTAAGTCAACAACACACAAGCATGTCCTAAGTCTGTTCATGACGCACAAGGACACTAAGTCATGAACTACTAAGGTTCTTAATCACAACCAGGAATAATAAAAACAGACATGTCAAATACAATAAAATAATTACAGAACCTGAAATGTAATCATAAATCAGTAAAACATGCATACAGTCTGGTTTCATCAATATCTTGTTATCCAAAATAAATAATTCTTTTTCAAAATAAATTCCTTTAAATTATCATAATTATCAAAAATGATTCTTTTTCCAAAATAATTCCTTTTAAATTATTATAATTTTTCTAAATGATTCTGTTCTCAAATAAATTCTTTTTTTATTAATATAATTATCCAGAAATGATTCTGCTGCCGAAATAAATTCTTTTAATTTGTCATAATTGTTCTAAAAATACTATTTATCATATTGTTATGATTTATCTAATATTATTCATCAAACAATCTCACACATGTAATAATATACCACAATCTAATCTATGCAATTAATTAATAACGGATATAAATAATGGAATATCAAATCAAGGGAAGCAGGATCTTGCCTCGGGGTTTTCGTCAAACGAATCAACGTTGACGTGCGACGCGCGGTCTGATCTCGATGTGCAGGTTAATGTAAGAGCGCGAGTCAGAGCTTTTAGGGCTTCCATCAGTAGGAGAGATGTCTCGGTGACGTCAACGAGAGACGAGGCGAGGGTAGCGGTTTGAAGGGGCGACGACGTGGGATCTCGATGGGGAGGAGAGAGGGGGCTGTCGGGCTGCTCGTTGTGGTCGGCGTCGGGCTGACCACGGAGGGGAGGCTGACAGGGACTGTCCGACGAAGGGGAGGAGGAAGGCGTGTGTAGAGGGGCTGAGGCGAGTGGGCTGATGGAGTTGGGCAGCTGAGGGGATCACAACAGCGGCAGTCAGAGTTCGGCACGGCTGAGCTCAGATCTGGGCGCGGGTGGCTATATAGGCCACGGGGTTATGGTGGAGCTCGGGGACAGGGGGTTGTAGTTGACGGTGTTCGCGGGGAAATTCGTTGCTTTCTTTTTCATTGAAATAATCGTCATCTTGGGTTACAAAAGATCCGGTCTTTTTTAGATCCGGTTACAATTAAATCAAGGAAAAATAAGAAAAATTACAACTTTCCTTTTGTGAACAAATCGCGAGCTCCTGTTTTGCGGTTGCTCGCTTGCGTGGGTTCTTTGCCAACGCCGGGGTTAATCCGTGGACCACCGCGCGATCTAGATCCGGTCGGATCTACACGATTATACGGGTATTATTCCACGAAGGGAATAATAGCCGGGAGGGATTAGTCCACCAAGGGAATAATCGCTCGGATCTCGAGATCTAAGACCAAGCTTAGATCTGGAGTGTGATCTCGTGTAGATCTCAGATCTGTTCTTTCTTCCTCTCGAAATCCTGCCTTTTCTGACGTGGATGCTCGCCGAGGATCAGATCCGAATGTGCAAGTCTTCAAGTCTTCAAAGCTCCGAGTTCGCTCTTCAATCCGGCAGAGTTTTGGCTCTTGAAATTCCAACCTCCGAAAATGAACATTGCCTGGCCTATTTATAGGCTTTCTGAACTGTGCCCGCGCACAGAGACATGTCGGCCACTGTCGGCCACTGTCGGCCACTGTCGGCCACTGTCAGCCACCGTCGGCCACCTTCAGCCACCGTCGGCCACCTTTACTGTGCCCGTGTGCACGTGTCAGAGGGTGGCCACCCATGGGTGGCCGGCCACCCATAGGTGGCTCGGCAACCGAGCCACCATGGGGTGGCTCGGCCACCCCATGGGGTGGCTCGGCCACCCCATGGGGTGGCTCGGCTTCTTTTATAGAAGAGTCTGGAATACTTTGGATATGATTGTCCCCACCTTCAGTCGGTGTAACGGGACCTTGGAATGATCTCCGTTCTTGATTCCTTCAATCTTCCAGGCTATTCGGTGCTTTGTCGAATATCTGTAAGAGTTCCGGTGCTGCATTTATTGTCTGACCGTTGTCGGAATTTTAAACTTGGAGTTGATTCCTGATCTTTTAGCTAAACATCGATTGTTGGCGTCGAGTCTTTATTTGCAACGCGTTGTCCGGCGTAGTGTTGTTGAGTTATCCTTAAGAATATTTATAAAAACATATTCTCCAGGAACTTCTCAAACCAAAAATAGGGAATAGTTTATACTCATATACCTTATTGGAGTGATTTCTGTGCCCAAATGAGCTGAACCGGCTTAAAATGAGCCAAAAAAGGCAGTAAATCGGCTCAAAAAATCCTCCGACTCTTCCGAACAAATGGGAGAGGAGTGAGTAAATGATGGACTGAACCGTCGCTCGATTTGAAGACGTTTCAATGCTCGGTTCGGCTTCAATTTGGATTCTGGTTCAAAACCGGTCTGGTCCGGTTCGGTTCGGTTTGGTTCAACCCGGTTCACCCTATAAAAAGGGGTCTTTTTCTTTTTCTTTTCCTCCACCTAGGGCCGGCCCCCCCTCTTGTCTATTTTTTGCTTTTCTCTTCCCTCAAGCATCCGATCTCTCTAAAAATTTGATATTTGTCTTAGATCTAACCTTCCTTCGGATCTTTGACTGAGAAATCCCTCGAAACTTCCATATTTAGAGTTTCCTTCGAGCCCCTCGAGCGCGTGGTTCGAGCACCTTTCAAGATCTAGTTTTTGTCGGATCCTCGAGTCTTTCCTTAGGTATATCCTTCATAATTTCAACATTTTTTTATGCTTTATTCAATTTATGAATTTGTGGGACCACGGGTGAGGGTTCGGATTATAATTTGGCGCCTCGAGCTTATCTTTTAGGGGATAAAAATGTGATCTTTTTTAGATCTGACCTCTTGATTTCTTTTGTAGGCCATTATGTCGCGAGTCTCGAGAGGTCGTTTCCCTGCTGCATCGGCTGATGGCGTGCTTCCCTCATATGCTGGTGAGCTACTTTTTTGGCATATTCGCAAATTTACAAATTAGTCCTCTTTTTTCTGGATATTCGCAAATTGGTCCCTTTTACCCCCGTTGTTCTCCTTGGTGAGGCAACCGGGAAAAGCCTTGATTCTCCTTGGTGAGGATCGACGCTTTAAAGACGGAAGTTTTACAAAGTAGCACTCTTTTTCTGAAAATTTGCAAATTAGTCCTTTTACCCCATTTTGCTCTCCTTGGTGAGGCGATCGGGAAAAGCCTTGATTCTCCTTGGTGAGGATCGACGCTTTAAGGATGGGTTTTGCTTGGTCAAAACCACATCTCATAATAAAGGGGGCGTTTTGACGCTGCATCGTGCTTTATAAGGCAGGGATATATTGTCGATATACCCTATCTTATAAATGCGCAATGTGGCCAAATCGTCTCGCCCTTTATAAGGTAATGACTCTATCTTACCAATTTGTAAGATGAGTTCAATTTCCTTTTATATCTGAAATTAACAAACACTTAACTGCTTGTTTTCAGTGGAATATCCTTCCGGAGCCTTTTCATCGCATGCGGTGAATGGACGTCGTGACGAATATTATTCGACGTCTGATGACTTTTCGCCCATTCCGCTTACTCCTCAGTTTGGTCCGGGCACGTCGCTGGAAGTTGCCCAAGTGGTGAAGGAAGGTGGACATCGAGCCCTTCGCCAGCTGATTACAGATGCGCCTCTCGTGAAGGATGCCGGTTCCGTTCAGTCTCTCAGGAAGACTGACTTCTTGTTTGGCGACTCTACCAGAGATCCCGATGCAGCATTTATTGAAGCTGAGCAGTGGCTTTACCAGACTGGCAGTCGTTTCATGTATTTGCCGAAGATTCCTCGACACCGTTCTTTGACTGAGCTCAGGCGCCAGGCTGTGAAACGGGAGATGTCGTGGCGTTTGACAGAGGAGCATGAGAGCGTCCACTGCGGCTATATTACTCATCAGGCAGTTCCTGGTTCGAGCCGGGATCACATTGTTGGACTACATCCTGGAGTACTGGGGCTAGATACTCCGCCTCGTAACGAGTTCCTCGCCTCTGCTTCTACCTTGAGGAATCGCCTTGCTAACCTAGGACGGGAGATGCCCGCACCGCGCCACAGATTCTATGGTTGGGTCCATTCTTTGGACAGGTTTTGGTGGGCTCGTATGACGAAGTACGTCTTGAGCCGATGGAGCGAGGAGTTACATGCTTGCGGTCTTTATGCAGCCATTCGGGCCACCATGCATGGTTTGCCTACAAGCGCGAAGCATTTCTTTGCCCTATGCGAGCTTTATAATCCAGATTCCAACACTTTTCTGACCAGGCACGGAGAGTTGGGCTTGGCTCTTCATGAGATGCACAAGATTTCTGGCTTGCCCATGGGACAGATGCTATACCAGGAGTACTTTCCCTCCAACCATGAGTTGAGTCAGCTGAAGGATCGCATGCCCGACCGCTACGAGACCTTATGGGACCTCACTTGTCATTATCACATTGCTTTGGCGCAGTCTAAGCCCCTAGCGAAGAGGACCAAAGCAAATGTGAGCCTGAAGCAGTTCGCATCATATTTGTTCAGGAATCTGGAGAGCCATTCTGGCCAATCTATTTGTGAACTGGCACCGCTGACTCCTTCAGAGGTTAATGAGCTGCTGAAGAAGACTAACGCCCAATCCTATACCATTAGCAGTCCTGAGAGTGGCTTTCCTGCAGGGACTAAATTCAGATCGTTCTTATATCATGCGACCGCACCGATTCGTCCGATGACTCTCCTTGCCGGTTATCTCGCCATCTGGTTGAAGAAATGTGTGGTCCCGTATCAGTCTGGTGACGCTCTGCCACTGGAAGTGCTCTATCCTGCAGTTCAGCTTGCCTACAAGAAGGAACTTTCGCTTCTTCCGGTGATGGTGGCTAACATTCATCGAGGGCTTCGACAGATTTCTGGTGCTTTTACACGGAGAGATAATGACAAACCGACTCAGATTCCTACCATTAAGGTGGAGCTTCCGTATATTTATTTGATGGCTTGGTTCGTCCTTCATCGTTCCGATGTGATGTCGGTACCGAATGCCATAGACCAGTCTGTTCCCTTTCTACAGCTGCTTGAGAATGGCGAGTGGGAGGGCCGAGGATTCCCCGATATCAGGCGTCAGCTACAAGTCCACAAGTGCTGGGCATTCTCCACTTGCTTCCCACAGTTCTCCAGCCGGTACGGCGAGTGTTTGATTGATGAGGAGAAGCCGAGGGAGTATAGGACTTATTTGGATATGGGCTGCTTTAATTGGCTAGTGAACATTAGGCCGGGTTACCTGACTTTCCGGGTGGGGAATCAGTGTTTTATAGAGCCGTATCTACCTTGCCGATTCGCCCGCCAGTTCGGTTATGACCAGCTTTATGTTGGGAACCCGCGCCAGCAGCTTCGGGCTCATGGAGGTCTGGTGGACGGTCTTCGTGCATGGTTGTGGACCGTGACTGGCTGCACTGGTGCTAGGTTCAGTCTCCCGGGTACTGAGCGGCAGTTGAACCTCACTTTCTTGAGCTGCAAGTGGTTGTTAGCAGCTAATAAGACTGTCCCTGTGAAGCCTATCGAAGAGTTGGTGGCCGAAGAAGCCTCTCATATTGATTCTCGTGCGATCCGGGATGGTGCTCGGTCACATAGGGCTCAGGGCAAGACCCGCCGGCTTGATGCAGAAGGTCACAGGGCCTTTAGTTCTGCTGGAGAGGCTTCAGGCGGAGATCCCGAACATTACATTACGAGGCAGAATTTGGAGCAAGGTAGTCACGCTATTCTTTCTTTTCTCTGCATTTTTTCCGAATTGCTAGTCCTGACCACTATTTGATATTTCAGGGAACTCGACCTAACAGTGAGACGAATTCGTCCTTTTAACCCGGCAGACGCTTCGATTGCTGTCCGTCGCTGATAAGGCGAAAAGATTAGCCCACAAGTCGCATGCAGGTTCGCGACGCATCCTAGATGGATCTGGCTGGCAGATGACCTGTTAGTGCGAGGTATATCTATTCTAAGGATCATTCCTTGATCGTTTAGAATTTAGGCCATGCTTTCCCATCCTAGCAGGATATCGTGAGGAAGGACGGAGATGAGTCCCGATGATTGTGGCATACTCCTGGCGAGCCATGACCATCGCACCAGGTAGAACGCCTGCAGAGACGCCATGTTGGGGAGCCTGTCATGAAGAGGACCCAGTTCGATGAACCCAGGTACATCTTAAGAGGTAACTTGTTCTGTTGATTGGCCATAGTTTCCTTCCTCTTCCCTATACTTATATCCTTTTTATGTCAGATTTTTTCGATTGATGATTTCGATGGGCGAGGCTGCCTGTGGACACTTCTATGTTCACTTCATGGTATGATTCTCCTCAAGAATCGATGGCCAGCCGCCTCAGGATATGTTTCCTGAGTCTGTACTGCCCTCAGACCCGAAACGGTTATTTTGCAGGTGCGTGCCCTTCCAAACTAAATATAGGATAAGGCCAATTCTTTGACAATGCAATTTATAATATGATGTTTTCTGTTTTGTGCTAACAGGGGCTTTTGCTGAGGCTCGACCCTGTTGAGTCGGCTGTACGACAACTCCACCCCAGTCGATGCAGTTACATCTCCACCACACCCAGTGACTCGAGGGGGAGAAGGTATAGTTTAATTAATCTGACAGCGTGCCATTGACATTTCCTTATTGAGGTTTTGATGCGAGTTCTCTTCTTTGTGTAGGGCTTCCTTCTCAGCTTCATGTCCTCGTTAAAGAAAATTGTTATCGGGGCAATGCGCCTGAGAGGATCAATTATTCAGCGTAGAAGTCCCGCTCTATTCTCCTCCTGAATGCTATAATTGGCAACTCCTCCAGCGACGGATTTTCCCCTTTCCGCCAGTTTAAACGCTACCTTTGATTCCCAAGATAAATTTAATAAGGGACATAGGATATCCGGGATCTGGGCGACGGCTATGGTTGATGAACCTTGATCGCTTAGGAGGCGTGAGGCTTCATTCAGATGTTTTCAGAGCTCCGGGATGCAGGTGCTTCTTCGTTCGTTGCTCCGAGTTAGATGCCGCTTACAGACATGGCGCAGTACTCGGATGGTTGCGAAGCTTCGAGATTCAGTGCAGCGGGGCCGAATAGATCGAGTTGAGGCTGACCTTGCCACTAGATCAATCTTCACTGATAGCTTCGATTCTCAGATAAGATCAGCTCCGGACGAGAACTCCGTGAGAAGGAGGACGCGAAGATCAAGCATCAGCAAGCACATTGGCTGCTTTATCTGATTAGCTGAAGTCCTTGAAACAGCCACTGGCTGAGACAAGATGGAGGTTATGTGAAGGACTTTAGCCGGGAACGAAGAGTCCTCAGAGCTGAGCTGGCAGGAGGAGCTTTAGGCGAGCTTATGAATGAATAACTGTCTGAGTTTAGTCAGCAGGTTCCTTTAGCCATGGCTTGATGATGATCCTATTGCTGAAAAACTTTGACATTGTGATTCTCTTAATGGAACTGGTTTTTATCTTTATCTTTATTATGATTCCTCATTCGCGTTGAAATGATTACCATAATACTCATAGATTGTTTTGGCAAACCCTCAGCCTTCAACGGGTTTGATTAACTTACCGACACCGTTTGAGTCGGGGCTAGCATGCGATTGTCGAAATCCCGTTCGCATGTAAGTTGTGCTAGGTAATACTCCCTTAGACTGTCGTGCTAATGATGTTGAGTACATAGATTTGCCATTTTACGGGAATGGCTACCCCGGGCGACACTGTTAGGTGTTGCTTTAGGATTTTTGGCTATCCCCAGCCTTCCAACGGGTTTGATAGCCTTTAACCGCTACCGTTTTGAAGGGCTAGCATGCGATTGTCGAAATCGCGCCGCATGTAACGTTGTGCTAAGAGAGTTAAACCGCTCTTAGTTGCTACGATATTGAATACGTAGACTCGTCTTTCTCAGCGGGAATAGCACTACCCCGGCACTGCGTTTAGGGCATTGACTTTAGGTTTTGGCTAACCCGCCAGCCTTCAAACGGATTTGGTTAGGCCTTTACCGACTACACGTTTGAATCCGGGCTAGCATGCGGAATTTCTAAATCCGTTCCGCACGTAAACGTTGTGTCTAAAGAGAGTGAATTCTCTGAGACTTTGTTGGCTATGTTGGTTGAATACATACTCGCCATTGTTAGGGAAATCAGGCTACCCGGCAACGTGTATTAGACGTTGACTTATCCCTACCAGGCTTGCGGGATGAGATTACCCCCAGAATCGAACTCTTGTGATCCTTTTGTCAATCGTAAAGACTAAACCGCGACACGTGTTAAGGTGTCGACATATCCTCTTAAGGATCAGGATGAGTTCCCATGCGTGTAAGGCATCGGATTTGGTGTTATTAATAAAACCTGGCCGACAATGTTGAATATGTGGATGAGTGTTCTTTTTTTTTTAACGGTTTAAGAACTAACAGGAACGGCACGCGCATGTTAAGCGCAGACTTATCCTTGCTTACGGTTTCAGGATAGAATACC
>NC_033803.1:49866117-49906997 GCF_001876935.1 Asparagus officinalis | reverse complement strand
GATTGTAGCACTTGATTTGGCACACACTTAAATCATTCTTAAGGGCAAAACCCCAATCAAGATAAGGTAGAGGATTTCATCACCCTTTCCTTAGCCCACAAATTACTAATTCCTCACTTCACAAATCCAAGCCTTCTAAAACTCATTAGACGTTGGCCCCTAAGGATTCGAGCTCAATAAGGAACAAGAAATCCTTAAGTGAACGGGTTTAAGTTTTTTCAGAATAGTTGGTGTCTAGGAAAGGTTTAGGGGTTGCGTAAAGCGCTCCGCAAGGAAAGAGGTACTTAATTGATCTTTGATCACCCTCTAGTACTATCCTTACCTGGCTAACTACCTG
Organism: Asparagus officinalis; assembly: GCF_001876935.1. Classification (NCBI taxonomy): domain Eukaryota; kingdom Viridiplantae; phylum Streptophyta; class Magnoliopsida; order Asparagales; family Asparagaceae; genus Asparagus; species Asparagus officinalis. Next base: position 49,906,660 of record NC_033803.1, on the reverse strand, counting down.
GGTAAAACTTTGATCTTTTCACTGTAGGAATTTTTGGTTAGGAGCTGGTCTAGTGGAGTTAGGCTAAACCCTAGAGTTAGAGTTGATTGAAAAGTGATTGCCTTGATTTGTTTTAGTTAGGATTTTTTTTTCTTTATCTTCTCATATAAAAAAAAAACTAATTCTCTTTCCTTTAAAAAAAAACTAATTTTCTTTCTTTCCTTAAAAAAAAAATATTTGTTTTGGTGTATGCAAATTTGGGTTCGGGATAATTTTCATCGCTTAATCCGTGTTGAACCAATTCAAGAAATGGCAAATCAACCAGTTCTTCAGGATATGTGTTACCCTACCAGAAATGCAATTCCATCTTGCATAAGACTCCCCGAAGTAAATGGAGCAAATTTCGAGCTTAGACCGCATTTCATTAACATGCTTCCCAAATTCCTAGGTAATGAAACAGAAGATGCATATATATTTATCTCGGAATTTGAGGAAGTATGTATTATGATAAAAATGAGAGAATTAACCGAAGATGCGATTAAGCTTAGATTTATTCCATTTGCTCTAAAGGACAAAGCTAAAAAATGATTGTATAGCTTACCGACAAATTCCATCTCAACTTGGGAGGAATTTGTCACCGTTTTTCTCAAGAAATTTTTCCCTATTCACAAAACGGTAAAGCTTAGGAACAGCATTCAGAATTTCAAAATTGTCCCGGGAGAGCCATTCTGGAAATACTTTGACCGATTTAAAGATCTTTTAATCCAATGTCCTCATCACGGTCTATTTAATCCAATGTCCTCATCATGGTCTAGAAAAATGGCGATTGTGCCAAGTCATATATGAAGGATTGGACTATTCTTCAAAAACATCTTTAGAATCGATGTGTCAGGGAGATTTTATGAGAAAAAACGCCGATGAAGCTTGGGAATTCCTAGAGAGTCTATCCGAGAAAACAATGCAGTGGGAAAACTGTGATGACAGGGTTTCATCTGTTTCCCAATCTAAGTCTAGTGGTCTTTCCCTGGAGTCAAACATTGCATCTGAAGCGAAGATGGCGACGATTCTGCGGAGGTTAGAAGCCTTAGAAGTTAAGGAACGAGCTCCGGCTCAAATCAATCATATTTCTGCCCCGGGATGTCATAACTGTCAGTCTCCTACCCACGTTTCAGAGGAATGTCCTCTTCTAGGAAACAACCATGCTTTAGAACAGATGAACGCTGCATTCCAGCGCCCTAGAAATGATCCATTTTCTCCAACCTACAATCCAGGTTGGAGAAATCATCCCAATTTTGCTTGGAACCAAGGAAATTCTCATGGAAACCAAAACTTTATTCCCGCGTCAAACCAACAATTCCCTAGGGGAAACACTGTCCCATTCAACGCACCGAACAATTTTTCTAACCCACCTTTTCCAAACCAACATCCTCATCCTCACCAGCCTACAAATCAATCAAATTCCGATCATGACAAACGTTTGAGTGTCTTAGAAAAGGGTTTAGAAGCTATGATCAAAGCTTCTACACAAACTACCAACATGTTGACCCAATCATCCACCACTCTAAATTCATTCATGCAAACCACCGGCCAAGTGCTCAACTCGAACACACAAGCCATAGCCCGGTTAGAAACCCAACTTGGGCAACTAGCCGCTGCCGTGAGTGAGAGAGAAAAAGGAAAATTTCCAAGTCAACCTGTTGCAAACCCTAAAGACACTGGATCCAGTTCCAACAACCCAGCTCAACTGAATGCAATTCACACTCTGAGATCAGGAAAACAAATAGACAATCAGGTTAGAATGCCACCGGATCAAACCCCTTCTCCCATTCAAAACACTCCTTCCGATGACCAAAATGCTGAACTTGAGATTGAGCCTGATCTAGATAGGTATAGGCCCGTTGCCCCCTTTCCAGATAGACTCAAACCTAGGAAAAACTCCCCGCAGGTTGAGAAAATCCTAGAAACGTTTAAACAGGTCAAGATCAACATCCCTCTTCTAGATGCAATCGAACAAATCCCTTCTTATGCAAAGTTCTTGAAGGACTTATGCACTAAGAAAAGAACCACCAATGTCCCCAAGAAAGTCTTCTTAGCTGCCAACCTCAGTGAAATTTTTTCAAAACCCATGCCGTTGAAATACAAGGACCCTGGTTGTCCCACAATTCCTTGCGTCATAGGTAACACTCACATTGATAAGGCACTTCTAGACTTGGGAGCCAGCGTCAACCTCCTTCCGTATTCGGTCTATCAACAGCTAGGTGTAGGAGAACTTAAACCTACAAGATGCACTCTACAGTTAGCTGATAGATCTGTAAAAATTCCCAAAGGAGAGGTAGAGGATGTTCTGATCAAAGTTGGAGAGTTCATTTTCCCTGTTGATTTTATTGTCTTGGAAACGCAGCCCGTTTCCAATCTCAAAAGTCAAATCCCCGTCATTCTAGGAAGACCGTTCTTAGCCACCTCAAATGCTTTGATAAACTGTAGAACCGGTCAGATGAAACTATCTTTTGGGAATATGACTGTTGACCTCAATATCTTCAACTTAGGGAGACAGCCTAGTGATCCATCTGATGAACCCATGGAAGTGAATTTCATTCAAGGAATATCCAGTGAACAACAAGAGGGAGAGTGTGAGTCTGATTCAAATGCATCTGATTTAATGATTGAGGAGCTTTCTGATGACGAACTTGAGATAGAACCGCTGGTCAATCATGTTTTTGCTGTTGGCTGGCAACGAGAACCTTTAGAGATAGAACCCCGAGTCCAGCTTCGCCCATCTGTGGAGGAACCCCCTAAGTTAGAGCTCAAACCTCTACCCGAAAATCTAGAGTATGCCTACTTAGGGGAGAACGAGTCTTTACCAGTTATCATTTCTTCTGACTTAACTATCAGTCAAAAGGAAGCTCTCTTAGCTGTTTTAAGAGAGAATAGGGAAGCCATTGGATGGACCATGGCTGATATCAAAGGGATTAGTCCAACCATTGTTCAACAACGAATCCATTTGATAGATGATGCCAAACCTACTAGAGATGCTCAACGTAGGTTAAACCCAGTGATGAAAGAAGCAGTTAGGAAAGATATTCTGAAATGTCTCGATCATGGGATCATTTATCCCATTTCTGATAGTTCATGGGTGAGTCCAGTCCAAGTTGTTCCAAAGAAATCTGGGATCACCGTGATCCAAAATGAGGCTAATGAGCTGATTCCCACTCGAATCCAAACTGGATGGCGAGTCTGTATTGACTACCGAAAGCTCAACTTAGCCACTCGGAAAGATCACTTCCCTCTTCCTTTCATTGACCAAATGTTAGAGCGTTTAGCAGGACACGAGTTCTACTGTTTCCTGGATGGATATTCAGGTTACAATCAAATCCCTATCGCTCCAGAAGATCAGGAGAAAACCACCTTCACTTGCCCGTATGGAACATTCGCATACCGACGCATGCCTTTTGGCCTGTGCAATGCACCGGCCACATTCCAACGTTGCATGATCAGTATTTTTTCCGACATGGTAGAGCGATTTCTCAAAATTTTCATGGATGACTTTTCCATTTTTGGTGACACATTTTCCCAATGTTTGTATCATCTTAAATTAGTCCTAGAACGGTGTAGAGAGAAAAATCTGACTCTCAATTGGGAGAAATGTCATTTCATGGTCAAACAAGGCATTGTCTTAGGACATGTAGTTTCCAATAGGGGAATCGAAGTGGACAAAGCTAAGGTAGATCTCATTTCCAATCTCCCTCCTCCCAAAACAGTCAAAGATGTCAGATCGTTTCTTGGTCATGCTGGTTTTTACCGACGTTTCATCAAGGATTTCAGCAAAATTGCTAGACCCTTGACCAATCTCTTAGCCAAGGATACATCATTTGTCTTCTCTCCCGACTGCCTCAAAGCTTTTGAATATCTGAAAAAGGAGCTAACCACAGCTCCTATCATTCATGCACCGGACTGGACCTTACCATTCGAACTGATGTGTGATGCATCTGATTCTGCGATTGGAGCTGTTTTAGGACAACGGTTTGATGGAAAACCGCATGTGATCTACTACGCCAGTAGGACTCTGAATGATGCCCAGCAAAACTACTCTGTCACAGAGAAAGAGTTTTTAGCTGTAGTCTTTGCCTTAGAAAAATTCAGGTCCTACCTCATCGGTTCCTTAACCAAAGTTTTCACTGATCATGCCGCACTAAAGTATCTTTTGACCAAAAAGGATGCTAAAGCACGGCTCATTAGATGGATTCTCCTTCTTCAAGAGTTTGACATTCAAATTCTTGACAGAAGGGGAACAGAGAACCCCGTAGCAGATCACCTCTCTCGACTCCCAAATGCACCAACATCAACCGTTCCAATCAATGAACATTTTCCAGATGAACAACTCCTAGAAATCCAATCTGTTCCCTGGTTCGCCGACATTGTGAACTACATAGTCATGAACCAGATCCCTTCTCATTGGTCCAAACAGGATAGATCCCGTTTTCTCTCCCAAGTAAAATACTTTTACTGGGATGATCCATATCTGTTCAAATACTGTCCTGATCAGATCTTTAGGAGGTGTGTTCCCACTGAAGAAACTAGGAGTGTTATATCCTTTTGTCATAAGGAAGCCTGTGGGGGCCACTTTGGCCCGAGAAAAACAGCTGAAAAAGTTCTCCAATCTGGGCTGTATTGGCCCACTCTCTTTAAGGATTCATTCGAGTTTTGCAAAACCTGTAACCGCTGTCAGCTTTTAGGGAAGGTCACTAGGAGAAATATGATGCCTTTACAACCCATCTTATCTGTTGAACTTTTTGATCTGTGGGGTATCGATTTCATGGGACCATTTCCAAATTCCTTTGGAAATGTCTACATTCTAGTAGCCGTTGAATACATGTCAAAATGGGTTGAGGCGGTAGCTTGCAAAACTAATGACAACAAGGTCGTTGTCAAGTTTTTGAAAGAGAACATTTTTGCCCGGTTTGGAGTACCTCGAGCGATCATCAGTGATAACGGTACACATTTCTGTAACCGTTCTTTCGAGGCTTTGATGAGGAAATATTCAATCACACACAAATTGTCAACTCCTTATCACCCCCAAACCAGTGGACAAGTAGAGGTCACAAACAGGCAGATCAAACAAATCTTAGAAAAAACAGTTAATCATAACAGAAAAGATTGGTCTGTAAAATTGTGTGATGCTCTGTGGGCATATAGAACAGCTTTTAAGGCCAATTTAGGGATGTCACCATACAGACTGGTATTCGGGAAAGCTTGTCACCTACCAGTAGAATTGGAACATTGAGCAATGTGGGCCTTGGATTTTTATTTAAAATAATGAAATTTTTGCATGCTTAACTTAGAGTTGAAAATATTTTTTTCAAGTTATCTTGATTTATACATTTTTTTTTAAAGACTATATATACTTACACATATATATATTAAAAAAAACTAACCTTATAAAAGAAGAGTGCGAAAAATGGGCACCACCCAAAAAAAATAAATAAATAAAAACTCTTAAATTCAAGGTGATTCTATCTTATAAAGCCTAAGTTGACTGAGCAATTAAGCCCAAGGAGTATCTCTATACTTAATGACCTAAGCCCAATTGGGTTGGGATTCATTGGCCCAAAACTCGTTAAATGGTCACTTAGAAAGCCCGTTAAAATAGAAAACAATCACCAAGAATTAGAGAGTGGAAAAAATATACATATATATAACACTAACAATTGTTTTTATATATTGTTGTTTTGTATATATGGTCTTGAAAAACAATTTTTGATCAAGAGACTTGAAAGTTATTTAAAACAAAGAGTTGGCATGTTCTTTTCAAAACTTTTTAATTAAATTTCTAAGATTTGACTTGGTTTTGTATTGCTATAATGAAAAAGATTTTCTAGGGGATTTACATTGGAGTTATATATAAAAACGTTTTCTTGATTATTAACTAGCTTCAATTAGAATGTTTAAATATATCAAGGAAAATCTGTTATTTACTGACTTATTTAACTTGGCAAGTTGACCGAATTTTGTGGGTATATTCACTGCAAACCCTCATGAGACTACAACTCGTCCACTAGGGTAACCTAGGGGTTTAAAGGCTTGTTGTATACGCTAAATACAACCGCGATTCCTGTGAAAGTGAGTTAGGATTTTATTTTTATTTTCTTTGCTAGAGGACTAGCAAAAGTTTAGGTGTGGGGGTATTTGATGATCATATTTTATTACAATTTTATACCCTCATTATCTATTTTATATGAATAAATATACCACTAATAATTGTTTTTATCTTTTAATTGCAGGTTAATGAAGAATAAATCTCAAACTCTCAACAAAAACCCATTGATTAAATGAAGAAATAATTTAAGAAGCCAAAGTGAAATTTTTGAATTTGTGAAGGCCCAAAGCAAAAAGAAGCCAAAGTGAAATATTTAAATTTTAAAAGGCCCAAAGCCCATAAGAAAAATGAGTACACCAAAGAGTTGGAATGAATTGGACATGGATGCAAATAGTTGGAATGAATTGGACATGGATGCAAATAGTTGGAATGAATTGGACTTGGATGCAAAAATTTGGATTTTAATGAAAGAAGACCGGATTTGCTGCTGAGATTTGGATGTTCAATTTTTTATCAAGTAAGCTTGAAGGCCCAGCCCATCAAACAAAGATAACACCCAATTTTGTTGCTGCAGTGGACCGAATATGACAAGCTTGTGATTTTTGGAAAATCAAATGCAAGAAACCGGACTTAATAGCTGCAATGGGCCGGACTTGTTTAGCTGTATATTTTCATTTTGGAAAATCATCAAGGGAAGCTTAAAGGGGCCGGACTTGTAAATGAAGTGGACCTGCTGGCTTGGAGATTACCTTTGATTGCAAACACCAAATTGGGTCGGCTGCAAATTGAATTTTATTTTGAAAAAAAAAATGAACCCACATGGGCCGGACTTGAGGCTTGCTGCAGAATTGAACTTTGATTTTCTTTTGAAAATCAAATAAATCATGTGGGCCTCCTATAATGGGCTAGAGAAGAACAAAAAGCAAATTCAAATGTGGAGATTGTTGCTTGGGGCTCAAGACAAATCCAATGGCTCATATTCATTGAAGATTACTATAAATAGGGGTAGAGAGTGAGGGGTTAGAGGTGTGAAAATTTTGTAAACTCCTTTTGGAGAGGAGGGCTACTCTTAATTGAGAAGGCCTTCCAAAAATTGTAACTTTAGTTGCAATTAATAAAAATAATTTTTTCCTCTTTAAATTTGTTCTTTCTCCTCTTTGTTGAATGATGAGGATGGAGATGAAGAGCAATTTGAAGGTTTGCATTTCTTTTCTCTTTTATTTCTTTTTAGTAATTTCTTTATTATTGCTTATTAGTTAGATTTAAATTCATGCTTGTAGTGTAGATTTACTTTCTTGTCTTTTTTATTTTCTTTTTGCACTTTAATTTGTAGAGTAGATTTATTTTTCTTGCATTTAATTTCTGCAATTTATTTTGTAGTTTAGATTTTTATTTTCTTTGTAATTAGATTTATTTCTTGTTCATAGTTTAGATTTTTCTTTTCTTTTTAATTTTGTAATTAGTCTTCTTTTTCTTGTTTTTATTTCTTAAGATGTGAATTTAATTCTTGTAAGAATCTTAGAATTGTATGAAACTAGTCTAATTTCTTTTATATTGTATGAATTATTCTTTTGTACTTAAAATGTTCATGTTTAGGATAATCAACTAGAGAACTAATCGGTAGAAGAAGAATTTGATAATCTATGCTTTCCTTAAATGGTTTGATAGGTTATGCTTATGAATTCTAGGATTATTATCATGTTGTTGTTCTTATCATGAATAGTGATTTTAACTTAGATGATAATTTGATAGGTTACACTTTCCTTAAATGGTTTGATAATCTATGCTTAATAAATCTAAGTTGAAATATGATAAAAAGAGAATAGTTTATATTTTGTAATTGAAATTGGTTAGTGGATTATATTCTAGATTTCTTACCTCTTTTGAATCCTTCATCTTAACTTTCTTAAATTTTCTTTTCATTCTTGGTTTTATTTCTTGATTTTATTCATTCATTTTTCTTGCCTTGTGATTTCATTTATTCTTTGATTCTTCTTTCTCTCCTCTAAAATTCAATTCATTATCTTTTGCATATATTCATAACAATCACTCAACAAAATCACACTTATTCTTTATTCCTAATTGTCACGCACAAAATATAAGAACCAAGTTTAATAATCTCTTAAAATCACCTTCTTCGTGGGATCGATATCTTTTTATACTATAACTTGATAAATTGTGCACTTGCAATTTTGGTACATAATTATGCCGCATCAAGCTCTCTATGTTAGAACTTCACATTCCCGGTCGCCGATTGCGTTCGGACCAATGAGCTTTATTATTGTATGCTTTGACTTGATCTATTAGTATAGACCCAGTATTTGATTTAGTGTATTCATCTTTTATCATGATTTCTCTTTGTTGATTATGGACCAAGTGGGCATAATGCTCATAGGATTTTTGGCAAATCCTCAGCCCTCAACGGATTTGATGCGCCTTTACCGATTACCGTTTGAATCGGGCTAGCATGCGGATTGTATATGTCTGTTCCGCATGTAACGTTGTGCTAAAAGAATGAATTATCTTAGACTTGATGCTATAATATTGAATACATAGACTTTGTCTTTGTCACGGGAATAGACTACCCGGCAACGCGTGTTTGACGCTGACTCATCCTTATTTAGGATTCAGGATAAAAGTCCCCAGACTTGTATTCTGGTGTCTTTTCATTCGGTGAAAGACTAAACCGGCAGCATGTGTTAGATGCAGACTTAAAATTTTTAGCAAATCCTCAGTCTTCAACGGATTTGATGTGCATTTACTGATTACCGTTTGAATCGGGCTAGCATGCAGATTGTATAGGTCCGTTCCGCATGTAACGTTGTGCTAAAAGAATGAATTCTTTTAGGCTTGACGCTATGATATTGAATACATAGACTTGTATTCTGGTGTCTTTTCATTCGGTGAAAGACTAAACCATAGCGGGAGAGGACGAATTTTATATTCTATCTCTCAAAACTGAAGAGGAAGGATTTTATACCATGTCTCTAGTTGCAGGGAAAACTTAAGGTGGGATCTCCACCTTAAGAATCCAAAAAGATGAAACTAAGAGTGGGATCTCCACTCCGAGAATCGGGAAGATTTAAGCAACCCTAACTTTTATAGGATTGGTTGCTTAAACTGAAAAGAGCTCTTCGTTTATCGAAGTGAAATTCGAACTTTGATCCTAACTTTTATAGGTTTGGCCGAGTGGGTTTGAGGCAATCCTAACTTTTATAGGTTTGATTGCTCAATTGAAAGTGGACCTCTCGTTCATGGAAGGAATCGAGAGGGAATTCTGGTTTTGGCCCTAACTTTTATAGGTTTGACCAAGAAAGCAGTGGGAGTGGAATACAGATAGCAGTGAAAATGCCGATTTGTACTAGCCACTTGATGGAGGATTTCGATGCCAAGTGATCAGTACTTAACACGCAAAGTTTGAAATTGCCAAAGATTGGCGGAAAAGGTGTCGTGTTAGTGTTTTAACAACACGAGTGTTAAATGCACAAACACGGCGATGGTTTGAATGGATTTAACCGATAAGGATTTTGGTGGACTCACCGTCAATTGGTTTGATCAGTGAGGGACTTTATGGTGAAAGATTACGAATTGTCAAACACTAGTGGGGGTTTCGTGAGGGAAGATTGATTCATCAAAGTTATCGAATCTCATCTCAACAAAACTATTCACGAAAGTTGGTGAATTTAATCTCGAAAATGAGATAGATTCCATCATTAAGGACATTCAGAGTCCAAATGGGGATTTCTTGCTTATCCCTTTTGTAACTACCGGGTTATCCCTAAGAATACCCCATATAGTATTCTTTCGGGAACTTTCCGTTACATGGGTTATCCCAAACGTACTAAGGGTAGTACTTTTTCAGGAATTTCTTGTTTATCGGCATCATGAGCCAAGCGCCTTTCTTGGTAATAAGGCGATATGCGCCATTCGGGTAGACTGTCTCTACTACGAATGACCCCTCCTATTTCAGTTCAAATTTGTCTTTCTTCTTGGAATTAAGGATCATAGGCCGTCGGATGGCTAAGACCAAGTCTCCTTCTTTAAAACTCCGTTGTCGAACTTTTTTATCGAAAGCTCAGGAAATTCTGGCTTGGTAGAACTCAATGTGCTGTTGAGCTTCTAAGCACTTTTCGTCGAGCATCTCGAGTTCTTCGAGACATTTCTGATGCTGTTCTTTGGTTGTTAACTCTGTTGTAAGAGCGATCCGAATAGATGGAATTTGAATTTCCAATGGAAGAACGGTTTCACACCCGTATACCAAAGAATATGGGATCGATCCCGTCGGCGTGTGGACCATGGTACGGTAGGCCTATAGGGCTGCGCCAAGCTTATCATCCTAATCTTGTTTATTAGTTTTCATGTATTTTGATAAAATTTTTATGATAGTCTTGTTAAAGGCCTCTGCTAACCCGTTTGCTGTGGGATTGTAAGTCGTCGATGAGACATATTGAATTTTGAACTTCTCACAAACTTTGATGAAGACGTTACTGGCAAACTAGGGCCTATTGTCGTGTATGATTCGCCTTGGGACACCATATTGGTAGATAATATGGTGCTTGATGAACGCAATCGCGTTGCTCGTCTTTACTTCTTTGAGCGTAATTGCTTCAGCCCATTTGGAGAAGTAATCTGTAATTGCTAGGATAAACCGGTCGCCTTTGATGGACGAAGGAAAAATAGGACCAACAATGTCCATTCCCTAAGTTTTGAAAGGCCATGACGTGGCTGAAGGGTAAAGTTGCTCTGACGGTTAGTGCATATAATTTACGTGTATTTGACACGCATGACACTTCCGTGCGTACGCGACTGCGTCTTTTATCATAGTGAGCCAGAAATATCCCATTCTTCTGATGCGGTCATAAAGTTTGGGGCCAGGTTAGTGTGCGCCACAAACTCCTTCATGCGTTTCCTTGGACCTCTTCAGCTTCTTTAGTCAATAAGCAACATAGTAGCAAACCATCGTACCCCCGACGATATAGCGTTCGACTCTCTGTTTTATAGTAGAACCTTGACGCTCTCCGTCGGATTGAGTCCCTTTCTTTCACGTCTTCCGGTAAAATCCTGTGTAAGACATAATCGATGATAGGAAAACGCCAATCTCATGGCTCGAACTCAACTTGCGTTGAATGTACTTCTTTAGTACCCTCTTCTCCATCGTCTACATCATAGATTGATACGAAGAGCTGGTGAGTTCTTACTGTAATGAATTATTTCGTTTCTGGAGGTTGTGCCAGAGATACTGCTAATACTGCTAATGCGTCCGCTAGGCATTCTGTAAGCGTGGAATGTATTCGATGAAGAATCCTTCAAATGATTATGCCATCTCAACGGCCGTCTTATGGTAGGGTATCAAATCCTATTTTCTGACCTCATACTCCCCTTGAACTTGTTTAGTTGAGAGTCACCAAAAGCTTCAAGGTACTCGACCCCTAGCTCTTTAGCAAAGCTGAGTCTAATAAGTAGCGCGTTATACTCGGTTACGTTGTTTGAGCATGGCTCGGTCAGCGAATAGGCCCGAGGCATCACATGTTTTCTTGAGGAAACTAAGACAACTCTAACTCCAGAGGAAATCTTAGAACATCCAGGAGCACTTGCTACATTAGTTGCTCAAGAGGCACCATCGAAGTACAAACGTCATACCTGTTGATGGGAAGTTACGTTGTCTTCGTGGGTTTCATCCGGCAAATCGTCGTATACTTTGGCGGTATCCGTAGTTGGGTTAGCTGCCAGAAGATCACAGATAGCTTGTCCTTTAACCGACTTTTGTTGTTTAAAGTGTAGGTCGTATTGGGACAAAAGCAGGGCCCATTTTGCTAACTGCCAATTCATGAAAATGGGCTGCGTCATGAATACTCGGACTGGGTTAACATTGGAAATGACGTAAATAGTCTGTTCTACCAAGTAGTGTCGCATCTTTTGAATTGCAAATACTAAGGCGAGACACTCCCTTTCAATCATTGGATACCGGGATTTGGTACCTACAAGGGTCCAGCTCAAGTAATATACTACTTGTTCGTGACCGTTATGATCGTCTTGTGCAAGTAATGCACTTAACGAGTAGCTCGTCGCCTTGACATAAATCAAGAACGGTTTGCCTGATTTCAGTGCAACGAGTACAGGGGGTTTCGAGAGATATTCTTTAATATTCTCGAATGCTTTTTGACAAGCATCGTCCCATATGAATGATACGCCCTTCTTTGTGAGCCTGGAGAATGGTTGACATTTCCCCGAAAGGTTTGAGATGAACCGACGGATATAAGCCAACCGTCCTTGTAATCCTCTGAGTTCCTTAAGGTTTCTCGGGGGTTGCAACTCATTAATTACCTTCACTTTATCAGGGTCAATGTGAATACCCTTAGTGGTGACGATGAATCTAAGGAATTTACCGTTGGACATTCCGAGAAAATATTTGGTAGGATTCATTTTCAATTGATGAGTCTGCATCAGGTCGAACATCGTCTTCAAGTCTTTGATGTGGTCATTCTTGTCATGACTTTTCACGACTAGATCATTCATGTAGCATTCGATAGTCTTCCGGAGATGCTCCTAAAAAATCTTTGACATAGCTCTCTGATATGTGGAACCTACGTTCTTTAAGCCGAAGGGCATAACCGTGTAGCAGAAAACGCCTGGGGTGTTCTGAACGCGGTATGCTTTTCATCATCTGGATGCATCTTTATCTGATTATAACCAGAGAATCCGTCCATGAAGGACATTCTCTCGAACCCACATGTATTATCAATAATAACATCCGTGATGGGAAGAGGGAAATCATCTTTTGGGCATGCGGTGTTAAGATCTCTGAAATCGATACAGATCCTGATCTTCCCATTCTTCTTAAGGACCGGGACAATATTGGCAAGCCATTCAGGGTGCTGCTCCTCCCTGATAAAACTCGAGTCAATAAGCTTTTTAAATTCAGACTCGATCGCTTTCATGATCTGCGGACGAAACCGTCTTTGCTGTTGTTTGACAGGTTTAACATCTGGCTTAATGTTGAGGCAGTGCATTGCCATGTTTGGATCGAGTCATAGCATATCCTCGTAGTTCCAGGCGAAGACATCGATGTACTCTCTAATGAGGGCAATTAACTCTTCTTTCTCATTTGGCGGGAGGCTGTTGCTAATGAATATCGGTTTTGGATTATCCTCGTCACCCATATTTACTTGGGTTACTTGGTCTTCGGCAGGGGGTTCCATTTGTTCAAACCTATCACCGTACTGCATATTTAGGTGATAAACCCAAGGGTCTTCCCAGGTTAGGTTGGCATTTGATCGTCCTCCTCAATTGTGACGGGATCGATCGCAGTCATATTTGACATTAGTCCCTTGAACATTTCTCCAAGACTAGTGTCGGAGTCCTAAGCTGAAGAATCAGAAGAATGCCCGTCTTTTCCTTTATTAGCTATTTGATCGATGACTTGCCAGCAACACTCGTCATCGGACGAGGAGACATAGCCTAAGCCTCTTCTGTGGCTATAATAATTATAGGGTTTTCCTTTTGGTACATAGGCCATGAGAGACAGAACTCGCGGACCTCGACCAAAACAAAGACTTTCCCCAAGTGAGAAGTCATATCCATATTTCTCCATAAGATTACGCACTTTTGTGTCATATCTAAATAGATGAGGAGCAGGTTTAACATCCTCGTCATCTTCTTCCAAGAAGTGGTCTGGTATCGAAAATTTCTTCCCTTTATTGCAAACGACTTCTTTCTCACCCCTGCCCTTGCGGGGATGACAAGTGTCGTTCTGAACGAATCCTACACATGCTTGTCCATCATGCAAGATGATTGGAGTGTCATATACAAGTTAGGGGCATCATACAACCCTTTCATGATGTTATCAAGACACAAAGAATACTCTAAATCATCATTTATTTCTACTCCTTCGGCAAGTTACCAATTACAACTGTTGTCCGGTGATTCTTTATCGTCAAGATTAATTACAATGGGTACAATGTCATTAAGTATAAAACCACCATTGTAATCAGGCCCAGCTTCGGTATCAGCTTCTTCTCCGCTGTCCGTGCCTTGGGCCGATGGTTCAATATCGGATTTAGCGTCATAGAGAAGAGAGCCGGTAAAATAATTCTCTAACCCCTTAAACGGTTACTTATCCGCGACCACCATCCTGATCTCATTGTTAGTGTCTACATATTTAAGACACTGATGGAGGGTAGAAGGGACTATAATGTTACTATGGATCCAAGGTCGACCCAACAGTAGGTTATAAGAAGTCTCTACGTCAATCACATAGCATGTGACTTTCGACTTTAAATCTCCAATCTGGCACTTTACTCGGATTTTACCCAATGGTCTGGACCCACTGGTGTTGAATCTGTAGATCGTAGTGTCCGTGGAGGCCAGCTTACTGGCCAGTATTTTGAGATTATACATCAATCAGAGTGGCGTGATGCTAACAGCGGAACCCGGATCGACTTGGATCCGGTTGACAACGCTAGAGCCAATGTGCCCGGTGAAATACAAGGGTCGGTCATGCTTTGAATTCTTTGTTTGCATGTCCTCCTTGGTGAAATAAATGTAGGAAAGGTGGTGTGCCGCGAGGTTGCAATGCTGCACTGAAGGCTCTGGTTCTTCAGGGGATGGTTTTATCTGAGTCAGGAAAACGTTAGAGTTGGCCAAGACTTCTTGTAGTGCTTCCCTCGTGTCCTTCGAAAGACCTAGTAGCTCATGTAGAGTTATTCTAGCCGGTATATTAGCTAACTATGCCATAATATCAAAGCGTTGCAGAGTGTTCGAGATCCCCAGTTTGTCTCTCCCAATCGGTTGATTGAATCGAGACTACTTCGGGTTCTGGCCCTCCTGGTATAACAGCTCTTTCTCCTTTAGCTTTTACTGAGTCTTTTCAACTGGTGCTGGGGGAGTCGTGACCACCCCCATTTTCGCTAATGTCTTAGAGGGAATGATTTTGGTTACCCCCTGTTTAGCCAATTGATCGGAAGCACTCGAATATTTGAAATAGTACTCATTTCCACTCCTGGTAGCAAGGACCTCTTGCTCGTCTTCGGAGAGTGGGAAAGTGGAAATTCCTTCATCATTTTCTTCTGGAATAGCTGCAACTCCATAACAGAACTTTCCTTTCCCCTTTGATTTCTTCTTAGATGACAACCCAACCCATTGTTCATCTTCGATCAGATCAGGATGGACACAGAGAATCTCGCCATTTGGGGCTGTGTGTGGCACAAGTCCTTTCTGGCGTTGTCTGTGAGGATCGTTATTGACAGTCTTTACCGCTACATTTATCACGGGCTCAGGCTGGAACCAGTTCAAAGGAATAGATCCGAAGCTAATTGATATGGCATTCGCACCCACCTTCTTTTCCTTGGCCGATTTAGTTCAAAGGAATAGATCCGAAGCTAATTGATATGGCATTCGCACCCACCTTCTTTTCCTTGGCCGATTTCACCGTAAGGACTCCAACATCGATCAACGCTTGGATTTTATCCTTGAGGGCGTAACATGCCTTGGTAGGATGATGCACCGCTCTATAGAATGCCCAATATTTCGGGTCGTTAACCTTCTTGGCGTCTTCCTGATCTTGAATTAGGGGTGACTTGATCTTTTTATTCTCCACGAGGTGTTTGAAGAGACCGGGAACCTCGTCCTCCCTAAAAGAATAAACTTTTGGGAATTTTGGTTCGGTAGTCTTTGGCTTTTGTGACCTCTGTTGTCATTGCGATTGTTGAGGCCCATTTTGTGGTTGTTGTTGCTGTTGTGATTGCAATTCAAGCGTCTAGTTCACATCCACTATATTCGCTTGAGCTTTCCCTTTACCTCGAGGAACAAAATTCTGCTTCAGAGTATTAGTCGCCGTTTGACCTCTTTCGGCCTTCTTTCTTTTGAGGAAACGTTCGGCTCGTTCTCCTTGCACTTTTAAGTCCTTCCAAGTTTTGGATTGTGCCATTCCTATGGCTTCCAGGATATCTAGTGAAAGGTTGTTGTGACAAGTCTCGAGGATAAAATCTTCACTGACCGGATCTCGACAATTCATCGCTTCTCGAGGATAAAATCTTCACTGACCGGATCTCGACAATTCATCGCTTTGTTCCGGAATCTTTTAACGAAGTTCTCCACCAACTCTCCATCCTTCTGTGTTCCGGAATCTTTTAACGAAGTTCTCCACCAACTCTCCATCCTTCTGTTTCTCATCAAACAACGTTCTGATTGAAACTTCGGTATTGTCATCGAAGAAATTCATAAGAAATATGTCTTCCATATCATCTTAACTATTGATACTCCCCGGCTTAAGACGATGATACCAATCGAAGGCTACTCCGCGAAGAGTGCTGACGAATGACCATACCATCAAGGGCTCATTTCCTGAGATTATTCCCAAATAAGATTTGAAATATATTAAGTACTGAGTAGGGGAACCCTTTCCGTCAAACAGTGTGAAGTTGATCAAATTAAACTTTGCCGGGTACGGGATTGATTCCTACTCTCTTGGGTAAGAACAGGGTATTCCTGACTTCTTTACTTCTTGAGTGCTCATCAATGTATTAATTTTGCTTTCCAAGTCCCTCATCTTCTTATCCTCGCTCGTATCTTTCTTCGAGCGATTCCGGGGAGAAGTGACGTGGTCTTCCTTTGTATAATTATCATCTGAGGGGCCAGCCCCAGTATTGTTGTCCACAGGAGGGGGATCCATGTTGGTATTCTCGTCCGCCTCCCTGTCACTATCAACTTGATTAGGATTATTGCGATGGCTGGACTCTCCTTGCTGATTTTCCAGCACCGTGATCTGTTGACTATGCATATCCCTCATCTGCTACATGGCCATTTCTATTTAAAATTTAAAATTCTCTTTTTGCTTAGCTAAAGCGTCCTCGAGAATTTTAGTCATTTGCTCGGCATTAATCATGAATGATTCATAAGATTGCCCTGCACTGGATGCTATATCGTCAGAAGCCAACACAGAGCAAGCATCTGACGTTTCATCATCGGAGGACCATGACCTCCTGGGTCTAGGTCCGATAGTTCCAGACCGCAGCCAAGTCATGCGCTAAGATACTTCTGCAAAAGGCTCAGGATTAAAGCGTCTCGAGGACTTGCCTTTGTCGGCCATGTTGATAGTTACTCGAGGGAACTCATCAACTAAGCCGGTTGGCCTTCTTCTGCGAAAACACCTGGTGTTTGGTTCGGATGTTCCAGTAAAGATTCATTCAAATACTGAGACCCTCCGGGGAGCAGTCCCATGGCAGCTGCATTCTGCCAACAATGCCTTAATGATTTTCACACGCGGACAACGAGAGTCCGTCTCTTGGATATTTCTTTTCCGAGACTTATTCATACCCCCAGCTTGATAGTATAACTTATTGGCCTAATGACCAGAGCAACCCATCGTGTATTGGCACGACCTCCCAGGTATAACATCGTCATTAGACGAACTCATTTTCTTCTGGGGATATAACACTTCATTGGCGTCTCCAAGAGTCACTCGTTTGGATTTACGCCTTCGTGAGTGTAAAACTCCAACGAGCTCTTGAACTTCAACTCGTAATCCGATGCGGTCGATCGTAGGGGCTTTCCCTTTGTTATTATTGGGGGGATTAGTTCGACTCCCAATTTGAATGGTCATTTGGGAGCGATTCAACGGTCCCAAATGCTCCTTAACAGGTGTTTTACCTCGATCTTCAGGGAGAGGACCAAGGCTGTCTTTCAGAAGAACTCTGAATTTGGTGAGATCCACGCTACCATATGGCTTCGTCGGAGGTACGGGGATAGGGGAAACAGGATCTGAAGTTGACGAAGGCCGAATGGTAACTTCATCCACTTTTGCCTTAGGCGCTGACTTCGCCTTCGGCCTCCACACTTGTTTATGTTTGGGTGATTTTTTAATTGCCTCTTCCTTCTGTATTTCTTGCGCTTTTCACACAAGAACGCGGGCATGTGTAAGTAATGTGTGGCGCTTCTGGATTCGCTCCTCAAAAGTAGAGTGGGTCCTTCTGACGCGGACTCATTCATCCTTCTCTACTTTGGAGGAGGGGTTGTTTGATCGTCGTTATTGCTCTTGGCGCTTCCTGGATTTTAGATCCCTATCATAACAGATCTCATCCATTGGCTCCAAAGTCTTAGCCAGTTAACGCACAAGGCATTAGCGTTGCCTTTGGCGTACTCTTTTTGATAGAGTCGGCACGCTTTCCACAGCTATCTTTTAGGTAGTGGGGAGGCCCAGATCTACAGCTTCGACTTTGTTGGACGTTGAAGGGACGTAACAAGGTGTAAGTGCAGTGGCGGTGAGTGGATCTTGGATCTTCGAGCCCGAAGTCCGATGAGTGTTCCTGGAAGAGGAGGCCTTTCTGCGCCTACGAGGAGAGGCAGATCTAGAGGAGGAGGAAGAGAGATACTCTTCAAACTTCTGCTGGTCGAATTCATATTTGACCTCTTCGTTCATCGGGATCTGTTAGACCCTAGGGGGGGTGATTAGGGTCTTATGCTAATCTAATCCGATTTTATGCCATATAAAACTAATTCAAATATTATTCTTGCAAGATAGATATACAATATGATATGAGCAAGAATATGCAATATGAACAAAGAGATATATCCTAGCAAAGAGGTATATAATGAAATATATGCAAGGATATATAAACTAATGCAATGGTGAAATAAACATAAACTAGATAGTGGGTTAAATAAACAAAAAGCAATACACAATGGCGATACAAGATATGAACAAGAAAATAAGTGCGCCAATGCAATCTCAAACAAATGTTCACGGAGTTCGGTCCCCATGACCTACGTCTCCGCTCCTCACCTCGAGGAAATCTCCACTATCACAATCGGGTTTTTTACGCTTACCCGAATAACGTTTACACCTCACAATGTCGGTTTTTAACGCTCACCGATCAACGTTCACACCTCACACTCTCATTCGGTTTTCTAGCTCACCGAAAACTTTACAACAACACACTCGGTTTTCTAGCTCACCGAAAACCTTACAATCTCATAATATAACAAAAGTTGTTCTCTATAATGGATAAGAACTCAATTAAGCACAACTCAATGTTACAATCCCACAACCCAAATTATACTATGAATGTAAATACAATAAGCTCAAGTGGGTGTGTATAAACAATGAGTGAAATCAAATCTAAACTCAATATAAAACTAGCTTTAATAAAATAATAATCAAACAAATAGATATAAAGCTAGAAATAGAGTTTAGAAAACTTCTCAATAGATCAAGAGATAGAGAGAGAATAGTTGGATGTTCAAACTCCAATAGATGATCTCCTCAAGCTCCTGTAGAATTGATTTTACAAACTCAAACTCTCAAATGCTTAAAAGCTTTTTAAACAAACACTAAACAAAACTTAAACCCTTGTTAAAACTTTGTTAAAATATTTTCTTGTAGTTATCTAAAATAGTTATGGCAAAGGGGTATATATAGGCTTGAAGAAAACAACTAAAAAACCTCAAAAACTCATTAAAAACAAAAAAAATAGATGTTACCATTACTGTTCAATGGTTGACTGCTACAGTAATGGCTGTCGATCATACTGTAGCAAGGTCGACCGCACTGTTCACGGATAGTTTCTGTTTTTTAGAGATTCTGGAATTTTGCATATCTGACTTTGTAAAATTAATTAAAAATAGTAAATCAACTCCAAAAATCATGAAATTTTTATGAAAGGTTCTAGACATGTCGATAAACATGTTAGAGAAATAATTTATGAAATATCGCTTCCCAGTTGAGAGAAATAAATATTTGAACACAGATATATAGTTCTGAAAAAACTGCTGAAAACTCGGTTTTGTAAATTCAATTAAAAATAACAAAACAACTCCAAAATTAGTATAACTTAGGAAAATATTTATATATATGAGTATAAACATGTAAATGAAGAAAATTTTCAAATCGCATTTTCTAATTGTGAAAACGCATCAGTTTTTTAAAAATATGCACGAACATGAGCTTATTAAAAACTTGATTTTGTAAATTCAAATAAACATAACAAATTAATTCCAAAATTGATAAAACTTTGAGAAACATTTATAAACTTGAAATTGAACATGTTAGAAAAAGAATTTCTCAAATTGAGTTTCCTATTTGTGAAAACTCATGTATTTTGCAAGTGTGTCCAAAACATGAAAATATGATATACATGAAATTTGATGTTTTGACATAAATAATATTTTGAAACCCTATAAAATGATTTTATAGACTTAATGAAATATGTATACAATGATTGTTAAGTCCATAACCAAAACTTGTATATATATATAACTATATATATAAAAACCAAATATGTGTGTATATATGATTGAGCTTAAAGTACTAACACACATAATATAAAACCTAAACTAAATATACCCAAGCTTGATAGATCTTCGATGTAGCTCAACTTGGTACACTTGTGGATGAATCTAGAACTTGGATCTTTAATTTGAATTGCATAGGCTTCACTCCATAATTCCGCCAACCTCCATTTGATATGATCGTGAATGCTCGATTCCATCCATCCTCCAACATATTATTTTCCTAAAATAAATATAAAACACAAACACTAGACAAATAATATTAGATGTAAATTATTTGTAAATCATCATCAAAACAAGAAGACCAATAATCTCCCCCTTTTTGATGATGATAAACAATTTACAAAAATGATATATTTATGAAAGGAAATGAATATACAAAGTATAATATATCATGCATATAAACAAGAAAGAATATGCTCACAATATTTCTTCCCCTTTGACAACATCAAAAAGAGGAAAACCGTAAAGAATGAAGAGAACGAAAGCTCCCCCTATCAATATGCATGGGTGAGTATAAAAAATATATATATATGGGGATTGCTCCCCCTATCAAAATACCATATGGAGTATATGCAATAAAGACCAAGGCAAAAACATAGACGTCATGTATAAAAAGATTTATGAAATCAAAAGAAAGAGAAACATGATAATCATGAAAAAAAGTTTTCAAATGAAAATAAATCAACCAAATGAAATCATAAATCAAATTAAATTCATAAACACAAATTTTTCAAAACTAAGAAATAAAAAATAAAAACATTAAAAAATCTTGGTTTAAAAAAATCAAAATGGTTTTGGCACCCAAACAATAAAAACATTAAAAAATCTTGGTTTAAAAAAATCAAAATGGTTTTGGCACCCAAACACTATTGGTGCCGAAAAATTTAGGGACATGACCCCTAGGCACCCAAACACTATTGGTGCCGAAAAATTTAGGGACATGACCCCTATCATTTAAGCTCAAAGCCCTAGAGTTATGAACCCTCTTAGGTGCATGTGGTGTACGAACACGGTCATAACAAAAATTACTTAAATAACCCTTCCGATTGCAATAAGTACAATGGAAAGGAAGCATTTGCTTATGTTGACCAAACGGTTGTGCACGGGAAACATTAGAAACATTTACAAACATGAATGGTCTTTTAAAATTATTTTGCAAATGTGAAACTCTCTTTAAATCAAAACAAAATTTGGCCAAATGACCAAATCGACCACAAAACTCACATTTGTACATATGGGCATATTTATGATGATCTATATATGTGTGTACATGTGAGCGTGATGATGAAGCTTGATGGGATGCACAAACATGATTAAGCTTGATGGGTTTTTGTGCATTATAACAAAATCTAGCAAGGTAGCCTTTATGACCGCAATTAGTGCATTTATAGACTTTGTTATACATGTGTGCATAGTGTGTAGGTTTCTTAGAAGAGTTTGCATTAGACTTTGCACACAAGTCCATAAGCTTGTTTGATTATCAATGCATGTGTTTAAGGTTGAATCTAAATAAGATATGTAGTTTTTCACATGATTTAACTCATCATTAGATACAACATCATTGATAATAGAAGTAGAGCATGCATGGTTATTCTTAAAAGAATCAAATTCATTTCTAATGTATTCTACTTCTAACATAGCATTATCTTTCTCATGAGTTAACTTACCAAAGTTTAAAATTAAAGAATCATGATCCAATTTTATTTTTTCATTATTTTCTTTAAGGTTCATATTCTCATTAGAAATAGTATCAAACTTAGAAGCTAAAGACTCATGATCGGATTTCAAATTAACATGCTTGTTTTGTAAATCAATAAAATCATTTAGTAATTTCTTGTAGGCATACAATAATCTTTCACTAGCACAAGTAAGTTCATCATTAGGTAAATCATTAATAGATTCGAAATCGCAAACCTCACTAGGGCTATCGCCTAGTGCTCGTGTGCATGAAGCTCCTTTTGAACTTGAAGCGGGATCCTCCAAAGCTTGTCGGATCGCCTCCAAGTCCCCTTGATGTGCTTCAATAAGTTTCCATAAGGTGTAAGCACTATCAAAATAAATAAACTTGTTAGACATAGATGAATTAAGAGCATTTAGTAATTATTCTAACAAAATCTTGTTCATTGTAAACATCCTTTTATCATATTTGCTCCACTTGGATTTCTCCAACATGGGCACAATATAAGCACAATCAATGACTTACCATAAATCGATATTTTTAGATTGAACAAATATTTTGAATCTAAAACACCATTGAGCATAGGGGAAAACATTGAATTTAGGAGCAATACTATAATCATAGCCTAAACAAGATTCATCATTCATATCCAAAATTTATAAAAATATGCAAGCAAGATACAAATGCAATCAAAACAAGATTAACACAAGTAAGATAACTTGGATCTTTAACTCAAGGTGATTAGACCTTAAATCAAAGAGCACCAAGCTCTGATACCAATTGTTAGACCCTAGAGGGGGGTGTGATTAGGGTCTTATGCCAATCTAATCCGATTTTATATGCTAATCTAATCCGATTTTATGCTAAATAAAACTAATTCAAATATTATTCTTGCAAGATAGATATACAATATGATATGAGTAAGAATATGTAATATGAACAAAGGGATATATCCTAGCAAAGAGGTATATGATGAAATATATGCAAGGATATATAAACTAATGCAATGGTGAAATAAACATAAACTAGATAGTGGGTTAAATAAACAAAGAGCAATACACAATGGCGATATAAGATATGAACATGAAAATAAGTGCGCCAATACAATCTCAAACAAATGATATGTTCACGGAGTTCGGTCCCCACGACCTACATCTTCGCTCTTCACCTCGAGGAGATCTCCACTATCACAACCGAGTTTTTTACGCTTACCCGAATAATGTTTACACCTCACAATGTCGGTTTTCAACGCTCACCGATCAACGTTCACACCTCACACTCTCACTCGATTTTCTAGCTCACCAAAAACTTTACAACAACACACTTGGTTTTCTAGCTCACCGAAAACCTTACAATATAACAAAAGTTATTCTCTACAATGGATGAGAACTCAATTAAGCACAACTCAATGTTACAATCCCACAACCCAAATTATACTATGAATGTAAATACAATAAGCTCAAGTGGGTGTGTATAAACAATGAGTGAAATCAAATCTAAACTCAATATAAAACTAGCTTTAATAAAATGATAATTAAACAAATAGATATAAAGCTAGAAATAGAGTTTAGAAAACTTCTCAATAGATCAAGAGATAGAGAGAGAATAGTTTGATGCTCAAACTCCAATAGATGATCTCCTCAAGCTCTTGTAGAATTGATTTTACAAACTCAAACTCTCAAATGCTTAAAAGTTTTTTAAACAAACACTAAACAAAACTTAAACCCTTGTTAAAACTTTGTTAAAATATTTTCTTGTAGTTATCTAAAATAGTTATGACAAAGGGGTATATATAGGCTTGAAGAAAACAACTAAAAAAACCTCAAAACCCATTAAAAAACAAAAAAACAAATGTTACTGTTACTGTGCAATGGTCGACCACTACAGTAATGATGGTCGACCATACTGTAGCACGGTCGACCGCACTGTTCACGGATAGTTTCTGTTTTTGACAGATTCTGGAATTTTACGTATCTAACTTTATAAAATTAATTAAAAATAATAAATCAACTCCACAAATCATAAAATTTTTAGGGAATGTTCTAGACATGTAGATAAACATGTTAGAGAAAGAATTTCTGAAATATCGCTTCCTAGTTGAGAGAAATAAATATTTAATATAGTTTCTGAAAAAACTACTGAAAACTCGGTTTTGTAAATTCAATTAAAAATAACAAAACAACTCCAAAATTAGTAAAACTTAGGGAAATGTTTATATATATGAGTATAAACATGTAAATGAATAAAATTTTCAAATCGCATTTCCCAATTATGAAAACGTATTAGTTTTTCAAAAACATGCACGAACATGTGCACGAACATGAGCTTATTAAAAACTTGATTTTGTAAATTCAAATAAACATAACAAATTAATTCTAAAATTAATAAAACTTTGAGAAACATTTATAAACATGAAATTGAACATGTTAGAAAAAGAATTTCTCAAATTGAGTTTCCCATTTGTGAAAACTCATGTATTTTGCAAGTGTGTCCAAAACATGAAAATGTGATATACATGAAATTTGATGTTTTGACATAAACAATGTTTTGAAACCCTATGAAATGACTTTATAGACTTAATAAAATATGTATACAATGATTGTTAAGGTCATAACCAAAACTTGTGTATATATATAACTATATATATAAAAACCAAATATGTGTGTGTATATATGATTGAGCTTAAAGTACTAACACACATAATATAAAACCTAAACTAAATATACCCAAGCTTGATAGATCTTCGATGTAGCTCAACTTGGTACACTTATGGATGAAGCTAGAACTTGGATCTTCAATTTGAATTGCATAGGCTTCACTCCACAATTCCGCCAACCTCCATTTGATATGATCGTGAACGCTCGATTCCATCCATCCTCGAACATATTATTTGCCTAGAATAAATATAAAACACAAATACTAGACAAACAATATTAGATATAAATTGTTTGTAAATCATCATCAAAATAAGAAGGCTAACAGGATCTTGATCGTCGGTTGCGTCACGACAGCCTCGGCAGAGGCTGTTGGCTCCCACTGTAGTCGCCAGTTTGTTTTCATCAAAAGTCGCCTTCATTATCAATTTTATTATAACTTTAATCATTTACAACGAATTCAAATAATGAAAATAAAAATTACAACTCTCTTGAAAATAAACATAAAAACCGTTTATCGGCTCTTGCTTGTGTGGGTTCTTGGCCAATGATGGGGACGTTGATATCCATGGACTACCAAACGATCAGATCAGATCCGAAGCTTTGTTGATTCATGAAGGAATCAAGAAACCGAAGTAATTATCTCAGCAACAGCGAGATAATTACTCTTCTCGAGATCACCACAACGGGGCAATCTCAAGGATAAGGAACGGGAACTGCAGATATAAAGAACTCTTCTTCTTCGTATTAAAGAACTCGCTCTGATATCCTCCTCGATTCTGAAATTCACACTCCTTTAGTCTTCAGTTTGGCAGGGCTTTGTCAACTCTAGAGAATTCTAGATCTGGAAAAATAAAGGCCCTGGGCTATATTTATAGGCTTAGGGCCCCCTGTTTTTGGATAAGAACGATCGATTCGATCTTATCTTCAGTTATAACCACTTAACCACGTTCTTGGATAATATTCTATCAGTTGAAATAAATCCAGGCGGTTAACGATCGAAAAACAGCTTTAAACTGCCAAAATTTAGTTTTTCGGGTCTGCGGACTGTAGGCATCGAAAATTGCCTAAAGGTCTCCACGAACGGTTCAGTGTTAAAGAACGACGATGAACGTCACTATCCGATCCACATGAGCCTAATCGACGTCGACGAACGACTGAAGTGAGTCGGCGAGCTACGTGAGCGGATAGGGTTTCGGAACAACCAAGACTCGGACCAATCGGGAACCCGGCACTGTCCACAAATAGGACAACGCCCTTCATGCCTCGGCCACTCTACAGATAATCCAATCACCAGAATGGATCGAACTCTTCGCCAAGCACCCAACGCATTTGAAATCAATCAAATCCGAATCCGGACGAAGAATCTACAGGGAAACCAACAAAACACCTCAAATGGAGTCTCGGCAAGCTCGAAACACCCGAGGGGTGTCTTGGCAAAACCAAGACACCCCAGGGGTGTCCGCACCCCCTAATGGTCCCCTAGACCCCTTACCTACTCCTAAACACTATAAATAGACCCCTTGGGTCCTCATTCAAAGGGCTGGAATTCTTTTGTCTTGGAGCAAGGCTAGAGAGAGAGGGGGAGGATTTTTGGAGAGCTTGGCGAAGCCCTGCTGCAGTGAAGAGTGCCCGTGTGCTTCAACAAGAGGAGGAGAGGTCTTGATCAGAGCCTTCATCACCCGTCCGAGCCTTAGTATTAGCCTTTAGCGTTAATACTAAGAAGAGCTAATACCTCGCTTTAGCCGAGGTATACGCTTATAGCTTCTATATCCCTCCGCGGATAGGCGAAGCTCTGTCCGATTTATCCGGATCAGAAAGTTTCTAGATCTCACGCGGATCAACGAAACTCTGTCCGATTTATCCGGACCAGATCTGAGTGCCCCGGTGGTCCACGGATATCAACATCCCGGATATCAACATCCCCGTCACAGGCCAAAGACCCACGCAAGCAAGAGATGACAAACAGCTCTTGCGTTTGTTTGAAAGGAGTTGCATTTCTTTTGTTTTCATTGTGTACCGGTCTTATAAAAAGGCTATCTTTTTGTTTCATTGTAACGATTGAAGTTGTAATGAATGCAGCAATGAATACAGCAACTTTTTCCGCAAACAAGACACCAAGGTCTAAACTTGGGGAATTTTATCCCAAAGCCTAAGAATGGATAAGTCATCGCCTAATACGCGGTGCGGGGTACCTTTTCCCTATAAGAAATGGTGAAGTCTATGTATTCAAAGTCATAGCATCAAGTCTAAGAAAAGCGATTTTCTTAGCACAACGTTACATGTGAGACGGGTTTAATAATTCACATGCTAGTCCGATTTCAAACGGTAATCGGTAAAGACATATCAAACCCGTTGATGGCTGGGGGTTTGCCAAAAATCCTGTAAGACGTCCCCGTGTCGTCCAACGTGGTCGAGATCGCAGATCCGGACTCCTCCTCTGCACTTGCACCACGTGACGTCCCCGCGTCGTCCAACGTGGTTGAGATCGCAGATCCGGACTCCTCTTCCGCCGAGGAGATGACTTCTGAAGACGCTCCGGCATTATCAAAGAGAGCACGACAAAGACAGCGTCAACGTCTTGCTCGACAACTGGCCGAGGCTTTGGAGCTAATGGATGGGATCCGCTATAACGTAGATCTAAAATCCAGGCAACGCCAGGAGCAACCACGGCAACCAACCAGCCCCTCCTCCGAAGCAGAAACAAACAAATGGGTTCATGTCAAAAGAACCCGTTCTACTCTCGAGGAGCGAATCCAGAAGCGCCGCGCCTTGCGTGCGCATGCCCGAGCCCTGGTCCAAAAAGCACGAGAAATGCTAAAGGGAGAGGCCGTTAAGAGATCGCCGAAATCCGAACGAGTTTGGATGCCGAAGGCCAAAACAACGCCTGAGGTAAAAGCAGGTAATATTGCTCTCCAACCTTCATCAATTTCAGATCCCGAACCTCTGGAAAAGCCCCACCGCAGCGCGGATTTCCCCAAGTTCAAGAATCCTCCGAAGGATCGTATCGGTGCTCTACCCGAGAATCGAGGAAAAGCACTTGTCAAAGGGAGCTGGAGATCGCTGAAGGAGTTTCAAGCCAACACCCAGACCGGGAGTCGTACACGACCTCTTAACAAATTGATTGCTGCGACGACCCACTTGGCGGTGCATGCAGAAAATCAGGAGCCCGTTAAAGTTTCACCCTCACGGAGGTGTGAGTCCAAACGTGTGACTCCTGTAAAGGCCAACAAGGCAACGTCTACTCAGAAGAAGATGCGTCGGACAGTCACAAAGGAGTGATTCCAAACGTGCGACTCTTGCAGAGGCCAATAAGGCAGTGTTTACTCAGAAGAAGACGCGTCGGACAGACGAACGCGTTATACCTGAGAACCCCTGTGAGCAGCCGATAGGTTACTCCGACTGCAGCGTCGATGAGTTGTACTATCAGGCTGGGGGTGCGAATGAGTCTCGAAAGAGCAACACCCGGGAAGCGGATTCTCACTGTCCGTGTACCAAATTTATCAGGGCAGTATTATCAACCTGTAGCTGCCCCAAGACCGCTCCGCAGAGGGTCTCGATATTCGAGGGAATTTCCGATGGAATGATGAAGCCCAAATCAAGGCATTCCCACCAAAGAGGATCGGCTGCTCAAGATGATGAACTCCTAGAAGTTACCATCAACATGGTCAACAAAGGAAATTCAGCTAGAAGCCGTCGGATATAACAACGACCATAGAGTCCATGAAGGAGTCCATTCCGATGATGAGTTCTCAGATTCTCATTCCGCGCTCGCCTCCGACGACACAACGTCTAGCATAGGGCAAGCTCGAGAGGTGTGCATGGCCAACACCGAACAGATAACCAAAATCATCGAAGAGGCCCTAGCTAAGCAGAAGGAAATCTTCAAGTTCGAAATGGAAATGGCTATGCAAGAAATGAGACAAATGCACGACCAACAAATCCGAGCTTTGTCGAACCGGCTAGTCGAGTCCAACCGTCGCACCCAGAACGCCGCAGTTGATAGCAATCCAAAGGTGGACGAAATCATCATGGCCGACGCACCACCCAAGAATACTGGGGGTGGCCCCACTAAAAATAACAACACTGGGGGTGGACCCACCAGTAGTGACAACACTGGGGGTGGCCGTATGATTCCTCTCGAAACTTATCCAAAACAGGATATGGGTGAGGCCGAAAAGATAAAGGAGCTCGAAAGAAAAATCGAAGCCCTAATGTTTGTTCGGGAGGTGAAGAGGACCGGCATTCCGTGTCCTTACCCGAGAAAATGGGATTCGATCCCGTATCCGGCGAAGTTCAACCTGATCAACTTCACGCCGTTCAACGGAAAAGGCTCGCCCACTCAACATCTGATCTACTTCAAGTCTCACTATTTATCAGGGCAGTATTATCAACCTGTAGCTGCCCCAAGACCGCTCCGCAGAGGGTCTCGATATTCGAGGGAATTTCCGATGGAATGATGAAGCCCAAATCAAGGCATTCCCACCAAAGAGGATCGGTTGATCGAGATGATGAACTCCTAGAAGTTACCATCAACATGGTCAACAAGGGAAATCCCCAATCATTTCAAGTGGTTCCGACCCTAACTTCTCTCCAGGAAGCAGGGTCAATTCGGGAATAGCTCAGCTTCAGCTAGAAGCCGTCGGATATAACAACGACCATAGAGTCCATGAAGGAGTCCATTCCGATGATGAGTTCTCAGATTCTCATTCCGCGCTCGCCTCTGACGACACAACGTCTAGCATAGGACAAGCTCGAGAGGTGCTCATGGTCAATACAGATCAGATAGCCAAAATCATTGAAGAGGCCCTGGCTAGGCAGAAGGAAATCTTCAAGATCGAAATGGGAATGGCTATGCAGGAGATGAAGCAAATGCACGACCAACAAATCCGTGCTTTGTCAAACCGGCTAGTCGAGTCCAACCGTCGCACCCAGAACGCCGCAGTTGATAGCAATCCAAAGGTGGACGAAATCATCATGGCCGACGCACCACCCAAGAATACTGGGGGTGGCCCCACTAAAAATAACAACGCTAGGGGTGGACCCACCAGTAGTGACAACACTGGGGGTGGCCGTATGATTCCTCTCGAAACTTATCCAAAACAGGATATGGGTGAGGCCGAAAAGATAAAGGAGCTCGAAAGAAAAATCGAAGCCCTGATGTCTGCTCGAGAGGTGAAGAGGACCGGCATTCCGTGTCCTTACCTGAGAAAGTGGGATTCGATCCCGTATCCGGCGAAGTTCAACCTGATCAACTTCACGCCGTTCGGCGGGAAGGGCTCCCCCACTCAGCATCTGATCTACTTCAAGTCCCACTTGGGGGTGATCTCTGGCAACGAGCCTTTGATGGTTCGGTCATTCGTTGGCACCCTTCGCGGGCCCGCCTTCGATTGGTACCGCCGTCTCAAGCCCGGAAGCATCAACAGCTGGGAGGACTTGGAAGGCATGTTTCTCGCCCATTTCTTCGATGATGACACCGAGGTGTCGATCAGGACACTCTTCGACGAGAAACAAAAAGGCGGAGAGTCGGTGGATACCTTCATCAAACGCTTCCGCAATCAGGCAATGAACTGCAGGGATCCCGTCACGGAGGAATTCCTCTTGCAGACTTGTCAGAACAACTTGTCCATTAACATCTTGGACGTGATGGGAATAGAGCCGCTCAATACCTGGAAAGAGTTGAAGGCTCGAGGAGAACAGGCTGAACGCTTCATCAGAAGGCGAAAGGTCGAGAGAAACCAACCGATGGTTAACCCTCTGGATTCGGATCTCGTACCTCATGATGAAGAGGACGTACCTGCAACGGTTATTGACGATGATCAAACGTCACAACAGCAGTCCTGGGAACAACAGGAGAATTCAGACGAGGAGCTCCAAAACGAGTACTCGTTCAAAGACGAAGACGTTCCAGCTATTTTCGAGACCCTTCTCGAAAACAACAAAATCAAACTCCCGCCCATCACGCATCAAGAGGAAGATGGCGATTCTGCGGATCCAACGTACTGCGAGTACCACAGAAGGATCCTCCACCCCACCAAGGAATGCTTTGCTCTCAAGAATAGCATCCAGACCTTGGTTGAAGCCGGCGTTATAACGCTAGGGTAAGCCGATTGAAAACGGCAAGACTCCGACAAGTATAAGAGTATAAACTGCTCCTTAAATACTCCAAAGAGTACAAGAGTATAAACTGTTCCTCAATACTCCAAAGAGTACAAGAGTATAAACTGTTCCTCAATACTCCAAAGAGTACAAGAGTATAAACTGTTCCTCAATACTCCAAAGAGTACAAGAGTATAAACTGTTCCTCAATACTCCAAAGAGTACAAGAGTATAAACTGTTCCTCAATACTCCAAAGAGTACAAGAGTATAAACTGTTCCTCAATACTCCAAAGAGTACAAGAGTATAAACTGTTCCTCAATACTCCAAAGAGTACAAGAGTATAAACTGTTCCTCAATACTCCAAAGAGTACAAGAGTATAAACTGTTCCTCAATACTCCAAAGAGTACAAGAGTATAAACTGTTCCTCAATACTCCAAAGAGTACAAGAGTATAAACTGTTCCTCAATACTCCAAAGAGTACAAGAGTATAAACTGTTCCTCAATACTCCAAAGAGTACAAGAGTATAAACTGTTCCTCAATACTCCAAAGAGTACAAGAGTATAAACTGTTCCTCAATACTCCAAAGAGTACAAGAGTATAAACTGTTCCTCAATACTCCAAAGAGTACAAGAGTATAAACTGTTCCTCAATACTCCAAAGAGTACAAGAGTATAAACTGTTCCTCAATACTCCAAAGAGTACAAGAGTATAAACTGTTCCTCAATACTCCAAAGAGTACAAGAGTATAAACTGTTCCTCAATACTCCAAAGAGTACAAGAGTATAAACTGTTCCTCAATACTCCAAAGAGTACAAGAGTATAAACTGTTCCTCAATACTCCAAAGAGTACAAGAGTATAAACTGTTCCTCAATACTCCAAAGAGTACAAGAGTATAAACTGTTCCTCAATACTCCAAAGATAGCATTAAGTCTAAGAGAAGCAATTCTCTTAGCACAACGTTACATGTGAAACGGGTTTTTATGATTCACATGCTAGCCCGATTCAAACGGTAATCGGTAAAGGCACGTCAAACCCGTTAATGGCTGGGGGGTTGCCAAAAAATCCCAAAGCCTATGTCTAACACACATGGCCGGTTAGTCTTTGACCGTAAAAAGGACAAAAGACCACATATTCAACATTGTGGCAGGTTGTTATTAATAACACCATAATCCGTGCCTCACACGCACGGGGAATTTTATCCTGAATCCTAAGTATCCCGAAGCCTAAGTAGGGATAAGTCAACGTCTAATACACGTTGCCG
Source organism: Asparagus officinalis (assembly GCF_001876935.1). Lineage (NCBI taxonomy): Eukaryota > Viridiplantae > Streptophyta > Magnoliopsida > Asparagales > Asparagaceae > Asparagus > Asparagus officinalis. The sequence goes on along the minus strand of NC_033803.1, from coordinate 49,874,604 downwards.
GGTAGCCTATTCCCGTAACAATGGCGAAGTCTACGTATTCAAAGTCGTAGCACCAAGTCTAAGGGAGTTCATTCCTTTAGCCCAACGTCACATGCGGAACGGATTTAGACAATCCACATGTAAGCCCGACTCAAACGGTAGTCGGTAAAAGCTAATCAAATCCGTTGAAGGCTGGGGGGTAGCCAAAAATCCTAAAGTCAACACCTAACACGTGTCGCCGGGTAGCCTATTCCCGTAACAATGGCGAAGTATATGTATTCAAGATCATAGCGTTAAGTCTAAGAGAAGCAATTCTCTTAGCACAACGTTACATGTGAAACTCAAATCCGTTGATGGCTGGGGATTTGCCAAAAATTCTATAACTGCGAGTCATTGACGCATCAACTCCATTAGTTGGTCTCGTGACTTGAGCATCCAACAACTTCAGAACAAGATCCACACATGCAGATGAATCAGCTTTAACAGTTGGTCCTGCAGCCCCGACACCTGGGACCGCTTTGCTCCAATACCTTAAGAGCTTAAACTGTGAATACTCCAGCAAACGTACGAGTATAAACTGTGTTAATGGCGATTCGAAACCCTAAGGGTCAACGCCGGTCAACGCGTAACCCCAGGTCAACGCCAGTCAACGCGTTACAATCAGAGTCAACGTTCGACGATTTGAAACCCTAGGTCAACGCCGGTCAACGCGTACCCTAGGTCAACGCCGGTCAACGCGTTGCAACAAAAAGCCAACACACGGGGATCCGAAACCCTAAGCCAGCACAATGTGGCGGAGGTAGTTCAAAGTCAACTCAATGACACGAGCCAAACTCAATTCATCAGCTGCAGACTCGAGACTCCGACGACGGCCAAGCGATAAACGCAGTGCCGGAAGAACTTCGGCTATTCGTCAAAGCATCGGATAGACCGAAAATCGAAGGAGCCAAGAGTTGAAGCTAACTACAGGTCCTGATGCCGACTGAAGGCTAGACCAATCACATCCAAAGTATTCCAACCTCTTCTATAAAAGAAACGAGTCAGGAACACTTTGGAGGGGGTATCTGTAGGCATCGAAAATTGCCTATAGGTCTCCACGAACGGTTCAGTGATAAAGAGCTACGATGAACATCACTATCCAAAAGGACAATGCCCTCCGTGCCTCGACCACTCTAAAGACAATCCAACCATCAGAGCGGATCGAACTCTTCGTCACGCATCCAACGCACCCGGAATCACTCAAATCCGAGTTCGGACGAAGAATCTACGGGGAAACCAACGAAATACACCTAAACGGAGTCCCGGCATGTCGAAATACCCCGGGGGTGTCTAGGAAAAGCCTAGACACCCCAGGGGTGTCTCGGCCAAGCCGAGACACCCCAAGGGTGTCTCGGCCATGGCCGAGACACCAGGGGTGTCCACACCCCCTAGAGGCCTCCTAGAGCCTCTCAAACACCTATAAATAGGACCCCTTACCTTTGCTTTTGAGGGGAGGATTTTTGGAGAGCTTGGCGAAGCCCTGCTGCAGTGAAGAGTGCCCGTGTGCTTCAACAAGAGGAGGAGAGGTCTTGATCAGAGCCTTCATCACCCGTCCGAGCCTTAGTATTAGCCTTTAGCGTTAATACTAAGAAGAGCTAATACCTCGCTTTAGCCGAGGTATACGCTTATAGCTTCTAGATCTCACGCGGATCGACGAAGTTCTGCTTCTATATCCCTTCGCGGATAGACGAAGCTCTGCCCGATTTTCTCGGAGCAGATCTGATTGCCCCGGTGGTCCACGGATATCAACGTCCCCGTCACAGGCCAAAGACCCACGCAAGCAAGAGATGACAAACAGCTCTTGCGTTTGTTTGAAAGGAGTTGCATTTCTTTTGTTTTCATTGTGTACCGGTCTTATAAAAAGGCTATCTTTTTGTTTCATTGTAACGATCAAAGTTGTAATGAATGCAGCAATGAATACAGCAACTTTTTCCGCAAACACGGACACCCGTGGGTGTCTCGGCATGGCTGAGACACTCATGGGTGTCTCGGACATGGCTGAGACACCATTGGGTGTTCGGCATGTCCGAGACACCTTTGGGTGTCTCGACCTGGCCGAGACACCAAGGGGTGTCTCGGCGAGGCCCGGAACGCAATTTCACGTGCTCTATTCGTTTCCGCCGTATTTTCGTTATCCGAACTTGGAATTACATGATTCAAAGTGCATTGGAAAGACAACAAGGAGATCTACGAGCTTCCATGATTGAATCACATTTTGAGTAAACAGGACCTGAGGGGCACTTCGTCTTTTGTAAGCGACGCGCAGCTCCCGATCAGTTCGTGTTTGGTTATTCTGAAGTTCCGTTGCTTCACACGGTCCGTCAACTCACTTCATGCATTTGTCATCGTAAAATGAGCTTCTATGACTCGAATAGCAATGTTCATTATTTTCTCTCTGTCTCGAGCCGTGTGCGGGGACCTATAGGCAATTTTTGACGCCTACAATTACATTCATTCTTTATCACATTCACTCTCAATCACCTTTCATGCTTATTTACACATAATCACTCTCACTCTCTCTATATCTCCACAATCATACTCCATTCATCACTCCTAATTTTCACACACACAATATAAGAACTGATTCTAATAATTTCTTACAAACACCTTCCTCGTGGGATCGATAACTCTTTATACTATAACTTGATTGGTTGTGCACTTACAACTTTTGGACATCATTTATGCCCCATCAGAGATTTTCTATGAATCCTCGGTAAATATTGTAACATAGTCTTCTGTTCCAAGCAAGCCAACCGAAATAAGATTCCTCTTTAGTTTCGGTACATATCTGACATTCTTCAGATTCCACTAGGAGCCCTTCATCTATATCTGCATATCACCTCTTCCCACAATACTACAAGGCTCGTTATCCCTCAAGTACACTTCCCCAAAGTCCCCTGCTACATAGTTCTAAAGAAGCTTTCTATTAGCAGTGGCATGGAATGAGGCTCCCGAATTAATAACCCATGAATTAGAATCATTGTTCTTAGTAAGGATCAAGGCATCTTGCACAAGATGAGTCTTCTGCTCACTTGCATCCTTTTTTTGTTGCTTTACAGACTGAAGACATATGGCTCTCCTGGTCGCAGTTCCAATATTTTCCTTTGATAGACCTCACTTTCGAGTTCAACATCTTCTTCTTCGACTTTGATCGATTGCTATTCTGGTTACCCTTATTTCGGTTTCAGCCTCTCTGTTCGAGATTTAGGGCTGAACCTGAACCCTCTGATTCATGCGATTTTTTTCTAACCTCCTCGTATAGAATTATACTAACAAGCTCGCTCAGCTTCAACTTCTCCTTTCCTACCGAGTTATCGATTGCGGTCACGCAACCTGCTCAATTATATGGCAACTGCGATAGTATCAATAGGGCATGCACTTCATCATCAAACGTAATATCGACTGAGATGAGTTGATCAATAATCGTGTTGAATTCGTTGAGATGTAACGTGAAGGAACATCCTTCTTCCATCTTGAGGTTGAAGAGATTTTTGACGATATGCACCTTGTTTATAGCTGACGATTGCTCGTACATCTTTGCGAGCGCTTCCATAAGTCCCACTATTGTCTTCTCCTTCAATATATTATGGGTGACATATTTGGCGAGTGATAATCGGATCTGCCCTAGAGCCTTTCGATCCAATATTTCTCAGTCCTCGTCGGTTCATCATTCTTCTTTCCCTTCACTTTACCTATCAACGGATGGTAAAGATCCTTCTGGTACAGATAGTCCTCTATCTGTAACTTCCAGTAGGTGAAGTCTGATCCGTCAAACTTCTCAATCTTTAATTTGCTTTTTTCTGTCATTGCTTTCACACAGATCTAATTCGAACGAAGCTCTGATACCAGTTGTTGGGGAGGATTCATCCTATCGACAACTTGTCAAATGAACCCTCTCACGGAACGTGCCCTCCGGATCTTGTGTTGAAAAAAGGCAAGAAGAAATCACAGCAAATAAAAGAAAACTTTACAAGAAAAAAATAGAAGAGAGAACACTAAAATTTTAACGAGGTTCAACAACTTGCCTATGTCCTCGAAAGCCACACTAGAAAATTCTTTAATTATTTAAGAAGATTACAAAGTTTGTAAAAAGATGATCTCAATCTCCCTGAGATCTCTCTGTCAAAGAGCGTTCTTAAAAAAATCGCTCAGGAAAAAATGCATGAAAAAATGGCGGTCAGGGTTCCCTATTTATAGGGAAACTCTAGGTCAAAACAGATTAGGAATCTATTTTGACCGTGAAGTTCGCCTGTCTGCGAAGCTCGCCTGTCAGTGAAGCTCGTTTGTATGACTTATGTTTTCCTGAACATAGTCTAGCTCTCCTGAACTGCTTCGCCTGCACTTGGAGCTCGCATGTACTTGGAGCTCACATGCACTTGGAGTTCGCTTGAACCTCCAAAGCTCGTCTGATCTTCCAAGTTCACCTAAACTTCCAAAGGTCGCCTGAACTTCGCTTCGAGCTTCGCCTGAACTTCCAAGTTCTCCTGAACTATCAAGTTCGCCTTCACTGCAAGTTCGCCTAAACTACAAGGTTGCCTGCATGCCAAGTTCACCTGAACTAAGGACTTAGAGAAATTTCTGCTTGTTCCGAGGTTTGGATCTACACACCCGAAACCAACATTAACACCGTTAGGTGCATGGGAATTTTGAAAGCGTAGGGGTTTGTGTGAAGCACCCTAAAGCTCAAGATATTTTCATGCGAAAAGACTAAAGTTCTCCTGGGTTTTGTTAAATTAACGAATTAATACACAACATTTTGAATTTTGTATAAATAATACTTTGATAACACAAAACTATATCTTTAATTTAACAAACTTAATGAAAAATAATTTAATGAGTTCTGAAAAAATTATTCTTTTAATGGAAAATAACTATTACTATTATTTAAGAAAAGCCCTTTTTTGGTATTCTATCTCTATAGTGAGTCACAAATTAAAATAATTCCATGAAATCTCCTCATAATTTACATATATGATAATCATATTTTATTATAATTTTATACCCTTATTATCTATTTTTTATGAATAAATATACCACTAATAATTATTTTTTATCTTTTAATTACAGGTTAATAAAGAATAAATTTCAAACTCTCATCTCTCAACAAAGGCTCATTGATTTAACACCAAAACCCAAAGTCAAAAGCAAAAGAATGAAGCCCATGAAGCCAAATAATTTCTTTCAATATTTAATGAAGTATTAAAGCCCAAAATGTCAAGAAAATGTCCAAAAATCCAAGCCCAAAAGCCCAAGAAAAATAAATATACCATCAATGAACAAATGAAGAAGTTTTGTGAAAAAGGAAACAAATCATGCAATCTGGATATCTCGGTAATGTTTGGTATTTTGGCCATATCTCTCTCGTATCAACTCGGAATTGGCTGAATAAACATTCTCTAGAAAGCTAAGAACGAGATCTATAACTTTTGTATTTATGACATCTCTGAAGAACGAGATCTATAACTTTTGTATTTATGACATCTCTGAAATCGGAACATATCATAGACAAATATTCGTACAAAGAAGCACAATCTGAATTTCTGTGTTGGAGAAGTAATTATGGGAAGAATTTGAAGGTTGATGAAGAATAAAGCTCAAGATCTCTTCTTTCAGCAAAAGCCCATTGAATTAATGAAGAAAACAAGCAAAAGGTCAGAGAATTCAAGCCCAAAAGCTCAAAGGCTAAAAATGATTCCTTAGGGCTTAAGTCTTCATCCAAGGGCTCTCATTCATTGTTGTTTACTATAAATAGGGGTAGAGAGTGAGAGGTTGAGGGTGTGAAAATTTTTGTAACTCTTTTTGGAGAGGATGACTACTCTTAATTGAGAAGGTCTTCTAAATTTATAACTGTAGACGGTAAAAAATACCTCTATGGGTCTACAGGAAATTTGCCTACGAGAAGAGTTCGCACGCCACGTCACATGCGGAACGGACTTAAACAATCCGCATGCTAGCCCGACTCAAACGGTGGTCGGTAAAGGCTTGTCAAATCCGTTGATGGCTGGGGATTTGCCAAAAATTCTATAACTGCGAGTCATTGACGCATCAACTCCACTAGTTGGTCTCGTGACTCGAGCACCCAACAAATTCAGGATAAAATCCACACATGCAGATGAATCAACTTTAACAGTTGGTCCTGCAACCCCAACATTCAAGACCACGATGCTCCAATACCTTAAGAGCTTAAACTGTGTATACTCCAGCAAACGTACGAGTATAAACTGTGTTAATGGCGATCCGTAAACCCTAGGGTCAACGCCGGTCAACGCGTGGATCCGCCGGCACTCGGCAAGCTGGCTAGACCCACTCGAGTACTGTACACCTACTTCACCGCCTCTCCTGACCGGAAAGGAGAAAGCGTCGTGCTCAAAGCACGCCGGGCGGTCACGCACAGTACAAGTGATCGGACAGACACTTCATCGATCTGCGAACTCATAAATGCGGTTCATTAATGCTGGTCAAATCCACTCGGATAGCAGTCGTTTGTTGCCTCACATACAAGAATGGGCCTTCCCATCGTAGGTGACAGGACATAGAGCACAATCCCTGGAATGACTGTTCATGGTATCGAGGAACGGCGAGACGTCTCTGAAGAGGATGTGGTCACATCCCACAATTCAAGGAGAAGTCAAGCTGTCCTTCTTTCATTTAAAAACCCCTTCCAGCACGATGGAAGAGAGGTCGCAAAACTTGGAGAAAAAAGAGTTGAGACCAAGCTGTTAGCAAATCCTTGCATTACAGCACTGCTGCCTAGTTCCGAGCTCCGATCGCCGACGAACCAAGCAGACCCGAACTCCATTGCCCCGAGCTTCTACTGCGAACTGAAGCTCTCCAGCAACCTCATTCAAACGGTCCAAGGGAAGCAGACTCGACCCAAGCATCGAGCGAAGCGTCCTATAGCCACCTAAAGTCCCCACACAAAAACAAAGAGGGCCTTCCCTCTGCTTCTGTTGTAAACATTTGATTTGTTAGTTTGTAATAAGCTTTCTTATAAATACAAACGAAACTCCTTTCTTCGGAAGAATCAAATTTTCACCCTACAGAAGATGGCGACCACAGTGGGAGCAGCTGTTTCATCGAGTGAAATGGTGGTGGCTCAATTTGATGAGGTTACTATCGGGACGACAGTAGAGTCCCTCGAAATCGAGTTCGACCAGGCCAAGTACGAAGAATACTTGTCCTCCTCCTCCTCGGGTGGCAATGCGTCCCGCAAACGCCACAGAGCTGTGCGCCGAGGCCGACCTCAGACGGTCAAAGCCTCCGCACCCGAGGGTTCCAACCGAGTCTCATCGGAGGAGCCCACTCCCTCGCGATCGATCAAGGCCAAGCCAGAGATCGAGCGCAAGAGGCAAGGGTCTGCCAGATGGATCGCCAAGCGGTCCACACAGACACCTACCTCGGAGGAAGCGCCGGTTCACTCCGGCACAAACCGCAATGCCACAACCCACGGTGACGTTCTCCCCGCTGGGAGAACTAACCAACAGCGACGGCAAACACCCGTCAGACAGGGGGTCCAAACCTCCATTTCTCATAATGGCCTGAACCATCACACAGGCCCGAGAAACACTAGACAGGAAGGCAAGCTGCCCGACCTCGGAAGGCCCTCCAAATCAGGAGCGTCAACCGAGGACAGCAGAGCCATCCGCTCAGGAGGACTTCGCTTCTCAGGTCATATCCCTGATGCGAACAAACCACACCGAGCATACGAGCTTACCCAAGTAGGCGAATCCTCGAAGGCTGGCGAGCCTCGCCATAATCATTTGGCGGATAAACGTAAAGGAAAGGAAATAGGCGGTTCCTCCCGAACCCGCTCTTCTAAACACGGGGTCGAAACTCGCCCACGTACTGGAATTCGCTCAAACGCGAAGACTCGCCAGTCAAGGCGAGATCGCCTGACTCCAACACCAAGGCGTTCCACCCAACACGCGCCAGAGAGAGCGCCCAAAAATCTCTCGTCAGCTCACCAGAGCGACTCTTCTGAGGCCGGGGGTTGTCACCAACCACCCGTAGAAGACCTCAGAGAATTCTTGACTCGCAAACGCACTATTCACGAGGCGAATCCTCAGTGTCATTGCGAGAGACTCATCCACACGGTCCTCGCCGACTGCCAATGCGTTGGAACGGCGAAACCTTCGGTATTTGAGAGGCTTTCTCAACAGGCCTCTCGACCGAGGCCCTCCCGTCGAAGGCGCCGTCACCAGAAGAGACGCGCTGCTGACGACCTGGAACTCTCATCCGCCACAGTCAACATGACGGATAAAGGGAAGGCGGTACTCTCCGACTCGCCAGACTCGGACTCCGTCTTAAGACCTAACACCCGGTCTGCCCGACGCCGGCAGGAAGGCATATTCCAGCGAACCCGCAGTCGCCGGGGGGTAAGTATTGGGTTTGACTATTCCGCCCTAATACCTCCCTCCTGCGGCGAAGACGAGGTTCATTCGGCGGCGGCCACATCCCAGACCTCGCGCT
>NC_033803.1:49825258-49865117 GCF_001876935.1 Asparagus officinalis | reverse complement strand
ACGCTTTCAAATTTTCTTTCCGATTTAACTCCAATACTCATTTGTTATACTTTATAGAAACATACCTCACCAATAGTCATTATGCATTGATTGAGAATTTTGTAAGGCATTCCACGAAGGTGCCAAGAACAAAAAGCGATGCTTTTAGGAAAAACTTTGTGAATAGCACCACACATAGCTTTATCTTGATCAGTGATGATTGTTACTGGTGTTATACCCAACATACATTTTAACTATTGGCTAAATAACCATATAAACGTCTCCTCCGTTTCATCGGCCAGTAACGCACACCCAAATAGAGTAGACTGTCGATGATGGTTAACGCCCGTAAAAGGTGCAAACTGCAATTTTAAATTGTTCGTTCTATATGTAACATCAAAGCAAACAACATCTCCAAATTGCAAGTAAGAAGTCCTCGACCTACCATCCATCCAAAAAACACTTCTCATCGTCCCATCATTTTCTAAATCAAGTGCGAAGTAAAATTGAGGATCAGATACCTTTTTCTCTTGAAATTGACGAACTATGTTCACGCACTCATGGCTGACGTTGTTTCTTCGTTTAAGTCTAAGTTGTGCTTAGCATTCTTGTTGAGTGAGAGAGCCTTGTTCATTGCCATGAGCAACGTCTACAACCTTACAAATGACAGAAGGCCGTAAACCTTGATTGTCAAGAGTATCTATCAACCTTTTTGTCGATTGAGCTCGATGAAGTGTCTGATGTGAGTAGTGCTTCTTTACCCTAGTTGGGGTGGTTAATGGATGACCATTATGCTTACTGTTTAACTTTCAGACCACCTATTTTTTAGTGCTTCTATCAAGTCCAATAACCATCCTTGCGTTGCATCCACATCTTGTATCGAACTTTCGAATTACATTCCGACCATCTTCTCTTTTATCTTTTAAAGATTTAAAGCCTTCTTTGTCACATACAAATATTCTAGATAGGATTGCATCTTTCTTTCTCGACCAAGCTGTGTGACCCTTGCGAACACCAAATCCCTTAAGTCTGGCGTATGCATTGTAGAAATTATAAGCTTCCTCATGAGTAGAGAACTCCATTCCGATATATGGATCAACGCTGTTTAAATTATCTTCACCATTTTCAACGCCCATAAGCTCATCACCATTCTACTCATGCTCAGATGCCTATAAAAATAGAGAAACAAAACTCATGCTAAAAGACAACTATTTTGGTATATGTCATTAGTTAGTAGTACACTATAAACAATAAGATATTATCACCTGAGGGGGAAGCCATGTTGTAGATAGTAGATCATTGTCCTGGCCTTTATCTTCTTCCATTGTTGCCTCACGTGAGAGAATTGTTGGAGTGTCTATACAAGCTATCAAATTATCACATATAAGAAGTTCAAAATCGCTCAAAAAACGTCATCAAGTTGATCTTTCAGTTTGACTAAACAATTTTATTACGATAGTTTAAACCAAATTTAAAGTTTATATCCAATTTAACAATACATGGCAAAAATAGCACTAAATTATCCGGCTCGTAGCCATAGAGTGAGTGCTGCAAACCAAGTAATGTATGAGCTGAAATTAAAAGGAAGAAGATAGATCCAAGGAATATGCATGAGGGAAGATAGAACCATCATGAAATCCACTAGATCTAACAGGAACGCCAACTAGAACTAATATGCCTTGTAATAGAACTAACATCATCTCCATTAGAGCTAACATACATCCCGGTAGCATTAACATGCATTTCAGTTAAAACTAACATGTTAATTTAGAGCTAGCTAACATGCATTTCAGTTAGAACTAACACGTTAATTTAGACCTGATGCCTTACCTCAGTGGAGGCGAGCTCGACAGCGGCGAAGTACGATGAGCCGGCGTCAACACTGAGCGGGGACGGCAAGCGCAGGCTGCGGCGATTTTGGGAGGTGGAGAGGAGGGGGGAGGTGATGGCGAGGCAGACGTCGAGGGCTTGGTCGAGCTCCGGAGGCGGCGATGAACCTGAGGGCTGAGCTCGAATGCCGTCGGAGGCGTGGCTGATGACGAGGGCTGAGCTCGATGGCGAGGAGGAGTAGACGGCGATGACCCGGCGGCGACGCTCAGCGGCGGCGATCTCGGGAGCTGGAGAGGAGGAGGGGAGGTGATGGCTAGGGCAAGGGGACGGCGGCGACGCTGAACGGGGACATCGAGGGCTTGGCCGAGCTTGGGCGGCGGCGCTTTCGGGCGGTGGTGAGGAGGAGGGGGTCGGTGATGGCGACCGAATTCGCGATCTTGAGCCGGCGGCGACGCTGATCGGGGGCGGCGAGCTCCGGCGGCGATTTCGGGCGCTGGAGAGGAGGAGGCGGGAGGTGATGGCGCGATCTGGGCGGGAGAGATGAGAGAGGGGTAGGGATTTTGGGGGGATGGGATTTTCAACGAAGGGCTCAGATCTCTCTGAGGGGTTTTGAATAAACGGCCCAGATCGCGCATCCTCAGATGACAGCCTACGGAGTCACCGGCGAGAATCACTTGACCCATATATTATAATATATATATATATATATATATAATATATTATATATATATATATATATATATATATATATATATATATATATATAATATATATATATATATATAATATTATATAATGTACATATATATATTATGTAATATATATTATGTAGATATATATATACATGTATATATATATATATATATATATATATACATGTATATATATATATACATGTATATATATATATTATATATATTATATATATATATATATATATATATATATATATATATATATATATATACATGTATATATATATATACATGTATATATATATATATACATATATATATACATATATATATACATGTATATATATTATATATACATATATATATACAATATATAATACATATATATATATATATATATATATATATATATATATATATATATATATATATATATATATATATATATATATATAATATATATATATATATATATATATATATATATATACCTATATATATATAATATTATTATATTACATATATCATAATACATATATATATATTATATATAATATATATATATATATATATATATATATATATATATATATATAATATAATAATATAATATATATATATATATATATGTATGTATGTATGTATGTATGTATATGTATGTATGTATGTACGTATGTGTAAAACCCTGTATGTTTGTTATATAGATATATGAATTATTAGTGATAAATAATTCTATTGTGGTAAATGACTTGAGGTCATGGATATACTTGATAAAAAGTTATTAGAGAAGTATGAGTGTAATTATATAGAGTTTTGTGCATTGATCGACTTAGTATGAATCTGGAAAATGTCGGCTTAGTCGACTCATGAGTCGACTTATGAGTCGACCAATGAGTCGACTTACGGGCAGATTTCCAAATTCTTTTCTTTTACGGGTTTGGTTTGGTTTTGTTTCGGGTTTGACCGCTTATATAAAATCTATTCTACCCGAAACCAACCCAAAAGACCCATCAGAATCCCATAGAAACCCTAGCCCCTCTCTTCCCTCAAACCCTAGTTCGTTTTTGGTGGTTTTTGGGGGATTTTCGGAGGATTTCAGCGGGTCTTGGCGAGGTGCAGCGAAGGGAATCATCCTCTCTCGGATTCAGGAGTTGTTATTGCATACCAGAGGCGAGTAACATCTTGCCCAGCCCTCATCCACTGTTTGTATAGTTTTCTTTGAGTTTTTATTTCGGATTTTTGAGCCTAAAACGTATTTTTGTGCATAAAAATAGATGCTTTACATTATAAGCTGCAAGATCTATATTTTTCAGTTAGTAAAAAGCTCACCAACGTTTTTGTAATGTAGATCTAGATCTGGAATTAGTTTTAAACATGGGTTTCATGAGATTTAATGTTTTAATACGTTTTTAAACATGTATAAATATGTTTAGGGTTTTAATGTAAGATATTACATGCAAATCTCTCATTTCTGTTGATAGACATGTGTTAGAATCAGAAATATGTTACTTGACAAGACGAAAAAGAACTTTAGTTTAACGTTTTTGCAGATAACCATTGTATGAAGAAAAACTAGGGATTTTTTGCTCAGTCGACTAATGAGTCGACTCATGAGTCGACTCATGAGTCGACTGATGAGTCGACTAATGAGTCGACAGACGGGAAAATTTACAGTTTTGTATTTTATTCTGGTCGACCAATGAGTCGACCAATCCTAGTCGACTTATGAGTCGACTGATGAGGAATTTTCCAGTTTCCTCGGTTTGGATCTGTTTGGGTTGTTTCAGTTTAACTAAAACTGTTTATGCTTGTTTATTGTTGTTGCGTGCTTTAATATGAACGAGGAGTCACCTCGAATAACGAGTATTAGAAATTATTGTTTAACCTGTATATTTACATATGAGATGTCATGCGGAGACGAGTTTAGGTTTGCACACCGAGACACGTGAGAAATTAGGGTATATGCATCTGTTCATATATTTCATCTAGTCAATATTTTGGGCAATTATGATGTATAGTCCATGTGTTGGTCATTTATCATATTCAGTCCATGTGTTGGACAATTTTCATATGCAGTCTATGTGTTGGACATCCACTACATCTAGTTTTAGTCCATGTGTTGGACATCAGTTTAGACCTTGAGATTGACACTGATACTTGCATAGGCTGGACATGACACTTATGTGAGTTACGACATGACAACGGATTTAAGTTCTGAGATGGGTTTTTCTTCTTTTATTATTGTTTCTTATATTAGATTTCAGGTTTGGTATTTAGGGATTTACAATTTGAGATACAATGTATATACATGATGGTTTCCTTGTTTGGATTATTTTGCTCGACGTACCTATACTCGTGCTGTAATTTCCTAAGTACTAAAACCCTCTTAACATTAGGGATCTACAATTTGAGCTACAAGATGTAGGCATTGAAAATTGCCTATAGGTCTCCACGAACAGCTCAAAGCTAAGAGAAGACGATAAACATCACTATCCAAGTCACAGAAGCTTGATTGACGTCGACGAACGCTTGAAGTGAATCGGCGAACTATGTGAAGCAACGGAGTTTCAGAATAACGAGGATACAAATTGATCGGGAGCCCCGCGTCACTTACAAAAGGCACAACGCCCCTCGTGTCCCAGTTGACTTCACAATGATCCAATCATTGGAGCTTGTAGATCTCCTCACCGGATTTCCAACGCACACTGAATCGTTCAAATCCGAGTTCGGATGAAGAAGTTATGGCGAAAATGAACAAACAGGCATAACGGAACGTCTCAGGCTGAACTGGGACACCCGAGGTGTCTCGGCCCGAGGCTGAACTGGGACATCCAAAGGTGTCTCGGAACTTGTGGAGCTATTTTGATCATTATTCGTTTTGAATCTGAAGAAACTCAAAACATGAAAGTTGTAGATATTTTTGTCAGCTTTCCAACCCATCTGGAATCAGGTCATTTGGTGGTAATATGAGGAAGTTATGACCAAATTAGCGTCGAGACACCCAAAGGTGTCTCGGACCTGGCCGAGACACCCAAAGGTGTCTTGGACCTGGCCGAGACACCCAAAGGTGTCTCGGAACTTGTAGAGCTGTTTTGACCATGATTCGTTTTGAATCTGAAGAAACTCAAAACAGGTAAGTTGTATATATTTTTGTCAGCTTTCCAACCAATCTAGAATCAGATCATTTGGAGGTCATATGAGGAAGTTATGACCAAAATAGCGCGGAGACACCCAAAGGTGTCTCGAACTTGGCCGAGACACCCAAAGGTGTCTCGAAAATTGTGGAGCTATTTTGACCATGATTCATTTTGAATATGAAGAAACTCAAAGCAGGAAAGTTATAGATATTTGGAGGTCATATGAGGAAGTTATGACCAAAAATAGCGCCAAGACACCCAAAGGTGTCTCGGACCTGGCCGAGACACCCAAAGGTGTCTCGGAACTTGTGGAGCTGTTTTGACCATGATTCGTTTTGAATATGAAGAAACTCAAAATAGGTAAGTTGTATATATTTTTGTCAGCTTTCCAACCAATCTAGAATCAGATCATTTGGAGGTCATATAAGGAAGTTATGATAAAAATAGCGCGGAGACACCCAAAGGTGTCTCGGACCTGGCCGAGACACCCAAAGGTGTCTTGGAAATTGTCGAGCTGTTTTGACCATGATTCGTTTTGAATCTGAAGAAACTCAAAACAGGAAAGTTATAGATATTTTTGCTGTTTTGACCATGATTCGTTTTGAATCTGAAGAAACTCAAAACAGGAAAGTTATAGATATTTTTGTCAGCTTTCCAACCAATCTAGAATCAGGTTATTTGGAGGTCATATGAGGAAGTTATGACCAAAATAGCGCCGAGACACCCAAAGGTGTCTCGGAAAGTTATGACCAAAATAGCGCCGAGACACCCAAAGGTGTCTCGGACCTGGCCGAGACACCCAAAGGTGTTTCTGAACTTGTGGAGCTATTTTGACCATGATTCGTTTTGAATATGAAGAAATGCAAAACAAGAAAGTTATAGATATTTTTGTCAGCTTTCCAACCGATCTAGAATCAGGTCATTTTGAGGTCATATGAGGAAGTTATGACCAAAATAGCACCGAGACACCCAAAGGTGTCTCGGACCTGGCCGAGACACCCAAAGGTGTCTTGGAACTTGTAGAGCTATTTTGACAATGATTCGTTTTGAATCTGAATAAACTAAAAATAGGAAAGTTGTAGATATTTTTGTCAGCTTTCCAACCAATCTGGAATCAGGTCATTTAGAGGTCATATGAGGAAGTTATGACCAAAATAGCTCCGAGACACCCAAAGGTGTCTCGGACCTGGCCGAGACACCCAAAGGTATCTTGGAACTTGTGGAGAACTTTTGGCCATGATTTGTTTAGATATCTTTGTCAGCTTTCCAACACATCTTGAATCACTTAAATCCGAGTTCGGATGAAATAATTAGAGCCAAAATACTGAAGAGGGTACAAACTGTCTCGCACAGGTGCGAGACACCCTGAGCTGTCTCGTACTTGGGACGTGTTTTTTGACGGTTTTAGATCAGTTTTAACCGCCCGGACCTCCCGAAAGCCTATAAATACAGCCCCTAGAGCCTTATTTTTTTAGATCTGGAATTTTGGAGAATTGTCGAAGCCCTGCCGGACTAAAGAGTGATCGAGTTCTTCAACGCAAGAGATCGAGAGTCGTCAGATCTACATCACCCGCATCCAATCCTTAGTATTATCCCGTTGTGGTAATTCTAAGAAGAGCAATTATCTCGCTTTTGTCGAGATAAGCGCTTCTGTTTCTAGATCTCCTCACGGATCGACGAAGCTCTGGACCTGATCTGATTGCCAGGTAGTCCACGGATATCGACATCCCCGTCACAGGCTAAAGACCCACGCAAGCAAGAGACGACGAACGGATCTTGTATTATATTCTTTTTTTTATTTTCATTGTGTAAGGAGATCTTATAAAAAGATCAACTTTTTATTTTATTCGAGTTTATTGTAACGACTAAAGTTGTAATAGATTCGATAACAATGGAAACAACAACTTTCACCGCAAACAAACTGGCGACCACAGTGGGAGCCAACAGCTTCGCTGCCGAAGCTGTCGTGCCGCAGCCGACGATCAAGATCCTGGTGCTCGAAGAGGTCGAATACGAATTCGACCAGCAAAAATTCGAGGAGTACGTCTCCTCCTCCAGATCTTCCTCCCCTTGCAGGTGTAGGAAGGCCTCCTCCTCCAGGAAGATCCGCTGGTCTTCAGATCTGAAGACCCAAGAAGACGATCTCTCCGCCGTCGCTATCATAGTTACACTTCGCAACGATCCGCCGACTTCCAAAGAAACCAGATCCAACGTTCGTGATAACTCCTCGAAAGTCAAGGAGTTGCCCGTTGAATGTGCACCAGTGTTGACGAAGAGGGCTCGTCAAAGGCGCCGTCAACATCTCGCACGTCAATTTGCCAAGGCTTTAGAGCCTGTTGACGGGATCTGCTATGATGCGGATCTGAGACGCAGAAGACGCAAAGTATTCCAACAACAAGCTTTGGGAACCTCCTCCCAATCACCTACTAACGAATGGGTTCGTGTCAAACGAACCCGTTCAACTCTTGAGGAGCGTATCCACAAGCGCCGCGCACTGCTAGTGCAGACGAGGATCCTTATACGGAATGCACAGGAGTTATAGAAAGGAAAGGTGGTCAAAAAGCCACCAAGATCTAAGCAAGGTTAGATGCCAAAGGCCAAATTAGCGCCTAAGGCAAAAGCATCCGAGGCTACTCTCAGGCCTTTGTCAACTCCAGATCTCGTTCCTATTGCTCTCGCACCTCTGGCGAAGCCCTATGACAGCGTGGATCTCCCCAAATCTAGAGTCCCATTGAAGGGTTGCGTCGGTGCTCTACCCGAGGATCGAGGCAAAGCACCTATTAAAGAATGCTTGGGACCGTTAAAGGAGCTTCAAGCAAACATCCAGACTGGGGGTCGTACGCGACCTCCTAACAAATTAATTTCTACAACAGCCCACTTGGAGGTACGTGCAGAAAACCAGGAGCCCGTTAAGGTTTCACCCTCACAAGGGTGTGATTCCAAAAGTGTGACTCCTGTAAATGCCAACAAGGCAATGTTTACTCGGAGGAAAACGCTTCAGACAGACGAACGCGTTATACCTGAGAATTCATGTAAACGGCCGATAGGTTGCTCTGACTACAACATCGATGAGTTGTACTATCGGGCTGGGGGTACGAATAAATCTCGAAAGAGAAGTACCTGGGAAGCAGACTCTCACTGTCCGTGTACCAAAATTATCAGGGCAATATTATCAGCGTGTAGCTGCCCCAAGACCGCTCCGCAGAGGGTCTCGGTATTCGAGGGGATCTTCGATGGAACGACGAAGCCCAAATCAAGGCGTTTCCACCAAAGAGGATCGGTTGCTCGAGATGATGAATTCCTAGAAGTTACCATCAACATGGTCAATAAGGGAAAATCTCCGATTGTTTCAAGTGGTTCCAACCCTAATTTCTCTCCAGGAAGAAGAGTCAGTTCGGGAATAACCCAACGAATATCTCAGCTTCAGCTAGAAGCCGTTGGACATAATGATTACCAGGGTGTCCATAAAGGAATCCATTCCGATGAAGAACTCTCGAATTCTTATTCCGCAATCGCCTCTGACGATACAATGTCTAGCATAGGTGAAGCTCGGGAAGTGTTCATGATCAACACCGAGCAAATAACCAAAATCATTGAGGATGCTCTAGCCAAACAAAAAGAGAACTTCATGCTCGAAATGGAAATGGCTATGCAGGAGATGAGACAAATGCACGACCAACAAATCCGAGCTTTGTCGAATCAGCTAGTTGAATCCAGTCGTCGTACCCAGAACGCCGCAGTTGACAGCGATCCAGAAGTGGATGAAATCATCATGGCCGATGCACCTCCCAAAAATACTGGGTGTGGTTCAAATGCACGCCCTACAGATAACAACACTGGGGGTGGTTCTGCCAAGGATAATAACACTGGGGGTGGCCGCATTATTCTTCTCGGAAATTCTCCAAAACAGGATATAGGTGAGCACGAAAAGATGAAGGATCTCGAGAGAAAAATTAATGCTTTAATGTCTGCTCAAGAGGTAAAGAAGACCGGGATTCCATGTCCTTACCCGGAAGAGCCGTATCCGGTGAAGTTCAACCTGATCAACTTCACGCCGTTCGACGGGAAGGGTTCCCCCACTCAGCACCTGATCTATTTCAAGTCTCATTTGGGAGTGATCTTTGGTTGGCACCCTTCGCGGGCCCGCCTTCGATTGGTACCGCCGCCTCAAGCCCGGAAGCATCAACAGCTAGGAGGACCTGGAAAGCATGTTCCTCGCTCATTTCTTCGATGATGATGCCGAAGTATCGATCAGGACACTCTTCGATGAGAAATAAAAAGACGGAGAGTCGTGGATACCTTCATCAAATGCTTTCGCAATCAGGCAATGAACTGCAAGGATCCCGTCACGGATGAATTCGTCTTGCAAACCTATCATAACAACTTGTCCATTAACATCTTGGACATTATGGGAGTAGAGCCACTCAATACCTGGAGAGAGTTGAAGGCGCGCGGAGAGCAGGCCGAAGATTCTTTAGGAGGAGGAAGGTTGAAAGATGCCAACCGATGACTAATCCTCTGAATACGGGTCTCGTTTCCCATAATGAGGGAAAGACACCAACAATAGTTGTTGACGTTAATCAAACATCGTAACAGCAGTCCCAAAGACAGCAGAATAGTTCGGTTCCGAGGCTCCAAAAAGAGTACTCATTCAAGGACGAAGACGTTCTAGCCATCTTCGAGACCATTCTTGAAAGCAACAAGATCAAGCTGCCGCCCATCACGAATCAGGAGGAAGCTGACAATACTGCGGATCCGAAGTACTGCGTGTACCACAAGAGGATCCTTCATCCCACCAAGGCTTGCTTTACTTTAAAGAATAGCATCCAAACCTTGGTTGAAGCCAGTTCATCCCACCAAGGCTTGCTTTACTTTAAAGAATAGCATCCAAACCTTGGTTGAAGCCAGCGTCATAATGCTAGGATAAGCCATATAAGAACGGCAATACTCCGAAGAGTATATGAGTATAAACTGCTTCTCAACACTCCGAAGAGTATACGAGTATAAACTGCTTCTTAATACTCCAAAGAGTATACGAGTATAAACTGCTTCTCAATCCTCCAATCGGTATATGAGGTTAAACTGCTCCCTGATACTCCAATAGGTATATGAGTCTAAACTGTTTCCTACCGTTGATGGGAAGTTCCTGGAGAATGTTACGCTAATATTCTTAAGGATAACCCGGACATGTAACGGAGTACAAAGTCAGACCCAGTTCCAAGAAAGAAGCTGGGGGTGGATGATTCATGTAATGGGAAGTTCCCAGAAGAACGCTATATGTAATTTTCTTAGGGATAACCCGATAATTACGAACAAGGTGATAAACACTAAACCCCCACTATGATTTGTACTCCCACTCTCACTGTCTACCTGGTCAAACCTTCCTATAGTTAGGACCACAACCAAAGTCCCCTCTCGATTCCTTCCATGAACGAGAGGTCCACTTTCAAATTGAACGATCAAGCCTGTAAAAGGTAAGATCATCTCAAACCTCCCACTTCCACTGCTTCCTTGGTCAAACCTATAAAAGTTAGGGCCACAACAAGATTCTCCTCTCGATTCCTTTCATGAACGAGAGGTCCACTTTCAATTGAGCAGTCAAACCTATAAAAGTTAGGATTGTCTCCAACTTTACTTAGTCAAACCTGCAGATAGTTAGGACTAAGATTGAGTTATCCTTTTCGATAAACGAAAGACTTCCATCTTTTCCTTTTTCCACCAAACCTATAAAAGTTAGGGTCGAAATTGGGCTTTCTCCTCAATAAATGAGGGACTCTTTTTGGATCGAATGACCAATCCTATAAAAGTTAGGGTTGTTTGAATCTTTCCGATTCTCGGAGTGGAGATCCCACTCTTAGTTTCATCATTTCGGATTCTGGGGGTGGAGATCCCACCTTGAGTTTTCTTTCTAACTGGAGATAGAATATAAAATTCTTCATCTTCAGTGCCGGGAGATAGAATATAAAATTCTTCCTCTTCCATTTTCCAGTCCGTCTTTATCCTGAGAAAAGACACAATTCCCAACTTCCAATCCGTGCACTTTGTGCACGGGGAATTTTATCTCAACTCCTAAATAGAGATAAGCCTACGCCTAACACGCGTTGCCGGTTTAGTCTTTCACTGATTTTCTGGGGACTTTCATCCCGAATCCTAAGTAGGGATGAGTCAACGCCTAATACGCGTTGCCGGTTTAGTCTTTCACCGATTGAAAAAGACACCAGAGTACAATTCTGGGGACTTTCATCCTGAATCCTAAGTAGGGATGAGTCAACGCCTAATACGCGTTGCCGGATGCCATATTCCCGTAAGAAATGGCGAAAGTCTATGTATTCAAAATCATAGCATTAAGTCTTAGAGAAGCAATTCTCTTAGCACAACGTTACATGTGAAACGGGTTTTAATAATTCACATGCTATCCCGATTCAAACGGTAATCGGTAAAGGCCCGTCAGTCTAAGAGAAGCAATTCTCTTAGCACAACGTTACATGTGAAACGGGTTTTAATAATTCACATGCTAGCCCGATTCAAACGGTAATCGGTAAAGGCACGTCAAACTCGTTGATGGCTGGGGGTTTGCCAAAAATCCCAAAGTCTATGTCTAACACGCATTGCCGGTTAGTCTTTGACCGTAAAAAGGACAAAAGACCGCATATTCAACATTGTGGCAGGTTGTTATTAATAAAACCATAATCCGTGCCTCACACACATGGGGAATTTTATCCCGAAGCCTAAGCAGGGATAAGTCAACGCCTAACACGCGTTGCCGGTTTAGTCTTTTACCGATTGAAGAAGACACCAGAATCCGAGTCTGGGGATTTTTATCCTGAATCCTAAGTAAGGATAAGTCAGCGCCTAACACGCGTTGCCGGGTAGTTCTACGTATTCGTAGCATCAAGTCTAAGGGAGTTCATTCCTTTAGCATAACGTCACATGCGGAACGGGCTTAAAACAATCCGCATGTAAGCCCGATTCAAACGGTAATCGGTAAGAGCACGTCAAATCCGTTGAGGGCTGAGGATTTGCCAAAAATCCTAAGTCAACGTCTGATGCACGTCGCTGTTTAGTCTTTTTACAGGAGAAAGACGAAGTCTATGTATTCAATATCGTAGCACTAAAAGGGTTAACTCTTTTAGCTTAACGTCACATGTGGAACGGACTTAAACAATCTGCATGCTAGCCCGACTCAAACGGTAGTCGGTAAAGGCTAATCAAACCCGTTGAAGGCTGGGGGTTAGCCAACCAGCTCCATTAGTTGGTCTCGTGACTTGAGCATCCAACAACTTCAGGATAAGATCTATACATGCAGATGAATCAGCTTTAACAGTTGGTCCTACAGCTCCGACATTTGGGATCACCGTGCTTCAATACCTTAAGAGCTTAAACTGTGTATGCTCCAGCAAATGCACGAGTATAAACTGTGTTAATGGCGATCCGAAACCCTAGGTCAATGCCGGTCAACGCGTAACCCTAGGTCAACACCAGTTAACGCGTTGCGATCAAAAAGTCAGCGCACGACGTCAAAACCCTAGGGTCAACGCCGGTCAACGCGTAACCCTAGGTCAACGCCAGTCAACGTGTTGCGATCAAAAAGTCAACGTACGACATCCCAAACCCTAGGTCAACGCCAGTCAACGTGTTGCGATCAAAAAGTCAACGTACGGTATCCTAAACCCTAGGGTCAACGCTGGTCAACGCCTAATCCTAGGTCAACGCCAGTCAACGTGTTGCGATCAAAAAGTCAACGTACGGTATTCTAAACCCTAAGGTCAACGCTGGTCAACGCCTAACCCTAGGTCAACGCCAGTCAACGCGTTGCGTTCAAAGAGTCGATGCGACGGAGATAGTCAGTTCAAAGTCAACTCTATGACACGAGCCAAACTCAACTCATCAGTTTTAGATTTGAGACTTCGACGACGGCCAGACGATAAACACAGTGCCGGAAGGATTTCAGCTATTCGTCAAAGCATCAAATAGACTGAAAATCGAAGGAGTCAAGAATTGAAGTTAACTGCAGGTCCTTTACACTGACTGAAGGCTGGATCAATCATATCCAAAGTATTCCAGCCTCTTCTATAAAAGAAACGAGACTGGAACACTTTGGAGGGGGTATCTGTAGGCGTTAAAAATTGCCTATAGGTCTCCACGAACAGCTCAAAGCTAAGAGAAGACGATGAACATCACTATCCAAGTCACAGAAGCTTGATTGACATTGACGAATGCTTGAAGTGAATCGACAAACTATGTGAAGCAACGGAGTTTCAGAATAACGAGGATACAAATTGATCGGGAGCCCCACGTCACTTACAAAAGGCGCAACGCCCATCGTGTCCCAGTTGACTTCACAATGATACAATCATTGGAGCTTGTAGATCCCCTCACCGGATTTCCAACGCACTTTGAATCGTTCAAATCCGAGTTCGGATGAAGAAGTTACGGCGAAAACGAACAAACAGGCATAACGGAACGTCTCAGGCTGAACTGGGACACTCGAGGTGTCTCGGCATGACCGAGCTACCCTAAGGTGTGGCCAAAGCCGAGACACCCAAGGGTGTCTCGGTCAAAGCCGAGACACCCAAAAGTGTCTCGGACTTGGCCGAGACACCCAAAGGTGTCTCGGAATTTGTGGAGCTATTTTGACCATGATTCGTTTTGAATCTGAAGAAACTCAAAACATGAAAGTTGTAGATACTTTTGTCAGCTTTCCAACCAATCTGGATTCAGGTCATTTGGAGATTATATGAGGAAGTTATGACCAAAATAGTACCGAGACACCCAAAGGTGTCTCGGAACTTGTGGAGCTGTTTTGACCATGATTCGTTTTGAATCTGAAGAAACTCAAAACAGGAAAGTTGTAGATATTTTTGTCAGATTTCTAGGAACTTGTGGAGCTGTTTTGACCATGATTCGTTTTTAATCTGAAGAAACTCAAAACAGGAAAGTTGTAGATATTTTTGTCAGCTTTCCAACCAATCTAGAATCAGGTCATTTAGAGGTCATATGAGGAAGTTATGGCCAAAATAGCGCCGAGACACCCAAAGGTGTCTCGGACCTGGCCGAGACACCCAAAGGTGTCTCGGAATTTTTAGAGCTATTTTAACCATGATTTGTTTTTAATCTGAAGAAACTCAAAACAGGAAAGTTGTAGATATTTTTGTCAGATTTCCAACCAATCTAGAATCAGGTCATTTAGAGGTCATATGAGGAAGTTATGACCAAAATAGCGCCGAGACACCCAAAGGTGTCTCGGACCTGGCCGAGACACCCAAAGGTGTCTCGGAACTTGTGGAGCTGTTTTGACCATGATTCGTTTTGAATCTGAAGAAACTCAAAACATGAAAGTTGTAGATATTTTTGTGATCTTTCCAATCCATCTGTAATCAGGTCATTTGGAGGTCATATGAGGAAGTTATGATGAAAATAGCGCCGAGACACCCAAAGGTGTCTCGGACCTGGCCGAGACACCCAAAGGTGTCTCGGACCTTGTGGAGAACTTTTGGCCATGATTTATTTAGAATCTGAAGAAACTCAAAACATGAAAGTTGTCGATCTCTTTGTCATCTTTCCAACACATCTTGAATCACTCAAATCTGAGTTTGGATAAAGGAATTAGAGCCAAAATACTGAAGATGGTACAAACTGTCTCGCAACAGGTGCGAGACACCCTGAGCTGTCTCGCACTTGGGACGTGTTTTTTGACGGTTTTCGATCAGTTTTAACCACCCGGACCTCCTGGAAGCCTATAAATACAGCCCCTGGAGCCTTATTTTTTTAGATCTGGAATTTTGGAGAATTGGCGAAGCCCTACCGGACTGAAGAGTGATCGAGTTCTTCAACGCAAGAGATCGAGAGTCGTCAGATCTACATCACCCGCATCCAATCCTTAGTATTATCCCGTTGTGTTAATTCTAAGAAGAGCAATTATCTCGCTTTTGTCGAGATAAGCGCTTCTGTTTCTAGATCTCCTCACGGATCGACGAAGCTCTGGACCTGATCTGATTGTCAGGTAGTTCACGGATATCAACATCCCCGTCACAGGCTAAAGACCCACGCAAGCAAGAGACGACGAACGGATCTTGTATTATATTCGAGAAAGTTGTAATTTTTCTTTTTTTTATTAAGATCTGAATTCTTTGTAAACACTAATATTATAATGAGTTCAGTAATGAAAGCAACTTTTACCGAAAACACAAGATATATACATGAGGGTTTCTTTGTTTGGATTATTTCGCTCGATGTACTTAAGCTCATGTTGTAAGTTCCTAAATAGGATCGGTGATTTTATATATATATGTATTAACTGTATTTTTTGTATACAACGAGCCCTTTCCCTTGGGGTTGGTTGTGATGTTGCTCGCAAGCGCTTTGACGCTCGTTGTCCCCCCCTTTCAGGTAACGAGCCAGGAGTCCGGAGAGTCGCAGGTTGATGACGATGCACTTTAGCTTTAGCTATCTGTTTTTGTTATATTTTTCTTTTGAGCTCCACTGTAGACTTCTGTTTAGACATTTGAGGATTTTATTTCTAGAAGTTGTAAAGGTTGTGTGCCGTATTTCCTCTTATTCAGACATTTTGTATTTGAGACTTGTTGAGAACTCCAGTTCATTTATTTCAGATATTGACTTGTATTTCAGTATGTTAGCTGATGAAATATTAATTTGATCTCTATTATTTCATCAGTTGATTCTTGTATTATCTTTTACTTGCTTTTGTACCTACACCTGTTATTAAGTCTACTAGAGAGATAGTAATTATGATGGTGAAACATGTTATTGCACGGTGTGGTGCATGACAGGTTTGACATTCTTGATCACCTTGGACTGTAGCATTGTGTGAACCCAGGGGCGTCACAGTTGGTATCAGAGCTCTAGTTCCTGTATCCTTCGGTTCATCCTGTGTCGAGTCGTGGAGCTAGGATAGAGTTTCTTAGGATTCATGTATAGAGTTCGTAAGGATTCCCTAGTATGAGTGAGGATGATATATGCGTATATCTCAAAATTTAAGGACATTTTTTTATGACAACTATTTTTGTGTAAATTTAAAGTATTTGTGTGAATACTAAATCGTTTTGAAAATCATATTGTGATATGCTATGTATGTGTATATGTCTATTTTGACTCATAAACTCTTATTTTCTTATGATCAGAGAGATGGCAAGATGTGGTAGACCTCGTACTCGGAGAGCTGGACAGGCAGAGTCGTAGCAGGCTCCACCTGAGCTACAACAAGCTCACCCGGAGCCACAACAGGCACTACCTGAGCCGTAGCAGGCTCCCCAGTACCTGATAGATCTTATGACTCCCATCGTAGCTAGGATGGCAGCAATTGAGGAGCTTGTGGCGAATCATATCGCGCCACCAATGCCACCACCACCACCAACAGATCAGCCACAGGGGATACCAACCGTTCCTATCAGCGAGAGACCCCCAGAGATCGCACCTGCAGCTATTCCACTAGCAGTTTCAGGTAGAGCCACAGAGCAGGAGGCTTGGCTCCGTATGGTAGAGAGGTACCAGAAGATAAGGGCACCGGAGTTTCAGGGGTCATCAGACCCTCTTGCAGCCCATAAGTAGAAGGAGGATGTGAGTAACACCCTCGACATACTTAATATTGATTCGGTCCAGAAGCAGAGATTGGCATCCTACAGTTTGAAGGGAGACGCCGAGAGATGGTATCGACTCCAGTTCACTCCAGAGCATCGGATGACCCTCAAATGGGAGGACTTCATCTACTTCTTTGACGGACAGTATATTTCTTCTGCAGTACGGACTGGAAAGGAGCTTGAGTTGTCCCGGTTGACTCAGGGGGACATGTCAGTGGCAGACTTTGAGAGCAGATTTATGGAGTTGCTGTACTTCATGGGTATGTGGAAGACAAGAGAGCGATAGACTCAGATGTTCCTAGCAGGGCTCCACCCTAATCTTCGTCGATACCTCGTCTCGAGGAAGTTCTATTCAGTTCGAGAGGTAGCAGAGGCCGCCACCTCACAGGAGATTGAGACTGCTATGTTCCAGAAGGATAAGGAAGGGAAGACTAAGGCAAGACAGAACGAGGACAATGGTAAGAACAAGAGACCTTTTTCAGGACCTCTGATACGAGTTGCCGTGCGAGCACTCTTGATCGCGGAATTATCAAGAGTGGGTAGAGAAGAAAACGACAGAAGTACACAAGAGTTATAATTAGGGCGAAGGAAAATACCTTCTCTAAATTATGAGAATCAATTGGATTTACAAAATCTCTCTCTCACAATCTCTCTAGATCAAAGAACAACCTCCCTGATCTCTTTTCTGATTACAATCTGAGTGATAAACCCTAGAAAAGTCGTGTTTTTATTTATACTAAACATAAATCCTAAACGGTGCAGGAAACAGGCCCAAGCCCATAACCTCTACGCGGTCGACCGTAGTGACTAAGTCGGTCGATCGGCCAGAACGTCGATTTCTGGAAAAATCACTTACATGGTTTCCTGTCGACCGCAACGCCTACAACGGTCGACCGCTCTTAGTATAGAGACATAGTCTGGGTCTGTGCACTACGCGGTCGATCGCAGTGACACATGCGGTCGACCGGACAGAGTCCAAGCTGTAATTCCTACAGTTTGACGAATCCTTTGACTTCGCCGCCTCCAATAACCTCGTCCACGACTCCTCTACTCTATTCTTAAGATACCATGAGAATCATCTATCCTCAAGCTCCCATGAGGATCGCTAAGATCCCGAAGAGAAGATACACCCGTATCATGGGTCCCCCTTTAGGAACTTGAAGTCCCATTCAAGTTAGAACTTCAGCTGAGGGAACTCGCGAGCCCCTCCTTCTCTGTTGAACCACTTAGCCTTGCTAGGAACCTGACCTTGACATCCAATGAGAAATGACTCCTTCGTCCCCCGCCTCGTCGTGGTCGTCTTCCGTTCCAAAATGCAATCTTCTTTCAGTGGCTCCTCTTTATCAAACCACAAGTCTTCAACATGCGGTAAGATCATCTTGTCATCACCTTCATTATCCAATAACGGAGGTTCAAACAACTTCAAGTACTCGGCATTAATCACCGAATACATGCCTAAGTAAGGCAGCAAATCTAATCGAAAAGCGTTGTCGCCAATCTGATCGAGAATCCAAAACGGACCATAACGAATAGGTTTCAACTTCTTCCCTTCTCCTTTTAACCTCTCCTTACTCAATTTTAGCCATACCATATCGCCTTTACCAAAGTTACAAGGAACCCGATGTTGATCATGCTTCGCCTTGTACTTAGCTTGTGATTTCTTCAATTAAGCTTCAACCGTGGCATGAATATGTGCAATCTTCTCGAGAAATCACTGAGCACGTTGTCTTTCACTCCCCTCCTTGCCGTCTACTGTGGCTTCACACGAAAACACAAGATCGAACAGGCTCGGCGGTAAAAATCCATAACAAGTCTCAAACGGTGATTTTCCGGAAGATCCATGAATCGCCCGATTAAAAGCAAACTACAAATATGGTAAACTCTCATCCCAAGTCTTAGGATGCCTGTAATTATACCCCCGCAACATGTGCACCATAGTCCGGTTGACTACCTCCATTTGTCTGTCTGTTTGTGGATGAAAGGCCGTGCTCTTCTTCAATTTAGTGTCCATCAAACTCCACAAAGAATCCCAAAAATGCCTGAGAAAAAACAGCTATCCCGATCTGAAATAATCGAACTCAGCAACCCAAAGTGCTTCCACACATGCTCAAAGAACAATTGTGCTGCACTTCCTCCCGTCACGGTCTTCTTACAAGGAATCAATATCACCATCTTGCTGAACCAATCCACCACAATGTACAAATAGTCATGCCCGCGCTTCGTAGTCGGCAACCCTCCTAGAAAATCCATAGAAATGCTCTCCCACGGCCTAGAAGGAACCGGTAATGGTAGGTACAATTCCCTCTTCCCGTTAGAAGGCTTCGAAATACAGCATAACTTACACCCTCCAACATACTTAGTCACATCATCTAGCATCCGTGGCCAAAACACATATCACTGTAGATTGAGAAGTGTTTTCTGAATGCTAAAATGCCCTTGCACACGCGAGGTATGTGCTTCCCGAATCCACTGCAACCTATCACCATCCTCCGGAATGCATAGTGAAACCTCACGATACAACAAGCCATCTTCTCCAAGTGCATACTCCCCCCTTCGACCAGCCTTCGCCTGCTCAAACACACTACCGAAGTCTCTACTGGATGCATACAGCTGTACATACTCCAAAGGAACCAAGGGTTGAATACGCGTCGCCACCAATAAAGACCTTATCGGCGAACGAGATAACATATCGGCCAACTTGTTCGTTGCCCCTTCTTGTACCTAATAATGATGTTGAAAGCCATCAAATAAGACATCCACTTCATGTGTCGTGCCTGCTGTAGCTTTGTCTGGGCATGTAAAAACTCCAACGGCTTGTGATCCGAATGCACGACCACCTCCTTCCCCAACAAGTACACCCTCCAATGCTTAATTGCTTGATATAGTGCATAGAACTCCTTATCGTAGGTTGGGTAGTTTACACCCTCCAATGCTTAATTGCTTGATATAGTGCATAGAACTCCTTATCGTAGGTTGGGTAGTTCGCAACAGCACCCGAAAACTTCTCAGAATGGTATTTCACCGGCTTCCCATCCTGAATCAACACCGCGCCCATCACATAACTAGATGCGTCGGTCTCCATCTCGAAAGTCCGCTGTAAATTCAGCAACGTCAACACCGGTGCCTCTGAGATCTTCCTTTTTAGCAACTGAAAAGCCTCCTCATGCGTCCTCCCCCACTCAAACTGAACTTTAGCCTTTGTGAGGCCATGTAACGGTGCCGCATAAGTCAAAAAATGTCGAATGAACTTGCGCAAATACTGGTAAGCCCCCATGAAGCTCCTCACCTCAGTCACTATCTTCGGCGTCGGCCACTTCGTGATCACTTCCACCTTGCCTGGATCTATCCTCTGCTGGCCCTTCCCTACGATGAAGCCGAGATACACCAACTCGTCCTTCCCGAACTCACACTTCTTCCCGTTGAGCTTCAGCTGTCCGTCCTGTAACACTTCAAATACCCTCTCAACATGAACGAGATTTTCCTCTCAAGTCCTACTGTACACCAAGATATCATCAAGGTAAACTATCACAAAATCCTCTATAAAAGGTCGCAACAAATCATTCATAAGCCTCATAAAGGTAGCAAGAGCATTGCACAATCCAAACGGCATCACCAACCACTCGAACAGGCCCTGCTTGGTCTTGAACACAGTCTTCCAAGTGTCTTCCATCCGAATCCTCACCTGATGGTAACCAGACATCAAATCCAGCTTCGTGAAAAACCTCACTCCCTCTAACTGGTCCATAAGATAATCGATCCGCGGTAATGGGTAGCGATTCTTGATGGTTATCTTATTGAGCGCCCGGTAATCTACGCACATGCGCCAGCCTCCATCCTTTTTGGGCACCAACAACACTGGTGACCCGCAAGGCGAACAACTCGACACAATCACTCCCGTCTCCAAGAGCTCCTGAACCTGCTTCTTGATCTCCTCGGACTCCTATACTGATGTGCGGTATAGGCCTATGTTAGGTAAGGAACTCTCCCCGGTCAACATAATCGCATGCTCTATACCTTGACGTGGTGGTAGTCCTGTGATCTTTGAAAACAAGTCCGCATACTTGGCCTTTAACCTGTCAAGATCTCCCTCCTAAAGCTTGCTCAAGGTGGACAAGCACATCCTACTCAGCTACTCTTTATACGGCCGAATGAACAATAAAACAAACTTCCTGCCCGCATTCACCAACCTCTTAGCCTGAGTCACCGTCACCAAGCACGTCTCCTGTGGAAGAGATGTCGAACGAAAAATAAATTGCTCGCCATCCTTGGTGAACGTATACTTTTGGGCTCGCTGATCATATACTGTGTATCTATCCCACAAATAAGGATTGCCCAAAATAACATGGCAAACATCCAACGGAACCACGTCGCATGTGACCTTGTTAATATATGACTCATGGAGTGCAAATCTGAATGAACACTGGTTCACCATACTCAATCCCGCCTCCTTCTGAATCCTCCCTAATGGATAGGGCTTCAGATACTTCACCGTCTTCAATCCCAGCTTCTGTAATAATGCCTCAGATATCAAATTTTTCTGGCTCCCTGTATCTACAATAGCATCCACTAAACTGGTCTTGACCTGCAACTTCAGAATAAAGAGCTGCTCCCTCGGGTCGTCATCTTTTTTAGTGGCCTGCTCTATTGGGTTCGGTCATCCCGGGAACCTCCTTCGGACCCTGTGCTATCACGTACGCCTTCTTCTCCTCCTTCTTCTTCAACCCTTTTGGCTTCAGATGAGGATACTTATCCCAGCAACGATCAGCCACGTGCCTTGTCTGTTTGCAGTGATTGCATGTCAATCCTGCTTTCCCTGAGTCACCCGTTTTCTTTTCATC
The DNA here is from genome assembly GCF_001876935.1 of Asparagus officinalis. NCBI lineage: Eukaryota > Viridiplantae > Streptophyta > Magnoliopsida > Asparagales > Asparagaceae > Asparagus > Asparagus officinalis. Next base: position 49,843,041 of record NC_033803.1, on the reverse strand, counting down.
CTTAGACTGAGAGCCACCCATCTTGCTCCCCGATGGTTTGGAATCCCCCTTTGTCTCGTTGCCCTTCTTCTGTCTGCCCTCAATGGCTATGGCCTTCACACTCGCCTCTGCGATTGTCTCAACCGAAAACAGCTTCATCTCCTTCCGGATGTAATCATTCAGACCCGCCATGTACTTCATGAAGATGGAGTACTCGTCTGTTACGATGTTTAGAACCATCGCCTACTGCTGGAACTCCGTCGTGTACTCTTGAACGGTCTGATTAAACTTTTGGCGTAAGCCATACCACTTGTACCAACGCTCCTCAAGGAACCCCACTGGATAGAACTGTTTCCGAAGTAGCTCCTTGAACTTATTCCACGACGCCGCTTTCTTCTCCTGTTTGCAATAGGATTTCTACCACATTAACGCGTGCCCTGAAAGCTTCAATGTCGCGAACACTATCTTCTCCTTGGACGAATATTCGTAGAGAGTGAAGTACATCTCCATACGTTCGATCCAATCATCAAGCTTCTCCACATTGATACTCCCATCATAAACAAGAATCTCAACCTTGAAGTTAATCTTCAGATTCTGGTAATTATTCTTACCCCCTTGATGTCCAACAGTCTTGACAATCTCAGTCTCCCCCTCTGAATCAAATTCCTCGCTCTCTTCGTCGGATTCGACGAGTTTCTTCTTACCCTTCGAAGAAGATTCCTCCTTTTTGTCTCCTCCGTTGATGAGACCCACGAGTTGAGTAAGAGTCGTCCCGATCGTCTCAATCTGCTTCTCCATGGCATCAAGTCTTGCTGAATTATCTGCTTCAGTCATCTTCTCCTTCCTTAATTTCTGGACTCCCTCCAAGGAAATAAGGATCTCGCCAAGCTTCTTGTACTGTGAGCGAGTAAGGACCATACACAGGTTCCCCCTTCATAGGATCTAGGTGCTCTGATACCAACTTGATACGAGTTGTCGTACGAGCACTCTTGATCGTGGAATTATCAAGAGTGGGTAGAGAAGAAAACGACAGAAGAACACAAGAGTTATAATTAGGACAAAAGAAAATACATTCTCTAGATTATGAGAATCAATTGGATTTACAAAATCTCTCTCTCACAATCTCTCTAGATCAAAGAACAACCTCCCTGATCTCTTTTCTGATTACAATCTGAGTGATAAACCCTAGAAAAGTCATGTTTCTATTTATACTAAACAGAAATCCTAAACGGTGCAGGAAACAGGCCCAGGCCCATAACCGCTACGCGGTCGACCGCAGTGACCAAGTCGGTCGACCGGCTAGAACGTTGATTTCTTGAAAAATCGCTTACAGGGTTTCCGGACGACCGCAGCGCCTACAGCGGTCGACTGCTCTTAGTTCAGAAACACAATCTGGGTCTGTGCACTACGCGATCGACCGCAGTGACACATGCGGTCGACCGGACAGAGCCCAAGCTGTAATTCTTACAGTTTGATGAATCCTTTCGACTTCGCCACCTCCAATGACCTCGTCCACGACTCCTCTACTCTATTCTCAAGATACCATGAGAATCATCTTTCCTCAAGCTCCCATGAGGATCGCTAAGCTCCCGAAGAGAAGATACACCCATATCAACCTCAGTAGCAGCATCAGGGCCCTTAGAAGAAGGGACCCCAGCAGGATCAAAGAGCGCATCAGCAGTGCAAGTTTCAGGGAGTTTGCTATAATTGTCGCAAAGTCAGACATAAGGCATCGGAGTATCGCAGCACACCAGCAGGAGCTCAACAGGGCAAGGGCCCGAACTAGCAGCAGCAGAGAGTTCAGGGCAGAGGTCAGGGTCAGCATATGTGTCTAGAGGCATCGCTAGCAGCTCAGAAGAGCGAAGGACAGATTTGTGCAGTTCAGGAGGTTCCTCAGGGGTAGATAGGTCTGTATTCTCCAATACTAGCAACAGAGCAGACTTCAGCCATGGGCAGGGTGTATGCGGTAGTACCGCGTGATCATGGAGCTAGCGGAGTAGCAGTGGAGGGTATGTTCCTTGTGAATTCTTTTCCCGCCCGTATTCTCTTTGATTCGGGAGCTTCACATTCCTTCATTTCGTATGATTTTATATCTAAACTCCAGCTCGTAGCTCAGCCATTAGACACCCCTTTATTAGTTTCCACCCCTTTAGGTGAGATATCGCTTCTGGAGAGTGTTTGTAGGAGGTGTACTATCAGTTTAGACGAGTCGGAGTTTGTTGTCGATTTGATAGTGTTGCATATGTCCAAGTTCGATATCATCCTTGGTATGGATTGGTTATCTTCCTACCATGTTAGTATTGACTGCTTTGTGAAGACAGTCAATTTACGAGTGTCCGATGGGTCCGAGATGATTGTGGTAACCTCTCAGGGCAATCGTTTTGCGGAGTTATTTCTAGCGTATATCGAGGAGGTGATGCGACGGGATCAGGGTATTGATTTATTAGAGACTAGAGTTATCTTAGAGTATCAGGATGTCTTTCAGGACATACCTAGATTACCTCCTGTGAGAGAGGTCGAGTTCTGTATTGAGTTGCAGCCGGGCACAGCCTCGATATCCCGTGCACCCTATCGCATGGCACTAGCTAAGATGAGGGAGCTTTAGACCCAGTTGGACGAGTTGTTAGTTCAGGGTTTTATTCGTTAGAGTCATTCTCCGTGGGGCGCACTGGTCCTCTTCGTGAAGAAGAAGGACGGTAGTATGAGATTGTGCATTGATTATAGAGAGTTGAACAAGGTCACTATCCGGAATAGGTACCCATTACGCATTGATTATAGAGAGTTGAACAAGGTCACTATCCGGAATAGGTACCCATTACCTAGGATTGATGACTTATTCGACCAGTTGCAGGGAGCATAGTATTTCTCGAAGATTGATCTTCGTTCTGGTTATCATCAGTTGTGGGTTTGGGAGATGGATATTCGCAAGACCGCTTTTCTTACTCGATATGGATCATTCGAGTTCATGGTCATACCATTTGTGTTGACCAATGCACCCGCTATATTCATGGATTTGATGAACCGGATTTTCCGTCTCTTCTTGGATTAGTTTGTGATTGTTTTCATCGATGATATTCTCATTTATTCGAGATCGGATGCAGAACACGAGCAACACCTACGGTTAGCTTTGAGGACTCTGCAGGAGCATCAGTTATATGCCAAGTTTAGAAAGTGTGAATTTTAGCTTTCAGAAGTCAGATTTCTCGGCCACGTCATCAGTAGAGAGGGCATAGCAGTGGATCCAACTAAGGTTATAGCAGTTCTTGATTGGGAACCGTTGAAGATGGTGACAAAGATTCATAGCTTTTTGGGCTTAGCCGTCTATTATAGGAAGTTCATCCAGGACTTCTCGAAGATTTTCATGCTACTTACACGCCTTATGAAGAAGGGTGTACAGTTTATTTGGAGTGTGGAAAGCCATAAGGCCTTTGATATCTTGAAGACTAAGTTGACTTCAACGCCAGTTTTGACTATTCCGAGCAGTGATAAGACATTTGTGGTCTACACAGATGCATCATTAGCAGGTTTAGGAGGTGTCTTGATGCAGACTCAGAGGGTAGTAGCATATATCTCACGGCAGTTAAGGGTACATGAGCAGAACTATCCCACTCATAATTTGGAGTTAGCAGCAGTGGTATTTACACTAAAGTCTTGGAGACACAACTTGTATGGAGTGCAGTTTGAGCTGTTCACAGACCACCAGAGTCTGAAGTATCTTTTCTCTCAGAAGAAACTCAACCAGAGACAGAGGAGGTGGATTGAGTTTATCAAGGATTACGAGTTCGCGATCCAGTATCATTCGGGAAAGGCGAACATCATAGCAGATGCTTTAAGCAGGAAGCGTCGACATCGGGTTTCGGCTTTGAGGTGTTCATTGTATAAAGATCTTCTTACTCTTAGCCAGTTTGATTTCAGACCCAAGATTGGTGGAACCAGTGCATTTTTGGGAGCTGTATCAGTGAAGCCATCTTGGAGTGTCAGAGTTGTCAGAGCTCAGCTGGAAGACTCTTGGATTCAAATCCGAAAGGAGGAGATTTCTAAAGAACCTAAAGCTGATTGGACCATTAGAGCAGATGGAGGTCAAGGGATGAAGGGTAGATTGGTTATGCCATCCAGTGCCGAGCTGAAGAGGAAGCTATTCGATGAAGCTCATCGTACTCGGTATACAGTGCATCCAGGAACCACCAAGATGTACAAGGACTTGAAGAGACACTTCTGGTAGAGTGGTATTCGTAGAGATATTTTAGAGTATGTGGCTAAATGTTTTACCTATCAGTAGGTGAAGGCAGAGCATCAAAGACCAGCAGGAACACTTCAGCCTTTACCCATCCCAGAAGTGGCAATGGGCGGATATTTCTATGGACTTCATTGTAGGGTTGCCGAAGTCGAAGAAGGGGAATGATTCAGTTTGTGTGATTATGGATCGGTTAACGAAGTCAGCACATTTTATTCCAGTGAAGACTACATATACAACTGAGGAGTATGCGAGGATATTTATTCTGGAGATAGTCCGACTTCATGGAGTTCCTGATATGATTGTGTCGGATCGAGGTTCAGTGTTCACTTCGCATTTTTGGAGGAATTTCCAGGATTCGTTCGGCAGCAGATTATCTTACAGCAGTGTATTCCACCGACAGATAGATGGTCAAACGAAGAGGGTAAATCAGGTGTTGGAAGACATGTTGCGGGCTTGTGTCATAGAATTTCAAGGTAGCTAGGAGGAGCATATTCCACTGATAGAGTTCGCTTATAACAATAGTTATCAAGCGACGATCGGTATGGCCCCATATGAGGCATTGTATGGGAGACCTGGTAGATCACCGATATGCTGGGTAGAGCCGGTGGATAGCTTAATGCTTGGGCCAGAGCTTGTGAGGTAGACTACTAAGAAGGTAGCATTGATTAAAGAGAGGATTTTAGCCGCTCAGAGTCAGCAAAAGAGCTATGCAGATAAGAGACGAAGACCCTTGGAGTTTTAGGTTGGAGATTCGGTTATGCTGAAGGTATCGCCAATGAAAGGTGTTCAGCGATTTGGGAGACGAGGAAAGCTTGCACCGAGGTATATTGGACTCTTCCGGATTTTAGAGCGCATTAGAGATGTATCATACAGACTAGATCTTCCAGCATCAATGTCTAGTATACACAATGTGTTTCATGTTTCGATGCTCAAGAAGCACTTACATGATAAGGAGCAACAGAGAGTGTTGGATGCACCAGATATATGAATTATTAGTGATAAATAATTTTGTTGTGGTAAATGACTTGAGGTCATGGATATACTTGATAACAAGTTATTAGAGAAGTATGAGTGTAATTGTATAGAGTTTTGTGCATTGATTTTGGAAATTTAGCAAAACATGCACGAATCTGGAAAATGTCGGCTTAGTCGACTCATGAGTCGACTTATGAGTCGACCAATGAGTTGACTTACGGACAGATTTCCATATTCTTTTCTTTTGCGGGTTTAGTTTGGTTTTATTTCGGGTTTGACCGCTTATATAAAATCTATTCTACCTGAAACCAACCCAAAAGACCCATCAGAATCCCAGAGAAACTCTAGCCCCTCTTCCCCTCAAACCCTAGTTTGTTTTTGGTGATTTTTAGGGGATTTTTTTAGGATTTTTGGAGGATTTCAGCGGGTTTTGGCGAGGTGCAGCGAAGGGAATCATCCTCTCTCAGATTCAGGAGTTGTTCTAGCATACCAGAGGCGAGTAACATCTCCCCCAGTCCTCACCCACTGTTTGTATAGTTTTCTTTGAGTTTTTATTTCGGATTTTTGAGCGTAAAACGTATTTTTGTGCATAAAAATAGATGCTTTACATTATAAGCTGCAAGATCTATATTTTTCAGTTAGTAAAATGCTCACCAATGTTTTTGTAATATAGATCCAGATCCGAAATTAGTTTTAAACATGGGTTTCATGAGATTTAATGTGTTCAATACGTTTTTAAACATGTATAAATATGTTTAGGGTTTTAATGTAAGATATTATATGTAAATCTCTCGTTTCTGTTAATACACATGTGTTAGAATCAGAAATATGTTGCTTGACATGACGAAAAAGAACTTTAGTTTAACATTTTTCCAGATAACCATTGTATGCAAAAAAACTAGGGATTTTCTGCTCAGTCGACCAATGAGTCGACTCATGAGTCGACTTATGAGTCGACTGATGAGTCGACCAATGAGTCAACTGATGAGTCGACCAATGAGTCGACTGACGGGAAAATTTACAGTTTTGTGTTTTATTCTGGTCGACCAATGAGTCGACCAATCCCATTCGACTCATGAGTCAACTGATGAAGAATTTTTTAGTTTCCTCAGTTTGGATCTGTTTGGGATGTTTCAGTTTAAATAAAACTGTTTATGCTTATTTATTGTTGTTGCGTACTTTAATATGAACGAGGAGTCACCTCGAATAATGGGTATTAGAAATTATTGTTTAACCTGTATCTTTACATATGAGATGTCATGCAGACACGAGTTTAGGTTTGCACACCGAGACACGTGAGAAATTATGTTATATGCATTTGTTCATATATTTCATCTAGTCCATGTTTTGGGCAATTATGATGTATAGTCCATGTGTTGGATATTTATCACATTCATTCCATATGTTGGACAATTTTCATATGCAGTTCATGTGTTGGACATCCACTACATCTAGTTTTAGTCCATGTGTTGGACATCAGTTTAGACCTTGAGATTGACACTGATACTTGCATAGGCTGGACATAACACTTATGTGAGTTACGATATGACACAGGATTTAAGTTCTGAGATGGGTTTGTCTTCTTTTATTATTGTTTCTTGTATTAGATTTCGGGTTTGATATTTAGGGATTTACAATTTGAGATACAAGGTATATACATAATGGTTTCCTTGTTTGGATTATTTCGCTCGACGTACCTATGCTCGTGTTGTAATTTTCTAAGTACTAAAACCCTCTTAACATTAGGGATCTACAATTTGAGCTACAAGGTATATACGTGAGGGTTTCCTTGTTTGGATTATTTCGCTCGACGTACTTAAGCTCATGTTGTAAGTTCCTAAATAGGATCGGTGATTTTATATATATATGTATTAACTGTATTTTCTGTATACAACGAGCCCTTTCCCTTGGGGTTGATTGTGATGTTGCTCACAAGTGCTTTGACTCTCGTTGTCCCTCCCCCTTTCAGGTAACGAGCCAGGAGCTCGGAGAGTCGCAGGTTGATGGCAATGCACTTTAGCTTCAGCTATCTATTTTAGTTATATTTTTCTTTTGAGCTCTACTGTAGACTTCTGTTTAGACATTTGAGGATTTTATTTCTAGAAGTTGTAAAGGCTGTGTGCCTTATTTCCTCTTATTCAGACATGTTGTACTTGAGACTTGTTGAGAACTCTAGTTCATTTATTTTAGACATTGACTTGTACTTCAGTATGTTAGCTGATGAAATATTAATTTGATCTCTATTATTTCATCAGTTGATTCTTGTATTATCTTTTACTTGCTTTTGTACCTACACCAGTTATTGACTCTACTAGAGAGATAGTAATTGTGATGATAAAACATGTTATTGTACGGTGTGGTGCATGGCAGGTTTGACATTCTTGGTTTCACCTTGGACTGCAGCCTTGTGTGAACCCAGGGGCATCACAGTTGGTATCAGAGCTCTAGTTCCAGTATCCTTAGGATCATCCTGTGTCGAGTCGTGGAGCTAGGTTAGAGTTTCTTAGGATTCATGTATAGAGTTCGTAAGGATTCCCTAGTATGAGTGAAGATGATATATGTATACATACATATATATGTATATATATATGTATATATATTTATATATATATATATATATATATATATATATATATATATATATATATATATATATATATATATATATATATATATATATATATATATATATATATATATATATATATATATATATATATATATATATATATATATATATATATATATATATATATATATATATATATATATATATATATATATAATATAATATAATATGAGATTAAGTGGGTATCATATTCAGTATGAGAGCCGATTCCCATATACAAAATGATGTGCACAATCTCACCAATGAATAAAGTAGGAGAGAGAATGCCTCATAACTACACTTGCGTGGGATTGTGCCACCATCATTGTATTAGCAGAGAATCCTCTCATATAACATATGATACCCATTAATCTATTCTCTCTCCTCTCTCTATCTAATATATATATATCTATATATATATATACTATAAAATAATATATATATATATACATATATATATATATATTTATATATATATATAGTACTATCATGAATTAATGAGTATCCTAGGAGGAGATTTCCCTTCTTGTCATCTATGTGGCCACAAATCCCTCACCATCCTCATAAAGTAGTCACAAATCCTCACGCAACTCAACACACTCTCCTACTTTAGAGGATGGTGGGATTGTTGCATTGGCGTCAAGGAGAATCCCCTTCTATGACAAGATACTCATTTAATGCTCTTCTATATATATATATATATATATATATATATATGAGAAAACTGTAGGAGAGCTGGCAGCGTTCGCGTTTGGTGAGCTGCAGGGGGGTTTTTGCAAAAGTTCCAGCAATTAATGCTCGTGACCCTCCTATCTCTCTCTAGCGTCCCCAATTCCCTGTCTTGGAACCCTCACCCTCTCTACCCAAACCCTCACCCTCTCTAATCAGGACCAGATCCATCTCTTCTCTCCTTCTCATCTCTTCTATGCCGACGCCTCCCTCCTCCCTCTCTCCACGCCGATGCCTCACCCGTCGAAGACCCTCCCTCTCTCGACGCCGACGCCCCGATAAATCCCCCGTCGAAGACGCTACCCCTCCCTCTCTCGACGCCGACACCGACGCCGATAAATACCCCGTCGAAGACCCTCCCTCCTTCCTCTCTCGACGCCGACGCCAACGCCGCAGAGGAGGCCGCGTATGAAGGACGTTGTTGTTTTGCTGGAGAGAATACCTTCTACCTCTTCTTCTTCTTCATTGCAATACTGATTGTTGTGATAATAATGGCTGCTGTCGGTTTTGTGCTGTAGATTAGCCTTTTTTTTGTTAGAAAAGATTAGCTCCCTCCCTCACCCTCTCCCCTCCCCCTCCCCCTCCCCCAACCCCAGCCCCAACAGAAAGTCAAATGCTACAGCTTCTGCTTTTATTAATAGAGCTAATTTGTTTCATCAGTTAACCATTATATCTGCATTTTTTCCCAACTTATTTTCCAGGAAAAAATTGTAAGCCGCCATCTGGAAGAACACAATCGTCTTAAGAAAGAGAGGGAGGACCGTATCAACCAGGTAATTTCATCAAGGAAGCATGAAAGAGAGATCAAGAGGAAGCTGATTTTCTACCTGAAGTCTGAGGAAGAGAGACTGACCAGGCAGCGTGAAGAGGAGGAAGCATGGAGGCGTGAAGGTATTGCTTCCTGAAATTTCCTCTTCCTTTCCTTGAGTTCGTCACAGAAAATCATGTCAATTTCTAATCCTTGTAAAGTAGTTTTAGGAAGCTATGTAGAATCATGAAGAAATATCCATGTTCCCTTATTTTTTTAACTTCACACTTCTTCAATTTTTGGAGACGATTCACAATTCAACATATTGAAATTTTACAATCACGTTCATGTCCTGAACATACCAAAGGTCCATATTCCTAGGAACTGTTGAACATCCTATATCTTGAAAGTGGGAATTACTGACATTTCTCTAGCATAAACATTGATGACTCTTAAGGAAAAGTATTTTTATACACAAAATTCTAAACTTTGCCCCAATTTCGGTTCCATAATATGCCCAACTAAATAAGAGATGTTGGCTGCCATAACAAACACAAGGGCTTGGTACCTCTTATTCCCTTGTTCTTTCTTAAGATCCTTATGGGTGATCCTTGTACTCTCTGCAATTGTGCATATAGATTCTTTTCTCTCCCTCTTATAAATTTAATGCTCGGAAATCTTGCAGAAATTATGTAGTACAATATGTATTTGATCAGAAGGTCCCATGGGTAATCACTGTTGTAGTGGATCAATTAGAGGGAAATTTTGGTTTTTTATCAATCCAGAAGCATAGCAGCACTGTGGTGGAGAAATGCTTAAACCTTGCAAAAGAGGAAGATCATATTAAAATCACCAAGAAATTAATGAATTCTCCCCAGTTCCTCCAAATACTACAAGATGCATATGGAAATTATGTCATTCAATCAGCTTTGAAGCTATGCAAGGTATATTTGTAGGGTTATTTGTTGTCTTAGACTTACTACCTGGCCTGTAATTTCATTATTACAGATAGACCCTCTTGGTCAAATTTTTTGTACTATATTACCCTCAGATGAACTCACTAATACCAATTCGTTCGTTGCATTCACAGGGGGGTCTCTTAATGCTGCTCTTGTGGAGGCTATCAAGCCTCATGTGCCAGTACTACGGAGTCACCCCATATGGAAAGAAAGTCATCTTGTCGAGCAGCAACCTGAAGAAGAGGCATTGTGCACGATTCATTTTGTCAAGATCTTTCCAACCTTGTAACTTACGTATCATTTATGCGCTCAAGAGAGTTTTGAAGAAAAATTTCACTGAAGAAAGTAGAATGCATGTCGATATAGAAAGAAGAAAAATATGTACATCTTTGTATAATGGTTATTAGCTTTTGCATTGTATATTTTGGGTTCTTTTGTTGGGTTGCACAAAATTTTATTATATATCTTTTGTAAACATTATGTATCATAGTCGTTAAGTATGCCAAATATTTGTGCCCTTTAGAGATGGTTGTATATTGTGCATTGTATTGTTTATATATTATGAATTATGTATTTTGTATTGATGTATTGTTTGCATAATCATGTCATGATTATATACAAGGAAGTTCTATTGAAGAGGGGATTTTGGGAGTCCAATCCAATAGCTTAGGGTGATTTTGGGAGATAAAATGAATACTTCAAGGGTGTCATATGAGACCAAGACTTGCATATCAAATTCACAAAATTCTCAAACAATTGGATCACATCAAATTCACTAACATACATCATTTTATTTACACATTCGCAACCATTCATTTTGTTGCTCTAAAGAAGTGATATGTAAGGATAGTGGAAGAGATGATACTCACCATTACAATTACAATTCCTTGTGCAACTTGCAATTATAATTACAATTGTGACAATAAAACTCTCGTGAAGGCTGACACTTGAAGCCAAATCAGAACACTAACAAGATTAAAAAAAAACAACCTCAAGTTAATACAAGCTCAAACCACAACCAGTGTCTAGATATACATTAGAACAACATGTTAAATACAAATCAAATCAATTAGACTAATCTTTTCTAACAAAAAAAGGCTAATCTACAGCACAAAACCGACAGCAGCCATTATTATTACAACAATCAGTATTGCAATGAAGAAGAAGAAGAGGTAGCATTCTCTCCAGCAAAACAACAACGTCCTTCATACGCACCCTCCTCTGCGGCGTCGGCGTCGAGAGAGGAAGGAGGGAGGGTCTTCGACGGGGTATTTATCGGCGTCGGTGTCGGCGTCGAGAGAGGGAGGGGTAGCGTCTTCGACGGGGGATTTATCGGGGCGTCGGCGTCGAGAGAGGGAGGGTCTTCGACGGGTGAGGCATCGGCGTGGAGAGAGGGAGGAGGGAGGCGTCGGCGTAGAATAGATGAGAAGGAGAGAAGAGATGGATCTGGTCCTGATAAGAGAGGGTGAGGGTTTGGGTAGAGAGAGGGTGAGGGTTCCAAGACAGGGAATTGGGGACGCTAGAGAGAGATAGGAAGGTCACGAGCATTAATTGCTGTAACTTTTGCAAAAAACCCCCTGCAGCTCACCAAACGCGAACGCTGCCAGCTCTCCTACAGTTTTCTCATATATATATATATATATATATTTATTTCAAAGTCAGTGTGGATTTGCAGTGTGTGGAGTTCTCTTGTAAGATATTTTATAAATAAAGATTACGGAGGAAGAAATTATCTTAAGAGTGGGCAGCCGAACTTTGTAAGTTATTTCCTTTGTCTAAATGTTTTTATACATATTTAGAATTGGTATCAGAGCCATGTTAGGCTAATTTTTGTTCTTTTGATTTATTTGTGTTTTGATTTATTTATAAGAATGTAAATTATCTATAGCTGCGTTTGGGAACTTGGATTTGGATTTGGAATGTCGATTTAAAATCAAAGGATTTGAAATCTAGGTTTTAAAATCCATGATTTGATAGAATCTTTTGTTTGGATATCTTTACAAAATAGAAGGATTTGAAATCAAAGATTTGAAATATAGTGTTTGGATACACTTTATTATACATGAACTTGGATTTCAGAATTGGTGTTTTAAGGTTTATGTTAAGGTAAAAGTTAGGATAAATTTCTCAAAGCCCTGAAGTTTGACAAAATATCTTCAAATTTTTCAGTAGCTTATTTGTCTAACAAATTTTTAGCAATGATATCCAAAACCATTATTATCTTCAAACCATCACCATTATTATCTTCAAACCATCACCATTTAATTTCATAATAAAAGGAAAACAATGCTACCATCAGCTAGATCCAGAATATCAATTCCAATATATGTACGTCACAAGAAAACAAAAACTTCCAATACAAATATGGATCCATATTTAAAAAACTCTCTTTTCTTTTCAATAACAAATAAAATGAAACTACTACTCCTCACTGACACTTGAAGGAAACTCAGGATATTACACAATGGTTGCACTAGCAATCGTAGGCCACAAATCAGCACACTCCTTTCCAATTGGTCCAGTAATTGCAGATCCTGAAGAAGCAGAAAACATTGATTGATATATATTAGACAAAGAAGCGGAAACAAATTTATGCATTACAGTTTTCACTACAAACAACAATGCATGTGCAATATAGAGTCAAATGCTGAGATGGTTAAAAAAAGGATAATCCATGGAAAAAGGATGTAGACATATACCTTTCATTTTCCCCTTTGGGTTCATAATAACCCTAACATTATCTGCATCATAAGCAAATAAGTATAAACATGTCAGAATAGACCACAATATCAATCATAAACAAATTATCTCTAAAGTTGCTCCAGTATTTCAAAGTCGGTATACAAAACGTCAACATATAAGATAGATATTAGAGTTAACAATGAAGTCAGAAACTACAAAATTCATCATAACTACCAACCTACACTTGTTAACAAATAGTAGCATTTCTTTGAAGAGCATTTGGCAACAGACCAAAATATATAGCATATTCAGGAGCCAAAATTCCCAGGAAAATCAAGGATTATATCGCTCTGGTATAGAATTAGCTGGGTGACTTTATGGACAGCAATGCCAATCGAAGAGGATGCAACTGGTAGGCTTCACTTATCGGCTTGTCTATTTGTGCAACTGAACAAGTGATGCTGATAAAAAAATTCCCCCACAGCATGCGGTTTGCATCTGAATCTCTGCCTAAAGTTTTGCAAGAGGTATACTAAATCAAGTTGAGACGCTAAAAATATCCTTGTGAGTTTAGACCCAACAAAATATCGTAAAAAATTAAAATGAGAGGAATTTGGTGCTGGGTTTTCTGAAAATACATGTGAGTCTTGTGTAAAATTTATTCTAATCAGTGGGTATTCTACAATTCTCATAAATTTAAATGGTTTCCAAGTGAACGGCATGTCATGGAATTTGAAGGAAAGATAATGGGTATGGTTATGGTCTGGTTCTTGATTAGTGTAGGGCATATTTTTATGTAGGAATTAGAAGTTTCATATGAAATTCAAAAAAAATACAGAAAATAGGGGTGAAAAAGCTCTTAATGCTCACTCATTAGGAATAAACGAATTTGATACACACACACACAATAGAAGTTTGATATATTTTGTTCTTCAGAGGAAGGCCACATTTGTTTGTGTTGTCCTCTGGTGAAAATTTCCGTTTTGCTATTTGTTCTTCAGTGGTTTCCAAGTGTCCTCTGATGAACATGAGGAAAGTTTGTAAGACATGTGAAATGTGTAAGTACATTAGCTTAAGAAATATTACCACTACAGCAATTTTAGTAGCAGTAACCTACTTTAAGCGTGACTACTGATCTCTTAATGGAGGATCATTACTCTGCATATAAGAAGATAAAGAATAGCAAAAAACAATAAGGAATCCTTACTCTGCATATAAGCACAAAATAACCTGTGGATTTTGCTCTGCATACAAGAGGATCATTATCTCTTAATGGAGGATCATTACTCCTAAGAAGATAAAAAATAGCAAAAAAACAATAGGGAATAAAAATTCAACAGATTCATTAATTCAGAACCCAAACCTTATCAGCAACGAAATCAGCTACCGTCTCCATGTTCTGCTTCATCGACACTCCATCGGTGTTGATCTTTCTCCAGAGATCTGATTTGAAGCATCAGATATGATCAATCTATAAAGTTCCATAGTGACAAATATGATGACAACATAGTAAGAAGGAACAACGAAACCGAAGAATTGCGATGAGAGGTGAGATAGCAAGGCGGAACAAACGTACCATAACAGTCGATATATAGTTGGATAAAAATATCATATTGCATTCAGCCTCTAGTAGTTTCTTTTTCTATAGAAATCTAGGACCGCATATCATAAGTTGCCCTTGTAGCCATATCAACAGTTTAGTGATTCTTTTACTAATCATCATATATTTATGACTGTTTTTCAAGCAATAAACAAATGTTGTGAGTTAGAATTTGACAAGGAATGAACGCAGATGAAATCTATTAAGTGTTAAAGTTAAGTGAGTCAATATGAAGAAATAATCAACATCCACTAGGAAATTCTAGAAAAAAAGATCATGTAGTGCAGCACAGGAATAAAAACGAGTACCAAGATTCAACATTACTAATTGTTACATACATGCGCGCATGCATGCGTGGGGGGGGGGTTGTGCATGTGCGCGTGCGTGTGTAAAATAATCTAATATTAGTAAAATGATCTATGAAACAACTAGTCGTTATTGAAAGAGGTATAACATCATCCCATCTTTTACATATTTTAAGGTAAACAATAGTTTTAAGACTATAACTGGATTTATCAGAACATTAATAATGTAGAAGCCTTCCTGCTGTAATTGTAGATGAGCAAGCCTGCCTGCTGGGAAATCACTCTGCAAGGATTTCCCGTTCTCCATTCAAGCCTCTCTTTCTAATTAGGGCCCTATCTAAAACTTCAAAAGACAACATTAAAAACACTACTATGAAGACATAATCAGGATGCTATGTGATACATCAAGAAACTCATCAAGTAAACATTCTATTGTCATATGACATATGTGCAGAAATATAGTGATGAGATGGAGAAAAAAGACTGTCAATATTAATCCATGAGGGCGTGAAAACAATCCCATCCATGTCCGCACCAAAAAAAAAAAAATCTTACCATCCAAACAACATGGTCAATTAATTTCATAATATTGTTTTCATAATCTTATACTATTACAAACAAGCAAGCAAGCAAGCAAACTAGTATGAAATCCCTAAAAGAGATGAATTTGAATCCAGATCCTGATAGCCGCAGGACATATTTCATAATGCAGATGCGAACTACTGAACAATATGCAAAGATAAAATCTTTATACCAAAATGTGAAGAACAACATATAATAATCAACAAAACCTACAAAAAATTTAACAAATTCAACCTCCTAATTAGACTTGAGAAGTAGTAGCAGTAATCTCACCTCTCAATCTCCTCAACCCATCCACCCACAGATTCTCGATCTCCCGATTTCGCCCAATCCGACGCCGATCCACAAAATCCCACATCCCTCGCCGATCCACGAAATCTCCTCGTCACCTCTAAATCTTCTCAATCCATCCATTTCCCCACCGCCGTTGGAAATGGACAGAGAAGAGAAACTAGGGTTAGGGTTATCGGGTTCAGAGTCGGAGTGGGAGGAGATCTAGGTTTCGACGGAAAGGGGAGAGAGAGAAGAAACCGTAGATTTGATCTAGGGTTTCGACGATAGAGGGAGAGGAGAGGGGGAGGGAGGGGGAGGGAGGAGCGAGAGAGGGAGAGAAGAGGTCAGGATTTGGAAACAAGAGAAAGAAGAAGCGAGGCCAGTCGGGATTTGGTAAATTCCAAGGGGTAGTGTAGGATTTGAAATATTTATATTTGGGCTTTCAAATTCTCCTCTCTAAAATAATCTGATTTAAAATTTTAGTCCAATTTAGAATCCAAACTAGAGATTTGGATTTGAAATACCCTGAATTTGAAATCCAGGGCCCAAATCCAAGTTCCCAAACGCAGCCTATATGTTCTTCCTTTTCTTTAGCTATGAATTTAGTTTTTTGGTCTATGGAACGTCATCAAAGTCGCGTAGTGTAAAACCCAATTGTTGTCGAGATGGCGTTGAAAAGGGTAGTATAAATCGTTGACAGACGTGTAGATATTTAACTAAATTGATTTTTGAAGAAAAGAAAGAAAAATAGTTAATTTATATCCTTATAGATTGTCTTACGCAAATAAATCTGTAAGATTTATATGTCTGAATTAATTCCCTCGTCTTCTACTTTAAGTAAGACCCTTAATAAGGGTAAACGAGTAAAAAATGCTTAAAGTACAGAATATACCTCTGAAACAGAGGCTTTGAATAAATGGACGATTCCTACAATCCTTAATAGGGATATTTACAAAATAGGCTTTTTGGATTATAAATCCTTAATAACTATTAAAACTTTAGAATGAACTACAACTGTAGATCGTGATGAGCAAACATTACAATTGCTTAGTCCTATTGATATTGATCCTTATATGGATAAATATAATTATATTCATATCGGCTTAATACAAGTTGCTTTTAGACTTTTAACTTTACAAGGATTAAATGCATCTATATTAGCATGTTTAAGAGATGCATGATGTTTAAATTGGACCCAAACTTTAATAGGTATAATGGAAACTAGTCTATGTAATGGTCGACTGACGGCTGTTTTCCTGGTTTTTGCAGTTCAGGTCTGTTTGGGTTTTTGGGTCGGGTTTAACTATTGGTATTTCCCTCATTCTACCCGAGAGAGGCCCCTTTCATTAGTTCTCCCCAGAAACCCTAGCCCCCTTTCCCCTCTTAAACCCTAGCTTTGGATTTTGGGCGTTTTTGGGAGATTTTCGTGGAATTTCAGCAGCTTCTTGTGGTTTGCAGCGAAGGGAATCGTTCTTCAGCATACCAGAGGCGAGTAACATCTCGCCTAATCCCTCTCCCATGTTTTTAAGAGTTTTAAAAGTTTTTCATGAGATTTATTGAGCCTAAGAATTATTTTCAAGTACAAATCGACGTTCTTACTAGTGTAGATGCTAAAAATCATGTGCTTCAGATCTCTAAATCCTTACCAGCGAATCTTTGATGAAACCCAGATCTGGGAATTTATTTAAAAACGAGTTTTCATATTGATTAAATGCTCTCATACATGTTTAGGGATTAAATGTTAGATCTAGCATGCAAGATTTTGTTTTCCATGTTTTATACAAATTTTACAACGTCTCATATGTTTAGAATTGATAGTACATTGTTTGGGTTTGATGAATTTGATTTTTAGATGAATTTTTGCAAATAAACACAAATGCACGAATAGGGAAAACCCCTCTGTGCAGTCGACTGTGAGTCGACCGATGCCCCCAGTCGACTGTGAGTCGACTGATGACCCCAGTCGACTGTGAGTCGACTGTCGGGTTTCAGTTTTATTCTTCTTTCGGTCGACCATGAGTCGACTGGTGATCCCAGTCGACCGTGAGTCGACTGATGACCCCAGTCGACTGTGAGTCGACTGACGAGTGATTTATTTTCTTTTTT
>NC_033803.1:49819528-49825248 GCF_001876935.1 Asparagus officinalis | reverse complement strand
TTTGTGTATTTTTGAGTATTTCACTCATGTTCGAGAGTTTGCCTGGATCACCTGACTTTGGTTTTTAGCCTTACTATGTACCCAGGCATGATAGATGACCTGAGGGTATAAATTGGGGACTTACACACTGATTTGAGTGGGGATTGATATAAGTAGATTTCACTATATATCACAGTGATATGTTTTTACCATTTCACAGTCCTCGTGTTAGACTATAATCCATAGAAGTTATCGTGTTGGACTATAATCCATTTCAGTCCTCGTGTTGGACATTCACAAATCAGTCCATGTGTTGGATATTGGTTAAACCACGAGCATGACACTTAGCTGAATAAGGACATGACATGATTATATGAAGTTGAGACATGATAGCTACTAGACTGGACATGACACTTATGTGGTTTTGACATGACATTTGTTTTATGTAATGTAATAGGTTGTCTCTTTTCTTTATTGTTCTTGTATTAGACTTTGCGACATGACATTTGTTTTATGTAATGTAATAGGTTGTCTCTTTTCTTTATTGTTCTTGTATTAGACTTTGGGTTCGGTATTTAGGGATTTACAATTTGAGATATAAGGTATATACATGAGGGTTTCCTTGTTTGGATTATTTCGTTCGACATACCTACGCTCGTGTTGTAGTTTCCTAAATACTAAAAACCTTTATTTGTTAGGAGTAATGATATGATTATTCTATGTATAAATCTGTATTTTCTGTATACAACGAGCCCTTTACCTTGGGGTTGGTTGTGATGTTGCTCGCTAGCGCTTTGACGCTCGTTGTCCCTCCCCCTTTCAGGTAACGAGCCAGGAGCCCGGAGAGTCGCAAGTTGACGGCGATGTATTTTAGCTTCAGCTGTCTATTTAGTTATACTTTCTTTTGAGCTCCACAATAGACTTTTGTTTAGACATTTGAGAGTATTATTATAGAAGTTATAAAGGTTGTGTCCCTTATTTCCACTTGTCAGATATTTGTATTTGAGACTTGTTGACTATTTCAGACATTGATTTGTACTTCAGTATGCTAGATGATGGAATACTAATTTGATCTCTATTATTTCATCTGTTGATTTCTGTATTTTCTTTTACTTGCTTTTTTACCTACACCTTTTATTGACTCTACTGGAGAGATAGTAATTGTGATGGTGAAACATGTTATTGCACGGTGTGGTGCATGACATGTTTGACATTCTTGGTTTCACCTTGGACTGTAGCCTTGTGTGAATCCAGGGGCGTCACAGTTGGTATCAGATCTCTAGTTCTAGTATCCTTAGGATCATCCTGTGTCGAGTCATGGAGCTAGGTTAGAGTTTCTTAGGATTCATGTATAGAGTCCGCTAAGGATTTCCTAGTATGAGTGAGGACGGTATATGCGTATATCTCAAAATTTTGAGAATTTTTTTATGACAACTATTTTTGTTTAAAGTATATGCGTGAATACTATATGTTGTGAAAATCGTATTGTGATACATTATGTATGTATATATGTCTACTTTGACTCATGAACTTTTATTTTCTTATGATCAGAGAAATGGCAGGACGTGGCAGACCCCGTACTCACAGAGCCGCTCAGGCAGAGCCCCAGCAGGCTCCACCTGAGCCATAGTAGGCTCCACCTGAGCAGGAGCAGGTACCACCTGAGCCGCAGCAGGCTCCCCAGTACCTTATTAATCTCATGGCTCCCATCGTTGCTAGGATGGCGGCAATTGAGGAGCTTGTGGCGAGTCATATCGCTCCACTGACACCACCACCACCACCTCTAGTAGTTCCACCACAGGGAATACCAGCCGTCCTGGTCAGAGAGAGACCCAGAGGTAGCACCCGTAGTTTTTCCACTTGCACCTGCAGCTATTCCACTAGTAGTACCAGACAGAACCACGGAGCAGGAGACTTGGCTCCGCTTGGTAGAGAGGTACCAGAAGATGAGAGCACCGGAGTTCCAGGGGTCAGCAGATCCTCTTGCAGCCCATAAGTGGAAGGAGGATGTGAGTTACATACTCGATATACTTAATGTGGATTCAGTCTAGAAGCAGAGATTGGCGTCCTTCAGTCTGAAGGGAGACGCCGGGAGATGGTATAGGCTCCAGTTCACTCCAGAGCACCAGATGACCCTCGCTTGGGAGGATTTTGTTTACTTCTTTGATGCATAGTATGTTTCTTCTGTAGCACGGACAGGGAAGGAACTTGAGTTGTCCCGTTTGACTCAAGGGGACATGTCAGTTGTAGAGTTTGAGAGCAAGTATATAGAGTTACTACATTTCACAGGGATGTGGCAGACAGGAGTGCGTCAGGCTCAGATGTTCCTAGCAGGGTTCGCCCTAATCTTCGTCGATACATCGTCTCGAGGAAGTTCTATTTAGTTCGAGAGGTAGAAGAAGCCGCCACCTCACAGGAGATTGAGACTACCATGTTTTAGAGGGATAAGGAAGGGAAGACCAAGGCAGGGCAGATAGGGGATAAGGGTAAGAACAAGAGGCCTTTTTCTGGATCCCAGCAGCAGCAGCAGAGTCCTCATAAGAAGGGACCCCAGCAGGATCAGAGAGTGCATCAGCAGCGCAAGTTCCAGGGGGTGTGTTTTAACTATCGCAAGGTCGGACATAAGGCATAAGAGTGTCGTAGTGCACCAGCAGGAGCTCAGCAGGGCAGGGGTCCAAACCAGCAGCAGTAGCGACAGCAGGGCAGAGGTCAGGGCCAACAGAACTGGCTTGAGGCACCGCCAGCAGCACAGAGGATAGAGGGGCAGGTTCGAGTAGTCCTAGAGGCTCCCCAGGGGCATATTGTCCCATATTCTCCAGCACCAGTAGTAGAGTAGTCTTCAGCCACAGGCAGAGTTTATGCAGTGGTTCCCCGTGATCATGGTGCCAGCGGAGCAGTTGTGGAGGGTACATTCCTCGTGAATTCCTTTCTCGCTCGTATTCTTTTCGATTCGGGAGCTTAACATTCTTTCATTTCGTATGCTTTCATGATTAGACTCCATCTCGTAGCTCATCCATTAGACACCCATTTATCAGTTTACACCCCTCTAGGAGAGGTATCGCTTTTGGAGAGTGTTTGTAGGAGGTGTATTATCAGTTTAGACGAGTCCGAGTTCATAGTCGATCTGATAGTGTTGCATATGTCCGAGTTTGATGTCATCCTTGGTATGGATTGGTTATCGTCCTACCATATTAGTATTGACTGCTTTGCAAAGACAGTCAAGTTGCTAGCGTCCGATGGGTCCGAGATGATTGTGGCCACTTCTCAGGGCAACCGTTTTGCGGAGTCATTTCTGGTGTTCATCGATGAGGTGATGCTATGGGATCAGAGTTCTGATTTGTTGGAGACTAGAGTTGTCTCGGATTATCAAGATGTCTTTCGGGACGTAATCCTACCATAACTAGAGTTGTCTCGTATTATCAAGAGGCACCAGTTAAGATGAGGGAGCTTCAGACCCAGTTGGACGAGTTATTAGCTCAGGGTTTTATTCGTCAGAGTCATTCTCCGTAGGGCGCGCCGGTCCTCTTTGTGAAGAAGAAGGACGGTAGTATGAGATTGTGCATAGATTATAGAGAGTTGAACAAGGTTACTATCCGGAATAGGTATCCACTACCTAGGATTGATAACTTATTCGACCAGTTGCAGGGAGCGCAGTTCTTCTCGAAGATTGATCTTCGTTCTGGTTATCATCAGTTGCGGGTTCGGGAGATGAATATCCCCAAGACCACTTTTCTTACTCGATATGGATCTTTTGAGTTCATGGTCATGCCATTTGGACTGACCAATACACCCGCGGTATTCATGGATTTGATGAACCGGGTTTTTCATCCTTTCTTTGACCAGTTCATGATTGTTTTCATCGACGACATCCTTTTTTATTCGAGATCGGAGGCAGATCATGAGAAGCATCTTCGATTAGCTTTGCAGACCCTACAGGAGCACCAGTTATATGCCAAGTTCAGCAAGTGTGAGTTTTGGCTTTCAGAGGTCAGATTTCTCAGCCACGTCATCAGTAGAGAGGGCATATCAGTAGACCCAGCTAAGGTTATAGCTGTTCTTGATTAGGAACCACTGAAGACGGTGATGGAGATTCGCAGCTTCTTAGGATTAGCAGGTTATTACAGGAAGTTCGTCCAGGACTTCTCGAAGATTTTGACGCCACTTACACACATTATGAAGAAGGATGTACAGTTTGTTTGGAGCACAGAGTGCCAGGAGATCTTTGATATCTTGAAGACTAAGTTGTCTTCAGCACTAGTTTTGACTATTCCGAGCAGTGACATGACATTTGTCGTCTTCACAGATGCATCATTGGCAAGATTAGGAGGCGTCTTGATGCCAGACCCAGAGGGTAGTAGCATATTTCTCACGACAGTTGAGGGTGCATGAGCAGAACTATCCCACTCATAATTTTGAGTTAGCAGCAGTGGTATTTGCACTGAAGTCATGGAGGCACTACTTTTATGGAGTACAGTTTGAGCTGTTCACAGAGCACCAGAGTCTGAAATATCTTTTCTCTCAGAAAGAACTCAACCAGAGACAGCGGAGGTGGATTGAGTTTATCAAGGACTACGAGTTTATGATTCAGTATCATCCGAGGAAGGCGAACGTCGTAGCGGATGCTTTAAGTAGGAAGCGTCGACATCAGGTTGCAGCTTTGAGGTGCTCGTTACATCGAAATCTTCTCACCCTTAGCCAGTTCGATTTTAGACCTGAGGATGGTGGAACCAGTGCATTTTTGGGAGCTGTATCAGTGCAGCCATCTTGGAGTACCAGAGTAGTCATAGCTCAGCTAGAAGACTCTTGGATTCAAATCCAAAAGGAGGAGATTTCTAAAGAGCCTATGATACGAGTCGCCGTGCGAGCACCCTTTGGTCGCGGAATTACCAAAAGATGGGTTGAGAAGAGGATGACCAAAACACAAGAATAAAAACAATTCAGTATAAGACGAAGGAAAATACATTCTCTAGATTATGAAGAACAAAAGATTACAATCTCTCCCTCACAATCTCACTAGAATCGAGAACAACCTCTCAACTCTCTCTCTAAACCCTAATACAATTATTAGAATTTCTCTTGATCACTTCTCTCTGAGATCTGATTACAATCTAAACCCTAATCCTTTTGATCAAGATTTCACTTAGACCTATAACCCTTTAGGACTACATCTTGGCCTCTAACCTCCTTGTTTAGAACCCTAAACAATCCCTATTTATAGGGTTTACAACGTGGTGGTAATCTTGTAAATAAACAAGTCCAAAAGGATCAGGAATCCCTGTCAAAACAGAATCCAAAACGAACAAGGAAAAGCCAAATATCGCGATCCGGTCGACCGCCAATCCTGGTCCGGTCGACCGGCCAGAGCGCTTCTGCAAACCTTGCCTTTGTGCAGGTTTCTCCGGTCGACCGGCATGGGTGCCGCGGTCGACCGGCCAGAACCCGACCCTGTTTTCCTGATCATTTGCGTTTCACTCCTTCTGACTTATTTCGCCATCCTTTATGGCTCCAACTACGCCTTTATTCTCAAGATTGTTAGACCCTAGAGGGGGGGTGATTAGGGTCTTATGCTAATCTAATCCGATTAAATGCCAATTAAAATTAATTAACAAGTTATCCTAGCAAGTATAAAATACCACAAGATATGTGAGCTAGGATAAGCAATGTAAACAATTAGATATATCCTATATGATGAATTATATATATATGCAAGGATATATAAACAACACAAGGGGTAAACAATC
>NC_033803.1:49812352-49818528 GCF_001876935.1 Asparagus officinalis | reverse complement strand
GCAGAAAGAGGTTGCTAACATGAAATAAACACGAGGTCAAATCCTGCGTTACAACATTTGAACGCAGAGATCAAATCCTGCGTTACAACACTTGAACGCAAAGATCAAATCCTGCGTTATAACACTTGAACGCAGAGATCAAATCCTGCGTTACAACATTTGAATGCAGAGATCAAATCCTGCGTTACAACACGTGAACGCAGAATTCTAAGCCTGCGTTTCCAATTTTTAACACGGAGTCCTAAACTCTGCGTTCCCAATTTTAACATAGAGAATTAACTCTATGTTTCCTAAACGCAGTCTTAAGTCTGCATTTCCAATTTGTAACACAGAGCCATAACTCTGCGTTTTTGATAGAGAACGAGTCATCTTCCTCGTTGAAGAGAACCCATCTAGGGTTTTCAGAAAACTTGTCGAAACAAGTTGCCATGGCCACCGCCTACCACAGCATCGAGGCCCATGCGACAGCGACATCAACGCTGAAGCACTTGTCAGAACGGCAACATCGTCGGTGCTCTCGGTCGGCGACGTCTCCACAGCAGCCTTGCCAGACTTCTTGGAACCCGCATTCATCCTCCTGGGCGCCATGCGGATGGTTAGTCGTAGAAGATGAAGTTCGTCGGAGAATCAACCAAAATTAAAACGAGAAATCTCGTTCTTGGAACTAAGCAAGGCAAAAAAGAGTTGAATGACTCTTGACGTGACCTTACAGGTCTATTTATAACAGCCGTCGGGCTGTTCAATCGGTTCGGGACTCTAATCCCAACCAAATCTGAAACGTGATTTCTCGCGTTAATGGATAAAGGCGGTTAGACCTTAACGCAGAGTTACCTCTGCGTTCAATTTTTTCAAACGCCAGGTCTAGACCTGCGTTGTGATGGTTCTTAACTTTACGTTTCGAACCTCGAACGCAGAGGTCACCTTGTGCGTTGTGATTATCCTAAACAAAGGATCCACCTTTGTATTTTTGAACATGATACTTATTCCTAAAGTTCATGAACCCTCCTAACATGACATTATTAAACCTTGGTATTTCCTCAGCAGGGTTTAAATCATCGTCAGGTTAATATTACACCTCAGACGAATGTCATATCCCACAGAGCTTGAGTTTTGTATACATCGGTGTAACAATGATTCCTCTGTCAAAATCTACTTATTGATTCTCATCAAAAGAACAATAAGTCTCCAAAATCATTCAAATCATGATCAATTTACTAACTCTCCCTAATAGAGTAGTAAATATTCAACTTATCAGCTCTCCTTAATAGAGTGATAAAATTCTCAAAATCTTATTCAAATCACAAGTATCACAATTCATCGCTCCGATGATAAGATACTTAGCAGTCCTCTCCAGTGAGACGCTACAATATTCTTTCCCCACAGATGTCATGTTAACACTACACCTCTGACAAAAATCTACTTATCGACTCTCTTCAATAGAGCGATAAGTCCTCAAAATTGCTTCGGTAGCAATATTCTTCTTGTCACGTTAACACTACACCTCTGACAAAAATCTACTTATCGACTCTCTTCAATAGAGCGATAAGTCCTCAAAATTGCTTCCATAGCAATATTCTTCTTGTCACGTTAACACTACACCTCTGACAAAAATCCACTTATCGACTCTCTTCAATAGAGCGATAAGTCCTCAAAATTGCTTCCATAGCAATATTCTTCTTGTCACGTTAACACTACACCTCTGACAAAAATCCACTTATCGACTCTCTTCAATAGAGCGATAAGTCCTCAAAATTGCTTCCATAGCAATATTCTTCTTGTCACGTTAACACTACACCTCTGACAAAAATCCACTTATCGACTCTCTTCAATAGAGCGATAAGTCCTCAAAATTGCTTCCATAGCAATATTCTTCTTGTCACGTTAACACTACACCTCTGACAAAAATCCACTTATCGACTCTCTTCAATAGAGCGATAAGTCCTCAAAATTGCTTCCATAGCAATATTCTTCTTGTCACGTTAACACTACACCTCTGACAAAAATCCACTTATCGACTCTCTTCAATAGAGCGATAAGTCCTCAAAATTGCTTCCATAGCAATATTCTTCTTGTCACGTTAACACTACACCTCTGACAAAAATCCACTTATCGACTCTCTTCAATAGAGCGATAAGTCCTCAAAATTGCTTCCATAGCAATATTCTTCTTGTCACGTTAACACTACACCTCTGACAAAAATCCACTTATCGACTCTCTTCAATAGAGCGATAAGTCCTCAAAATTGCTTCCATAGCAATATTCTTCTTGTCACGTTAACACTACACCTCTGACAAAAATCCACTTATCGACTCTCTTCAATAGAGCGATAAGTCCTCAAAATTGCTTCCATAGCAATATTCTTCTTGTCACGTTAACACTACACCTCTGACAAAAATCCACTTATCGACTCTCTTCAATAGAGCGATAAGTCCTCAAAATTGCTTCCATAGCAATATTCTTCTTGTCACGTTAACACTACACCTCTGACAAAAATCCACTTATCGACTCTCTTCAATAGAGCGATAAGTCCTCAAAATTGCTTCCATAGCAATATTCTTCTTGTCACGTTAACACTACACCTCTGACAAAAATCCACTTATCGACTCTCTTCAATAGAGCGATAAGTCCTCAAAATTGCTTCCATAGCAATATTCTTCTTGTCACGTTAACACTACACCTCTGACAAAAATCCACTTATCGACTCTCTTCAATAGAGCGATAAGTCCTCAAAATTGCTTCCATAGCAATATTCTTCTTGTCACGTTAACACTACACCTCTGACAAAAATCCACTTATCGACTCTCTTCAATAGAGCGATAAGTCCTCAAAATTGCTTCCATAGCAATATTCTTCTTGTCACGTTAACACTACACCTCTGACAAAAATCCACTTATCGACTCTCTTCAATAGAGCGATAAGTCCTCAAAATTGCTTCCATAGCAATATTCTTCTTGTCACGTTAACACTACACCTCTGACAAAAATCCACTTATCGACTCTCTTCAATAGAGCGATAAGTCCTCAAAATTGCTTCCATAGCAATATTCTTCTTGTCACGTTAACACTACACCTCTGACAAAAATCCACTTATCGACTCTCTTCAATAGAGCGATAAGTCCTCAAAATTGCTTCCATAGCAATATTCTTCTTGTCACGTTAACACTACACCTCTGACAAAAATCCACGCTTATCAAATCCGTTGATGGCTGAGGATTTGCCAAAAATCCTATGAATGTTTGCAGGCCCATCAGCTGAATGGATGTGAGCCGTGACGTGATGTTTGAGAGCTTCTGCTCATAAGTAGCTTGTACCTTTGCTACAGTTTCTCTTCGAAGCTCATCCTCATACGAGTCCTGCGTGGAAAATCCCTTCAACCAACATGCCTTTGAAGCGGGTGTAGAGAACAACTCCTTTATGACAAGGAATTAATAGCTCCAAGATCAGAGTTGAGATCCAAAGTATTCCGAAAATTCGTCCCAGTCAACCGCGAACTTTCGAAAACTTTGGAGGGGGTTCTGTAGGCTGTCTAAAAATCACAACAGATAGCTAATCCTCATCAAACACCGATGACGGAAGTTACAATTTAACGACTTTCAGAAGGCTATAATTTGAAGACTTTCACGTAGAATGTTACAATCTGACGACCTTCACAACAACTGATGAAAGCTCTAATTCAACAGCCTTCACAATCAACATCGGGAGTTACAAATTGACGACTCTCATATTATCAAGAGCTAAATGTAAGGATTACAATCTGACGATCCTCACCAAAGTTCAAAAATAAAAAAAAAAGATTATAATTGACAATCTCTTCAACGCGAAGGTCGCGTTTGACCATTTCAAATCCTTGAAACGGTCCTCCACTTAATAGGGCAACTAACCTCCATCATGGAGCTAATTAAGAGGGATGGTTATACCCCTTAAACTCCTATAAATAGGGGGTTTTCACAGCAAAATAGGGCTGGTGGTAGAGGGCTAGACGAAATAAAAAGAAAGAGAGAACAAGAGAGGAGAAAAAAAGTCAGATTTGCGCAGTTGTGATCGGCATGACGATCGGACCCTCATCCGTGGTCCGATCGATGTGAAATTTGGAGGGTAGCTTCTACACTCGTCTTTGCTAATTCTGAACGGTGGAGATTGCTTTCTATCGGTTAGATTTGGAGATATGAAGGTTTTACCGAAGCTGGTCGTTCCAGGAGTGCAGAAAAAAGTCAGATTTGCGCAGTTGTGATCGGCATGACGATCGGACCCTTATACGTGGTCCGATCGATGTGAAATTTGTAGGGTAGCGTCTACACTCGTATTTTCTAATTCTGAACGGTGGGGATTGCTTTCTATCGGTTAGATTTAGAGATATGAAGGTTTTACCGAAGCTGGTCGTTCCAGGAGTGCAGAGAAAAGTCAGATTTGCGCAGTTGTGATCGGTGTGACGATCGGACCCTCATCCATGGTCCGATCGATGTGAAATTTGGAGGGTATCTTCTACACTTATTGTTTCTAATTCTGAACGGTGGAGATTGCTTTCTATCGGTTGGATTTGAAGCTATAGAGGTTTTACCAAACCTATAGAGGACTGGCGGAGCTTTTTTTAAGATTGGCCAAAGAGAGAAAGAGATCAACTACTCTTTTGAAATGATTAAACTTTCTTTATTATCATCAACTCTTTTTAGAGTTCCCCTAACTCGATCAGAGTTTTAAAACTTGTTTACCAAGTTCTTTTCAACTCTTCCAAAGAGTTTCTTAACTCGGCTAGAGTTTCAAACTTGTTCAAACAAGTTCTCTTCAACATCCTACGGGGCTAGAATTTTTGGGAGAGATCAAACCACCAAGAGGGTTGATCGGTTTTCAGCATCAAAACGGCACAGAGCTGGAGATTTGGATAAAAACCACCTGAAGTTGGGCTGAGAGGGCGGGTTTTCTGAAGATCAAGGAACTGATCAGCAGTCAGTTAATCAAATCTCGGAGAATCTCTTCACCAACAGCGGGTCTACTCGGCTATTAACCGAATTTTCGGTTCTAACAACTCTATTACAGAGTTTTTAACTCGTTCAGAGTTCTTTACACTCGTTAAGAGTTCTAAACCGAAGTCATCAAGCACTTCAATTGTTCCAGTGAAGAAGGACGGTCGGATCGTCAACGGAGAGCAAGTTCGACGCGATCAATCGAAGGAAGCACTCCACCGCTACCAAGAAGAACCCAGTTTTAAACAAAGGGGAGAATCAAATTCATTCTCCTCTCTTTTGTAATCGGAATCCAAATTGTAATTGATTTTGAGAGGAATACAAGTCAAATTTTTCTTTCATTATTTCTTTTACTGCAAATTTCCAACAAACAACCATCGCTGAGGTGCATGCTCTATTGGCCGTCAAGGAGAAGGCCCGCAAACAGCTGATGGAAGAGTTGGTGGAGCTCAGGTCTCGATAGAAACTGGTCGAGGATACAATCGAGGAGAAGAATCGAGCCCTCAAGGAGGTGAGGACCAACGTCCAGGACTTGCTCTCATGTTTTGAAGCAGATATCCACTGAGAGGTTATAAACAGGCTCGAGCTCAAGCATACGCAAGAAATTCATGAGGTAGAGTCGCGTCTGAGAGATTTGTAATTTGACTTGATTGCATCATTGTATTCAAATCTCTCTCAATGAATGAAATTATGTTTTTGTCTCAATCATCGTTCCTCGCGCCTCGTATGCGTGTAAACCCCCCCCCTTTTGGGTCATTATTCACAGGGTGTGAGCTTAGGTTAGCCGCAGGAGGATTCGGACTAGGATAGTTCTAACCACAGGCGAATTCTGATCGCAAAGCCGTGGCCAAATTCATATTGGGTTCAAGTTTTAAGCGAGCTCGAAAGTGGGGAAAATCCCCTCCGTAACTAGACCTGGATCAAGCATGTCAGAGTTTCCCATGAGCCCAGGTTCTTAGGCGAATTCGAGTCATTGGTTAGCTTTGAATTGGGTGGGCCACGTGTCCGCTCGTGGATTTATGTGCTCGTCAGCTAAGATGATGTAGGCACGTCGCTTTGCATTAAAGACGGCATGGTAGGGGCTCATCGTTTCCTATGCCTGATCCGAGCTTTTGGCTAGAGATCGTGTTTAAAACCACCAGATCCCGACCACTCATGTGGGATCCCAAATCGTCCCATTACGTTTTCGACCGATTGATTCAAACTGTCCGATCGA